>NC_046223.1:12998448-13312198 GCF_009819885.2 Catharus ustulatus
ACTCGAAAACACTCCCATCTGTTCAGAAACACACTGGCACGCTCAAATACACTTAGGCACAGTCGACAACATTCGGGAACATTCAGGCAAACTCGGGAGCATGTCGACTGTGCTCGAACGTTTTTGGCTGTGCCTGAGTGTGCTGTAGTATGCTCGAGTGTATCTGTGTTTGTCTGGCATCGTTTGAGTGTGTCGGAGTGTGTTTGACTGCCCGAGTGTTCCCGAATTGCTGTCCGCGTTGTCGAGCGCGTACAAGTGTATTTGAATGTTTCCGAGCGTGTGCGAGTTTGCCGGCGATTGCCTGAGCTTGGCCGAACGTTCCCGAGCTCCAGAGTGTGTCTGTATGCTCCCGAGAATGTCCGACTAGTCTCGCTTGAGTGTTTCCGGCTTCGCGCAGAGAAGCCTTTCCACAACACTCGCATACATGCGAGAACACTCGGGCACAATCACGAGAACTCGGGCACTCTCCCACACACTCGGGCACACTCGAAAACACTCCCATCTGTTCAGAAACACACTGGCACGCTCAAATACACTTAGGCACAGTCGACAACATTCGGGAACATTCAGGCAAACTCGGGAGCATGTCGACTGTGCTCGAACGTTTTTGGCTGTGCCTGAGTGTGCTGTAGTATGCTCGAGTGTATCTGTGTTTGTCTGGCATCGTTTGAGTGTGTCGGAGTGTGTTTGACTGCCCGAGTGTTCCCGAATTGCTGTCCGCGTTGTCGAGCGCGTACAAGTGTATTTGAATGTTTCCGAGCGTGTGCGAGTTTGCCGGCGATTGCCTGAGCTTGGCCGAACGTTCCCGAGCTCCAGAGTGTGTCTGTATGCTCCCGAGAATGTCCGACTAGTCTCGCTTGAGTGTTTCCGGCTTCGCGCAGAGAAGCCTTTCCACAACACTCGCATACATGCGAGAACACTCGGGCACAATCACGAGAACTCGGGCACTCTCCCACACACTCGGGCACACTCGAAAACACTCCCATCTGTTCAGAAACACACTGGCACGCTCAAATACACTTAGGCACAGTCGACAACATTCGGGAACATTCAGGCAAACTCGGGAGCATGTCGACTGTGCTCGAACGTTTTTGGCTGTGCCTGAGTGTGCTGTAGTATGCTCGAGTGTATCTGTGTTTGTCTGGCATCGTTTGAGTGTGTCGGAGTGTGTTTGACTGCCCGAGTGTTCCCGAATTGCTGTCCGCGTTGTCGAGCGCGTACAAGTGTATTTGAATGTTTCCGAGCGTGTGCGAGTTTGCCGGCGATTGCCTGAGCTTGGCCGAACGTTCCCGAGCTCCAGAGTGTGTCTGTATGCTCCCGAGAATGTCCGACTAGTCTCGCTTGAGTGTTTCCGGCTTCGCGCAGAGAAGCCTTTCCACAACACTCGCATACATGCGAGAACACTCGGGCACAATCACGAGAACTCGGGCACTCTCCCACACACTCGGGCACACTCGAAAACACTCCCATCTGTTCAGAAACACACTGGCACGCTCAAATACACTTAGGCACAGTCGACAACATTCGGGAACATTCAGGCAAACTCGGGAGCATGTCGACTGTGCTCGAACGTTTTTGGCTGTGCCTGAGTGTGCTGTAGTATGCTCGAGTGTATCTGTGTTTGTCTGGCATCGTTTGAGTGTGTCGGAGTGTGTTTGACTGCCCGAGTGTTCCCGAATTGCTGTCCGCGTTGTCGAGCGCGTACAAGTGTATTTGAATGTTTCCGAGCGTGTGCGAGTTTGCCGGCGATTGCCTGAGCTTGGCCGAACGTTCCCGAGCTCCAGAGTGTGTCTGTATGCTCCCGAGAATGTCCGACTAGTCTCGCTTGAGTGTTTCCGGCTTCGCGCAGAGAAGCCTTTCCACAACACTCGCATACATGCGAGAACACTCGGGCACAATCACGAGAACTCGGGCACTCTCCCACACACTCGGGCACACTCGAAAACACTCCCATCTGTTCAGAAACACACTGGCACGCTCAAATACACTTAGGCACAGTCGACAACATTCGGGAACATTCAGGCAAACTCGGGAGCATGTCGACTGTGCTCGAACGTTTTTGGCTGTGCCTGAGTGTGCTGTAGTATGCTCGAGTGTATCTGTGTTTGTCTGGCATCGTTTGAGTGTGTCGGAGTGTGTTTGACTGCCCGAGTGTTCCCGAATTGCTGTCCGCGTTGTCGAGCGCGTACAAGTGTATTTGAATGTTTCCGAGCGTGTGCGAGTTTGCCGGCGATTGCCTGAGCTTGGCCGAACGTTCCCGAGCTCCAGAGTGTGTCTGTATGCTCCCGAGAATGTCCGACTAGTCTCGCTTGAGTGTTTCCGGCTTCGCGCAGAGAAGCCTTTCCACAACACTCGCATACATGCGAGAACACTCGGGCACAATCACGAGAACTCGGGCACTCTCCCACACACTCGGGCACACTCGAAAACACTCCCATCTGTTCAGAAACACACTGGCACGCTCAAATACACTTAGGCACAGTCGACAACATTCGGGAACATTCAGGCAAACTCGGGAGCATGTCGACTGTGCTCGAACGTTTTTGGCTGTGCCTGAGTGTGCTGTAGTATGCTCGAGTGTATCTGTGTTTGTCTGGCATCGTTTGAGTGTGTCGGAGTGTGTTTGACTGCCCGAGTGTTCCCGAATTGCTGTCCGCGTTGTCGAGCGCGTACAAGTGTATTTGAATGTTTCCGAGCGTGTGCGAGTTTGCCGGCGATTGCCTGAGCTTGGCCGAACGTTCCCGAGCTCCAGAGTGTGTCTGTATGCTCCCGAGAATGTCCGACTAGTCTCGCTTGAGTGTTTCCGGCTTCGCGCAGAGAAGCCTTTCCACAACACTCGCATACATGCGAGAACACTCGGGCACAATCACGAGAACTCGGGCACTCTCCCACACACTCGGGCACACTCGAAAACACTCCCATCTGTTCAGAAACACACTGGCACGCTCAAATACACTTAGGCACAGTCGACAACATTCGGGAACATTCAGGCAAACTCGGGAGCATGTCGACTGTGCTCGAACGTTTTTGGCTGTGCCTGAGTGTGCTGTAGTATGCTCGAGTGTATCTGTGTTTGTCTGGCATCGTTTGAGTGTGTCGGAGTGTGTTTGACTGCCCGAGTGTTCCCGAATTGCTGTCCGCGTTGTCGAGCGCGTACAAGTGTATTTGAATGTTTCCGAGCGTGTGCGAGTTTGCCGGCGATTGCCTGAGCTTGGCCGAACGTTCCCGAGCTCCAGAGTGTGTCTGTATGCTCCCGAGAATGTCCGACTAGTCTCGCTTGAGTGTTTCCGGCTTCGCGCAGAGAAGCCTTTCCACAACACTCGCATACATGCGAGAACACTCGGGCACAATCACGAGAACTCGGGCACTCTCCCACACACTCGGGCACACTCGAAAACACTCCCATCTGTTCAGAAACACACTGGCACGCTCAAATACACTTAGGCACAGTCGACAACATTCGGGAACATTCAGGCAAACTCGGGAGCATGTCGACTGTGCTCGAACGTTTTTGGCTGTGCCTGAGTGTGCTGTAGTATGCTCGAGTGTATCTGTGTTTGTCTGGCATCGTTTGAGTGTGTCGGAGTGTGTTTGACTGCCCGAGTGTTCCCGAATTGCTGTCCGCGTTGTCGAGCGCGTACAAGTGTATTTGAATGTTTCCGAGCGTGTGCGAGTTTGCCGGCGATTGCCTGAGCTTGGCCGAACGTTCCCGAGCTCCAGAGTGTGTCTGTATGCTCCCGAGAATGTCCGACTAGTCTCGCTTGAGTGTTTCCGGCTTCGCGCAGAGAAGCCTTTCCACAACACTCGCATACATGCGAGAACACTCGGGCACAATCACGAGAACTCGGGCACTCTCCCACACACTCGGGCACACTCGAAAACACTCCCATCTGTTCAGAAACACACTGGCACGCTCAAATACACTTAGGCACAGTCGACAACATTCGGGAACATTCAGGCAAACTCGGGAGCATGTCGACTGTGCTCGAACGTTTTTGGGCTGTGCCTGAGTGTGCTGTAGTATGCTCGAGTGTATCTGTGTTTGTCTGGCATCGTTTGAGTGTGTCGGAGTGTGTTTGACTGCCCGAGTGTTCCCGAATTGCTGTCCGCGTTGTCGAGCGCGTACAAGTGTATTTGAATGTTTCCGAGCGTGTGCGAGTTTGCCGGCGATTGCCTGAGCTTGGCCGAACGTTCCCGAGCTCCAGAGTGTGTCTGTATGCTCCCGAGAATGTCCGACTAGTCTCGCTTGAGTGTTTCCGGCTTCGCGCAGAGAAGCCTTTCCACAACACTCGCATACATGCGAGAACACTCGGGCACAATCACGAGAACTCGGGCACTCTCCCACACACTCGGGCACACTCGAAAACACTCCCATCTGTTCAGAAACACACTGGCACGCTCAAATACACTTAGGCACAGTCGACAACATTCGGGAACATTCAGGCAAACTCGGGAGCATGTCGACTGTGCTCGAACGTTTTTGGCTGTGCCTGAGTGTGCTGTAGTATGCTCGAGTGTATCTGTGTTTGTCTGGCATCGTTTGAGTGTGTCGGAGTGTGTTTGACTGCCCGAGTGTTCCCGAATTGCTGTCCGCGTTGTCGAGCGCGTACAAGTGTATTTGAATGTTTCCGAGCGTGTGCGAGTTTGCCGGCGATTGCCTGAGCTTGGCCGAACGTTCCCGAGCTCCAGAGTGTGTCTGTATGCTCCCGAGAATGTCCGACTAGTCTCGCTTGAGTGTTTCCGGCTTCGCGCAGAGAAGCCTTTCCACAACACTCGCATACATGCGAGAACACTCGGGCACAATCACGAGAACTCGGGCACTCTCCCACACACTCGGGCACACTCGAAAACACTCCCATCTGTTCAGAAACACACTGGCACGCTCAAATACACTTAGGCACAGTCGACAACATTCGGGAACATTCAGGCAAACTCGGGAGCATGTCGACTGTGCTCGAACGTTTTTGGCTGTGCCTGAGTGTGCTGTAGTATGCTCGAGTGTATCTGTGTTTGTCTGGCATCGTTTGAGTGTGTCGGAGTGTGTTTGACTGCCCGAGTGTTCCCGAATTGCTGTCCGCGTTGTCGAGCGCGTACAAGTGTATTTGAATGTTTCCGAGCGTGTGCGAGTTTGCCGGCGATTGCCTGAGCTTGGCCGAACGTTCCCGAGCTCCAGAGTGTGTCTGTATGCTCCCGAGAATGTCCGACTAGTCTCGCTTGAGTGTTTCCGGCTTCGCGCAGAGAAGCCTTTCCACAACACTCGCATACATGCGAGAACACTCGGGCACAATCACGAGAACTCGGGCACTCTCCCACACACTCGGGCACACTCGAAAACACTCCCATCTGTTCAGAAACACACTGGCACGCTCAAATACACTTAGGCACAGTCGACAACATTCGGGAACATTCAGGCAAACTCGGGAGCATGTCGACTGTGCTCGAACGTTTTTGGCTGTGCCTGAGTGTGCTGTAGTATGCTCGAGTGTATCTGTGTTTGTCTGGCATCGTTTGAGTGTGTCGGAGTGTGTTTGACTGCCCGAGTGTTCCCGAATTGCTGTCCGCGTTGTCGAGCGCGTACAAGTGTATTTGAATGTTTCCGAGCGTGTGCGAGTTTGCCGGCGATTGCCTGAGCTTGGCCGAACGTTCCCGAGCTCCAGAGTGTGTCTGTATGCTCCCGAGAATGTCCGACTAGTCTCGCTTGAGTGTTTCCGGCTTCGCGCAGAGAAGCCTTTCCACAACACTCGCATACATGCGAGAACACTCGGGCACAATCACGAGAACTCGGGCACTCTCCCACACACTCGGGCACACTCGAAAACACTCCCATCTGTTCAGAAACACACTGGCACGCTCAAATACACTTAGGCACAGTCGACAACATTCGGGAACATTCAGGCAAACTCGGGAGCATGTCGACTGTGCTCGAACGTTTTTGGCTGTGCCTGAGTGTGCTGTAGTATGCTCGAGTGTATCTGTGTTTGTCTGGCATCGTTTGAGTGTGTCGGAGTGTGTTTGACTGCCCGAGTGTTCCCGAATTGCTGTCCGCGTTGTCGAGCGCGTACAAGTGTATTTGAATGTTTCCGAGCGTGTGCGAGTTTGCCGGCGATTGCCTGAGCTTGGCCGAACGTTCCCGAGCTCCAGAGTGTGTCTGTATGCT
The DNA here is from genome assembly GCF_009819885.2 of Catharus ustulatus. Classification (NCBI taxonomy): domain Eukaryota; kingdom Metazoa; phylum Chordata; class Aves; order Passeriformes; family Turdidae; genus Catharus; species Catharus ustulatus. The sequence continues at coordinate 13,004,606 of NC_046223.1, forward strand.
CCCGAGAATGTCCGACTAGTCTCGCTTGAGTGTTTCCGGCTTCGCGCAGAGAAGCCTTTCCACAACACTCGCATACATGCGAGAACACTCGGGCACAATCACGAGAACTCGGGCACTCTCCCACACACTCGGGCACACTCGAAAACACTCCCATCTGTTCAGAAACACACTGGCACGCTCAAATACACTTAGGCACAGTCGACAACATTCGGGAACATTCAGGCAAACTCGGGAGCATGTCGACTGTGCTCGAACGTTTTTGGCTGTGCCTGAGTGTGCTGTAGTATGCTCGAGTGTATCTGTGTTTGTCTGGCATCGTTTGAGTGTGTCGGAGTGTGTTTGACTGCCCGAGTGTTCCCGAATTGCTGTCCGCGTTGTCGAGCGCGTACAAGTGTATTTGAATGTTTCCGAGCGTGTGCGAGTTTGCCGGCGATTGCCTGAGCTTGGCCGAACGTTCCCGAGCTCCAGAGTGTGTCTGTATGCTCCCGAGAATGTCCGACTAGTCTCGCTTGAGTGTTTCCGGCTTCGCGCAGAGAAGCCTTTCCACAACACTCGCATACATGCGAGAACACTCGGGCACAATCACGAGAACTCGGGCACTCTCCCACACACTCGGGCACACTCGAAAACACTCCCATCTGTTCAGAAACACACTGGCACGCTCAAATACACTTAGGCACAGTCGACAACATTCGGGAACATTCAGGCAAACTCGGGAGCATGTCGACTGTGCTCGAACGTTTTTTGGCTGTGCCTGAGTGTGCTGTAGTATGCTCGAGTGTATCTGTGTTTGTCTGGCATCGTTTGAGTGTGTCGGAGTGTGTTTGACTGCCCGAGTGTTCCCGAATTGCTGTCCGCGTTGTCGAGCGCGTACAAGTGTATTTGAATGTTTCCGAGCGTGTGCGAGTTTGCCGGCGATTGCCTGAGCTTGGCCGAACGTTCCCGAGCTCCAGAGTGTGTCTGTATGCTCCCGAGAATGTCCGACTAGTCTCGCTTGAGTGTTTCCGGCTTCGCGCAGAGAAGCCTTTCCACAACACTCGCATACATGCGAGAACACTCGGGCACAATCACGAGAACTCGGGCACTCTCCCACACACTCGGGCACACTCGAAAACACTCCCATCTGTTCAGAAACACACTGGCACGCTCAAATACACTTAGGCACAGTCGACAACATTCGGGAACATTCAGGCAAACTCGGGAGCATGTCGACTGTGCTCGAACGTTTTTGGCTGTGCCTGAGTGTGCTGTAGTATGCTCGAGTGTATCTGTGTTTGTCTGGCATCGTTTGAGTGTGTCGGAGTGTGTTTGACTGCCCGAGTGTTCCCGAATTGCTGTCCGCGTTGTCGAGCGCGTACAAGTGTATTTGAATGTTTCCGAGCGTGTGCGAGTTTGCCGGCGATTGCCTGAGCTTGGCCGAACGTTCCCGAGCTCCAGAGTGTGTCTGTATGCTCCCGAGAATGTCCGACTAGTCTCGCTTGAGTGTTTCCGGCTTCGCGCAGAGAAGCCTTTCCACAACACTCGCATACATGCGAGAACACTCGGGCACAATCACGAGAACTCGGGCACTCTCCCACACACTCGGGCACACTCGAAAACACTCCCATCTGTTCAGAAACACACTGGCACGCTCAAATACACTTAGGCACAGTCGACAACATTCGGGAACATTCAGGCAAACTCGGGAGCATGTCGACTGTGCTCGAACGTTTTTGGCTGTGCCTGAGTGTGCTGTAGTATGCTCGAGTGTATCTGTGTTTGTCTGGCATCGTTTGAGTGTGTCGGAGTGTGTTTGACTGCCCGAGTGTTCCCGAATTGCTGTCCGCGTTGTCGAGCGCGTACAAGTGTATTTGAATGTTTCCGAGCGTGTGCGAGTTTGCCGGCGATTGCCTGAGCTTGGCCGAACGTTCCCGAGCTCCAGAGTGTGTCTGTATGCTCCCGAGAATGTCCGACTAGTCTCGCTTGAGTGTTTCCGGCTTCGCGCAGAGAAGCCTTTCCACAACACTCGCATACATGCGAGAACACTCGGGCACAATCACGAGAACTCGGGCACTCTCCCACACACTCGGGCACACTCGAAAACACTCCCATCTGTTCAGAAACACACTGGCACGCTCAAATACACTTAGGCACAGTCGACAACATTCGGGAACATTCAGGCAAACTCGGGAGCATGTCGACTGTGCTCGAACGTTTTTGGCTGTGCCTGAGTGTGCTGTAGTATGCTCGAGTGTATCTGTGTTTGTCTGGCATCGTTTGAGTGTGTCGGAGTGTGTTTGACTGCCCGAGTGTTCCCGAATTGCTGTCCGCGTTGTCGAGCGCGTACAAGTGTATTTGAATGTTTCCGAGCGTGTGCGAGTTTGCCGGCGATTGCCTGAGCTTGGCCGAACGTTCCCGAGCTCCAGAGTGTGTCTGTATGCTCCCGAGAATGTCCGACTAGTCTCGCTTGAGTGTTTCCGGCTTCGCGCAGAGAAGCCTTTCCACAACACTCGCATACATGCGAGAACACTCGGGCACAATCACGAGAACTCGGGCACTCTCCCACACACTCGGGCACACTCGAAAACACTCCCATCTGTTCAGAAACACACTGGCACGCTCAAATACACTTAGGCACAGTCGACAACATTCGGGAACATTCAGGCAAACTCGGGAGCATGTCGACTGTGCTCGAACGTTTTTGGCTGTGCCTGAGTGTGCTGTAGTATGCTCGAGTGTATCTGTGTTTGTCTGGCATCGTTTGAGTGTGTCGGAGTGTGTTTGACTGCCCGAGTGTTCCCGAATTGCTGTCCGCGTTGTCGAGCGCGTACAAGTGTATTTGAATGTTTCCGAGCGTGTGCGAGTTTGCCGGCGATTGCCTGAGCTTGGCCGAACGTTCCCGAGCTCCAGAGTGTGTCTGTATGCTCCCGAGAATGTCCGACTAGTCTCGCTTGAGTGTTTCCGGCTTCGCGCAGAGAAGCCTTTCCACAACACTCGCATACATGCGAGAACACTCGGGCACAATCACGAGAACTCGGGCACTCTCCCACACACTCGGGCACACTCGAAAACACTCCCATCTGTTCAGAAACACACTGGCACGCTCAAATACACTTAGGCACAGTCGACAACATTCGGGAACATTCAGGCAAACTCGGGAGCATGTCGACTGTGCTCGAACGTTTTTGGGTGTGCCTGAGTGTGCTGTAGTATGCTCGAGTGTATCTGTGTTTGTCTGGCATCGTTTGAGTGTGTCGGAGTGTGTTTGACTGCCCGAGTGTTCCCGAATTGCTGTCCGCGTTGTCGAGCGCGTACAAGTGTATTTGAATGTTTCCGAGCGTGTGCGAGTTTGCCGGCGATTGCCTGAGCTTGGCCGAACGTTCCCGAGCTCCAGAGTGTGTCTGTATGCTCCCGAGAATGTCCGACTAGTCTCGCTTGAGTGTTTCCGGCTTCGCGCAGAGAAGCCTTTCCACAACACTCGCATACATGCGAGAACACTCGGGCACAATCACGAGAACTCGGGCACTCTCCCACACACTCGGGCACACTCGAAAACACTCCCATCTGTTCAGAAACACACTGGCACGCTCAAATACACTTAGGCACAGTCGACAACATTCGGGAACATTCAGGCAAACTCGGGAGCATGTCGACTGTGCTCGAACGTTTTTGGCTGTGCCTGAGTGTGCTGTAGTATGCTCGAGTGTATCTGTGTTTGTCTGGCATCGTTTGAGTGTGTCGGAGTGTGTTTGACTGCCCGAGTGTTCCCGAATTGCTGTCCGCGTTGTCGAGCGCGTACAAGTGTATTTGAATGTTTCCGAGCGTGTGCGAGTTTGCCGGCGATTGCCTGAGCTTGGCCGAACGTTCCCGAGCTCCAGAGTGTGTCTGTATGCTCCCGAGAATGTCCGACTAGTCTCGCTTGAGTGTTTCCGGCTTCGCGCAGAGAAGCCTTTCCACAACACTCGCATACATGCGAGAACACTCGGGCACAATCACGAGAACTCGGGCACTCTCCCACACACTCGGGCACACTCGAAAACACTCCCATCTGTTCAGAAACACACTGGCACGCTCAAATACACTTAGGCACAGTCGACAACATTCGGGAACATTCAGGCAAACTCGGGAGCATGTCGACTGTGCTCGAACGTTTTTGGGTGTGCCTGAGTGTGCTGTAGTATGCTCGAGTGTATCTGTGTTTGTCTGGCATCGTTTGAGTGTGTCGGAGTGTGTTTGACTGCCCGAGTGTTCCCGAATTGCTGTCCGCGTTGTCGAGCGCGTACAAGTGTATTTGAATGTTTCCGAGCGTGTGCGAGTTTGCCGGCGATTGCCTGAGCTTGGCCGAACGTTCCCGAGCTCCAGAGTGTGTCTGTATGCTCCCGAGAATGTCCGACTAGTCTCGCTTGAGTGTTTCCGGCTTCGCGCAGAGAAGCCTTTCCACAACACTCGCATACATGCGAGAACACTCGGGCACAATCACGAGAACTCGGGCACTCTCCCACACACTCGGGCACACTCGAAAACACTCCCATCTGTTCAGAAACACACTGGCACGCTCAAATACACTTAGGCACAGTCGACAACATTCGGGAACATTCAGGCAAACTCGGGAGCATGTCGACTGTGCTCGAACGTTTTTGGCTGTGCCTGAGTGTGCTGTAGTATGCTCGAGTGTATCTGTGTTTGTCTGGCATCGTTTGAGTGTGTCGGAGTGTGTTTGACTGCCCGAGTGTTCCCGAATTGCTGTCCGCGTTGTCGAGCGCGTACAAGTGTATTTGAATGTTTCCGAGCGTGTGCGAGTTTGCCGGCGATTGCCTGAGCTTGGCCGAACGTTCCCGAGCTCCAGAGTGTGTCTGTATGCTCCCGAGAATGTCCGACTAGTCTCGCTTGAGTGTTTCCGGCTTCGCGCAGAGAAGCCTTTCCACAACACTCGCATACATGCGAGAACACTCGGGCACAATCACGAGAACTCGGGCACTCTCCCACACACTCGGGCACACTCGAAAACACTCCCATCTGTTCAGAAACACACTGGCACGCTCAAATACACTTAGGCACAGTCGACAACATTCGGGAACATTCAGGCAAACTCGGGAGCATGTCGACTGTGCTCGAACGTTTTTGGCTGTGCCTGAGTGTGCTGTAGTATGCTCGAGTGTATCTGTGTTTGTCTGGCATCGTTTGAGTGTGTCGGAGTGTGTTTGACTGCCCGAGTGTTCCCGAATTGCTGTCCGCGTTGTCGAGCGCGTACAAGTGTATTTGAATGTTTCCGAGCGTGTGCGAGTTTGCCGGCGATTGCCTGAGCTTGGCCGAACGTTCCCGAGCTCCAGAGTGTGTCTGTATGCTCCCGAGAATGTCCGACTAGTCTCGCTTGAGTGTTTCCGGCTTCGCGCAGAGAAGCCTTTCCACAACACTCGCATACATGCGAGAACACTCGGGCACAATCACGAGAACTCGGGCACTCTCCCACACACTCGGGCACACTCGAAAACACTCCCATCTGTTCAGAAACACACTGGCACGCTCAAATACACTTAGGCACAGTCGACAACATTCGGGAACATTCAGGCAAACTCGGGAGCATGTCGACTGTGCTCGAACGTTTTTGGCTGTGCCTGAGTGTGCTGTAGTATGCTCGAGTGTATCTGTGTTTGTCTGGCATCGTTTGAGTGTGTCGGAGTGTGTTTGACTGCCCGAGTGTTCCCGAATTGCTGTCCGCGTTGTCGAGCGCGTACAAGTGTATTTGAATGTTTCCGAGCGTGTGCGAGTTTGCCGGCGATTGCCTGAGCTTGGCCGAACGTTCCCGAGCTCCAGAGTGTGTCTGTATGCTCCCGAGAATGTCCGACTAGTCTCGCTTGAGTGTTTCCGGCTTCGCGCAGAGAAGCCTTTCCACAACACTCGCATACATGCGAGAACACTCGGGCACAATCACGAGAACTCGGGCACTCTCCCACACACTCGGGCACACTCGAAAACACTCCCATCTGTTCAGAAACACACTGGCACGCTCAAATACACTTAGGCACAGTCGACAACATTCGGGAACATTCAGGCAAACTCGGGAGCATGTCGACTGTGCTCGAACGTTTTTGGCTGTGCCTGAGTGTGCTGTAGTATGCTCGAGTGTATCTGTGTTTGTCTGGCATCGTTTGAGTGTGTCGGAGTGTGTTTGACTGCCCGAGTGTTCCCGAATTGCTGTCCGCGTTGTCGAGCGCGTACAAGTGTATTTGAATGTTTCCGAGCGTGTGCGAGTTTGCCGGCGATTGCCTGAGCTTGGCCGAACGTTCCCGAGCTCCAGAGTGTGTCTGTATGCTCCCGAGAATGTCCGACTAGTCTCGCTTGAGTGTTTCCGGCTTCGCGCAGAGAAGCCTTTCCACAACACTCGCATACATGCGAGAACACTCGGGCACAATCACGAGAACTCGGGCACTCTCCCACACACTCGGGCACACTCGAAAACACTCCCATCTGTTCAGAAACACACTGGCACGCTCAAATACACTTAGGCACAGTCGACAACATTCGGGAACATTCAGGCAAACTCGGGAGCATGTCGACTGTGCTCGAACGTTTTTGGGTGTGCCTGAGTGTGCTGTAGTATGCTCGAGTGTATCTGTGTTTGTCTGGCATCGTTTGAGTGTGTCGGAGTGTGTTTGACTGCCCGAGTGTTCCCGAATTGCTGTCCGCGTTGTCGAGCGCGTACAAGTGTATTTGAATGTTTCCGAGCGTGTGCGAGTTTGCCGGCGATTGCCTGAGCTTGGCCGAACGTTCCCGAGCTCCAGAGTGTGTCTGTATGCTCCCGAGAATGTCCGACTAGTCTCGCTTGAGTGTTTCCGGCTTCGCGCAGAGAAGCCTTTCCACAACACTCGCATACATGCGAGAACACTCGGGCACAATCACGAGAACTCGGGCACTCTCCCACACACTCGGGCACACTCGAAAACACTCCCATCTGTTCAGAAACACACTGGCACGCTCAAATACACTTAGGCACAGTCGACAACATTCGGGAACATTCAGGCAAACTCGGGAGCATGTCGACTGTGCTCGAACGTTTTTGGCTGTGCCTGAGTGTGCTGTAGTATGCTCGAGTGTATCTGTGTTTGTCTGGCATCGTTTGAGTGTGTCGGAGTGTGTTTGACTGCCCGAGTGTTCCCGAATTGCTGTCCGCGTTGTCGAGCGCGTACAAGTGTATTTGAATGTTTCCGAGCGTGTGCGAGTTTGCCGGCGATTGCCTGAGCTTGGCCGAACGTTCCCGAGCTCCAGAGTGTGTCTGTATGCTCCCGAGAATGTCCGACTAGTCTCGCTTGAGTGTTTCCGGCTTCGCGCAGAGAAGCCTTTCCACAACACTCGCATACATGCGAGAACACTCGGGCACAATCACGAGAACTCGGGCACTCTCCCACACACTCGGGCACACTCGAAAACACTCCCATCTGTTCAGAAACACACTGGCACGCTCAAATACACTTAGGCACAGTCGACAACATTCGGGAACATTCAGGCAAACTCGGGAGCATGTCGACTGTGCTCGAACGTTTTTGGCTGTGCCTGAGTGTGCTGTAGTATGCTCGAGTGTATCTGTGTTTGTCTGGCATCGTTTGAGTGTGTCGGAGTGTGTTTGACTGCCCGAGTGTTCCCGAATTGCTGTCCGCGTTGTCGAGCGCGTACAAGTGTATTTGAATGTTTCCGAGCGTGTGCGAGTTTGCCGGCGATTGCCTGAGCTTGGCCGAACGTTCCCGAGCTCCAGAGTGTGTCTGTATGCTCCCGAGAATGTCCGACTAGTCTCGCTTGAGTGTTTCCGGCTTCGCGCAGAGAAGCCTTTCCACAACACTCGCATACATGCGAGAACACTCGGGCACAATCACGAGAACTCGGGCACTCTCCCACACACTCGGGCACACTCGAAAACACTCCCATCTGTTCAGAAACACACTGGCACGCTCAAATACACTTAGGCACAGTCGACAACATTCGGGAACATTCAGGCAAACTCGGGAGCATGTCGACTGTGCTCGAACGTTTTTGGGTGTGCCTGAGTGTGCTGTAGTATGCTCGAGTGTATCTGTGTTTGTCTGGCATCGTTTGAGTGTGTGGGGAGTGTGTTTGACTGCCCGAGTGTTCCCGAATTGCTGTCCGCGTTGTCGAGCGCGTACAAGTGTATTTGAATGTTTCCGAGCGTGTGCGAGTTTGCCGGCGATTGCCTGAGCTTGGCCGAACGTTCCCGAGCTCCAGAGTGTGTCTGTATGCTCCCGAGAATGTCCGACTAGTCTCGCTTGAGTGTTTCCGGCTTCGCGCAGAGAAGCCTTTCCACAACACTCGCATACATGCGAGAACACTCGGGCACAATCACGAGAACTCGGGCACTCTCCCACACACTCGGGCACACTCGAAAACACTCCCATCTGTTCAGAAACACACTGGCACGCTCAAATACACTTAGGCACAGTCGACAACATTCGGGAACATTCAGGCAAACTCGGGAGCATGTCGACTGTGCTCGAACGTTTTTGGCTGTGCCTGAGTGTGCTGTAGTATGCTCGAGTGTATCTGTGTTTGTCTGGCATCGTTTGAGTGTGTCGGAGTGTGTTTGACTGCCCGAGTGTTCCCGAATTGCTGTCCGCGTTGTCGAGCGCGTACAAGTGTATTTGAATGTTTCCGAGCGTGTGCGAGTTTGCCGGCGATTGCCTGAGCTTGGCCGAACGTTCCCGAGCTCCAGAGTGTGTCTGTATGCTCCCGAGAATGTCCGACTAGTCTCGCTTGAGTGTTTCCGGCTTCGCGCAGAGAAGCCTTTCCACAACACTCGCATACATGCGAGAACACTCGGGCACAATCACGAGAACTCGGGCACTCTCCCACACACTCGGGCACACTCGAAAACACTCCCATCTGTTCAGAAACACACTGGCACGCTCAAATACACTTAGGCACAGTCGACAACATTCGGGAACATTCAGGCAAACTCGGGAGCATGTCGACTGTGCTCGAACGTTTTTGGCTGTGCCTGAGTGTGCTGTAGTATGCTCGAGTGTATCTGTGTTTGTCTGGCATCGTTTGAGTGTGTCGGAGTGTGTTTGACTGCCCGAGTGTTCCCGAATTGCTGTCCGCGTTGTCGAGCGCGTACAAGTGTATTTGAATGTTTCCGAGCGTGTGCGAGTTTGCCGGCGATTGCCTGAGCTTGGCCGAACGTTCCCGAGCTCCAGAGTGTGTCTGTATGCTCCCGAGAATGTCCGACTAGTCTCGCTTGAGTGTTTCCGGCTTCGCGCAGAGAAGCCTTTCCACAACACTCGCATACATGCGAGAACACTCGGGCACAATCACGAGAACTCGGGCACTCTCCCACACACTCGGGCACACTCGAAAACACTCCCATCTGTTCAGAAACACACTGGCACGCTCAAATACACTTAGGCACAGTCGACAACATTCGGGAACATTCAGGCAAACTCGGGAGCATGTCGACTGTGCTCGAACGTTTTTGGCTGTGCCTGAGTGTGCTGTAGTATGCTCGAGTGTATCTGTGTTTGTCTGGCATCGTTTGAGTGTGTCGGAGTGTGTTTGACTGCCCGAGTGTTCCCGAATTGCTGTCCGCGTTGTCGAGCGCGTACAAGTGTATTTGAATGTTTCCGAGCGTGTGCGAGTTTGCCGGCGATTGCCTGAGCTTGGCCGAACGTTCCCGAGCTCCAGAGTGTGTCTGTATGCTCCCGAGAATGTCCGACTAGTCTCGCTTGAGTGTTTCCGGCTTCGCGCAGAGAAGCCTTTCCACAACACTCGCATACATGCGAGAACACTCGGGCACAATCACGAGAACTCGGGCACTCTCCCACACACTCGGGCACACTCGAAAACACTCCCATCTGTTCAGAAACACACTGGCACGCTCAAATACACTTAGGCACAGTCGACAACATTCGGGAACATTCAGGCAAACTCGGGAGCATGTCGACTGTGCTCGAACGTTTTTGGCTGTGCCTGAGTGTGCTGTAGTATGCTCGAGTGTATCTGTGTTTGTCTGGCATCGTTTGAGTGTGTCGGAGTGTGTTTGACTGCCCGAGTGTTCCCGAATTGCTGTCCGCGTTGTCGAGCGCGTACAAGTGTATTTGAATGTTTCCGAGCGTGTGCGAGTTTGCCGGCGATTGCCTGAGCTTGGCCGAACGTTCCCGAGCTCCAGAGTGTGTCTGTATGCTCCCGAGAATGTCCGACTAGTCTCGCTTGAGTGTTTCCGGCTTCGCGCAGAGAAGCCTTTCCACAACACTCGCATACATGCGAGAACACTCGGGCACAATCACGAGAACTCGGGCACTCTCCCACACACTCGGGCACACTCGAAAACACTCCCATCTGTTCAGAAACACACTGGCACGCTCAAATACACTTAGGCACAGTCGACAACATTCGGGAACATTCAGGCAAACTCGGGAGCATGTCGACTGTGCTCGAACGTTTTTGGCTGTGCCTGAGTGTGCTGTAGTATGCTCGAGTGTATCTGTGTTTGTCTGGCATCGTTTGAGTGTGTCGGAGTGTGTTTGACTGCCCGAGTGTTCCCGAATTGCTGTCCGCGTTGTCGAGCGCGTACAAGTGTATTTGAATGTTTCCGAGCGTGTGCGAGTTTGCCGGCGATTGCCTGAGCTTGGCCGAACGTTCCCGAGCTCCAGAGTGTGTCTGTATGCTCCCGAGAATGTCCGACTAGTCTCGCTTGAGTGTTTCCGGCTTCGCGCAGAGAAGCCTTTCCACAACACTCGCATACATGCGAGAACACTCGGGCACAATCACGAGAACTCGGGCACTCTCCCACACACTCGGGCACACTCGAAAACACTCCCATCTGTTCAGAAACACACTGGCACGCTCAAATACACTTAGGCACAGTCGACAACATTCGGGAACATTCAGGCAAACTCGGGAGCATGTCGACTGTGCTCGAACGTTTTTGGGTGTGCCTGAGTGTGCTGTAGTATGCTCGAGTGTATCTGTGTTTGTCTGGCATCGTTTGAGTGTGTCGGAGTGTGTTTGACTGCCCGAGTGTTCCCGAATTGCTGTCCGCGTTGTCGAGCGCGTACAAGTGTATTTGAATGTTTCCGAGCGTGTGCGAGTTTGCCGGCGATTGCCTGAGCTTGGCCGAACGTTCCCGAGCTCCAGAGTGTGTCTGTATGCTCCCGAGAATGTCCGACTAGTCTCGCTTGAGTGTTTCCGGCTTCGCGCAGAGAAGCCTTTCCACAACACTCGCATACATGCGAGAACACTCGGGCACAATCACGAGAACTCGGGCACTCTCCCACACACTCGGGCACACTCGAAAACACTCCCATCTGTTCAGAAACACACTGGCACGCTCAAATACACTTAGGCACAGTCGACAACATTCGGGAACATTCAGGCAAACTCGGGAGCATGTCGACTGTGCTCGAACGTTTTTGGCTGTGCCTGAGTGTGCTGTAGTATGCTCGAGTGTATCTGTGTTTGTCTGGCATCGTTTGAGTGTGTCGGAGTGTGTTTGACTGCCCGAGTGTTCCCGAATTGCTGTCCGCGTTGTCGAGCGCGTACAAGTGTATTTGAATGTTTCCGAGCGTGTGCGAGTTTGCCGGCGATTGCCTGAGCTTGGCCGAACGTTCCCGAGCTCCAGAGTGTGTCTGTATGCTCCCGAGAATGTCCGACTAGTCTCGCTTGAGTGTTTCCGGCTTCGCGCAGAGAAGCCTTTCCACAACACTCGCATACATGCGAGAACACTCGGGCACAATCACGAGAACTCGGGCACTCTCCCACACACTCGGGCACACTCGAAAACACTCCCATCTGTTCAGAAACACACTGGCACGCTCAAATACACTTAGGCACAGTCGACAACATTCGGGAACATTCAGGCAAACTCGGGAGCATGTCGACTGTGCTCGAACGTTTTTGGGTGTGCCTGAGTGTGCTGTAGTATGCTCGAGTGTATCTGTGTTTGTCTGGCATCGTTTGAGTGTGTCGGAGTGTGTTTGACTGCCCGAGTGTTCCCGAATTGCTGTCCGCGTTGTCGAGCGCGTACAAGTGTATTTGAATGTTTCCGAGCGTGTGCGAGTTTGCCGGCGATTGCCTGAGCTTGGCCGAACGTTCCCGAGCTCCAGAGTGTGTCTGTATGCTCCCGAGAATGTCCGACTAGTCTCGCTTGAGTGTTTCCGGCTTCGCGCAGAGAAGCCTTTCCACAACACTCGCATACATGCGAGAACACTCGGGCACAATCACGAGAACTCGGGCACTCTCCCACACACTCGGGCACACTCGAAAACACTCCCATCTGTTCAGAAACACACTGGCACGCTCAAATACACTTAGGCACAGTCGACAACATTCGGGAACATTCAGGCAAACTCGGGAGCATGTCGACTGTGCTCGAACGTTTTTGGCTGTGCCTGAGTGTGCTGTAGTATGCTCGAGTGTATCTGTGTTTGTCTGGCATCGTTTGAGTGTGTCGGAGTGTGTTTGACTGCCCGAGTGTTCCCGAATTGCTGTCCGCGTTGTCGAGCGCGTACAAGTGTATTTGAATGTTTCCGAGCGTGTGCGAGTTTGCCGGCGATTGCCTGAGCTTGGCCGAACGTTCCCGAGCTCCAGAGTGTGTCTGTATGCTCCCGAGAATGTCCGACTAGTCTCGCTTGAGTGTTTCCGGCTTCGCGCAGAGAAGCCTTTCCACAACACTCGCATACATGCGAGAACACTCGGGCACAATCACGAGAACTCGGGCACTCTCCCACACACTCGGGCACACTCGAAAACACTCCCATCTGTTCAGAAACACACTGGCACGCTCAAATACACTTAGGCACAGTCGACAACATTCGGGAACATTCAGGCAAACTCGGGAGCATGTCGACTGTGCTCGAACGTTTTTGGGTGTGCCTGAGTGTGCTGTAGTATGCTCGAGTGTATCTGTGTTTGTCTGGCATCGTTTGAGTGTGTCGGAGTGTGTTTGACTGCCCGAGTGTTCCCGAATTGCTGTCCGCGTTGTCGAGCGCGTACAAGTGTATTTGAATGTTTCCGAGCGTGTGCGAGTTTGCCGGCGATTGCCTGAGCTTGGCCGAACGTTCCCGAGCTCCAGAGTGTGTCTGTATGCTCCCGAGAATGTCCGACTAGTCTCGCTTGAGTGTTTCCGGCTTCGCGCAGAGAAGCCTTTCCACAACACTCGCATACATGCGAGAACACTCGGGCACAATCACGAGAACTCGGGCACTCTCCCACACACTCGGGCACACTCGAAAACACTCCCATCTGTTCAGAAACACACTGGCACGCTCAAATACACTTAGGCACAGTCGACAACATTCGGGAACATTCAGGCAAACTCGGGAGCATGTCGACTGTGCTCGAACGTTTTTGGCTGTGCCTGAGTGTGCTGTAGTATGCTCGAGTGTATCTGTGTTTGTCTGGCATCGTTTGAGTGTGTCGGAGTGTGTTTGACTGCCCGAGTGTTCCCGAATTGCTGTCCGCGTTGTCGAGCGCGTACAAGTGTATTTGAATGTTTCCGAGCGTGTGCGAGTTTGCCGGCGATTGCCTGAGCTTGGCCGAACGTTCCCGAGCTCCAGAGTGTGTCTGTATGCTCCCGAGAATGTCCGACTAGTCTCGCTTGAGTGTTTCCGGCTTCGCGCAGAGAAGCCTTTCCACAACACTCGCATACATGCGAGAACACTCGGGCACAATCACGAGAACTCGGGCACTCTCCCACACACTCGGGCACACTCGAAAACACTCCCATCTGTTCAGAAACACACTGGCACGCTCAAATACACTTAGGCACAGTCGACAACATTCGGGAACATTCAGGCAAACTCGGGAGCATGTCGACTGTGCTCGAACGTTTTTGGGTGTGCCTGAGTGTGCTGTAGTATGCTCGAGTGTATCTGTGTTTGTCTGGCATCGTTTGAGTGTGTCGGAGTGTGTTTGACTGCCCGAGTGTTCCCGAATTGCTGTCCGCGTTGTCGAGCGCGTACAAGTGTATTTGAATGTTTCCGAGCGTGTGCGAGTTTGCCGGCGATTGCCTGAGCTTGGCCGAACGTTCCCGAGCTCCAGAGTGTGTCTGTATGCTCCCGAGAATGTCCGACTAGTCTCGCTTGAGTGTTTCCGGCTTCGCGCAGAGAAGCCTTTCCACAACACTCGCATACATGCGAGAACACTCGGGCACAATCACGAGAACTCGGGCACTCTCCCACACACTCGGGCACACTCGAAAACACTCCCATCTGTTCAGAAACACACTGGCACGCTCAAATACACTTAGGCACAGTCGACAACATTCGGGAACATTCAGGCAAACTCGGGAGCATGTCGACTGTGCTCGAACGTTTTTGGCTGTGCCTGAGTGTGCTGTAGTATGCTCGAGTGTATCTGTGTTTGTCTGGCATCGTTTGAGTGTGTCGGAGTGTGTTTGACTGCCCGAGTGTTCCCGAATTGCTGTCCGCGTTGTCGAGCGCGTACAAGTGTATTTGAATGTTTCCGAGCGTGTGCGAGTTTGCCGGCGATTGCCTGAGCTTGGCCGAACGTTCCCGAGCTCCAGAGTGTGTCTGTATGCTCCCGAGAATGTCCGACTAGTCTCGCTTGAGTGTTTCCGGCTTCGCGCAGAGAAGCCTTTCCACAACACTCGCATACATGCGAGAACACTCGGGCACAATCACGAGAACTCGGGCACTCTCCCACACACTCGGGCACACTCGAAAACACTCCCATCTGTTCAGAAACACACTGGCACGCTCAAATACACTTAGGCACAGTCGACAACATTCGGGAACATTCAGGCAAACTCGGGAGCATGTCGACTGTGCTCGAACGTTTTTGGGTGTGCCTGAGTGTGCTGTAGTATGCTCGAGTGTATCTGTGTTTGTCTGGCATCGTTTGAGTGTGTCGGAGTGTGTTTGACTGCCCGAGTGTTCCCGAATTGCTGTCCGCGTTGTCGAGCGCGTACAAGTGTATTTGAATGTTTCCGAGCGTGTGCGAGTTTGCCGGCGATTGCCTGAGCTTGGCCGAACGTTCCCGAGCTCCAGAGTGTGTCTGTATGCTCCCGAGAATGTCCGACTAGTCTCGCTTGAGTGTTTCCGGCTTCGCGCAGAGAAGCCTTTCCACAACACTCGCATACATGCGAGAACACTCGGGCACAATCACGAGAACTCGGGCACTCTCCCACACACTCGGGCACACTCGAAAACACTCCCATCTGTTCAGAAACACACTGGCACGCTCAAATACACTTAGGCACAGTCGACAACATTCGGGAACATTCAGGCAAACTCGGGAGCATGTCGACTGTGCTCGAACGTTTTTGGCTGTGCCTGAGTGTGCTGTAGTATGCTCGAGTGTATCTGTGTTTGTCTGGCATCGTTTGAGTGTGTCGGAGTGTGTTTGACTGCCCGAGTGTTCCCGAATTGCTGTCCGCGTTGTCGAGCGCGTACAAGTGTATTTGAATGTTTCCGAGCGTGTGCGAGTTTGCCGGCGATTGCCTGAGCTTGGCCGAACGTTCCCGAGCTCCAGAGTGTGTCTGTATGCTCCCGAGAATGTCCGACTAGTCTCGCTTGAGTGTTTCCGGCTTCGCGCAGAGAAGCCTTTCCACAACACTCGCATACATGCGAGAACACTCGGGCACAATCACGAGAACTCGGGCACTCTCCCACACACTCGGGCACACTCGAAAACACTCCCATCTGTTCAGAAACACACTGGCACGCTCAAATACACTTAGGCACAGTCGACAACATTCGGGAACATTCAGGCAAACTCGGGAGCATGTCGACTGTGCTCGAACGTTTTTGGCTGTGCCTGAGTGTGCTGTAGTATGCTCGAGTGTATCTGTGTTTGTCTGGCATCGTTTGAGTGTGTCGGAGTGTGTTTGACTGCCCGAGTGTTCCCGAATTGCTGTCCGCGTTGTCGAGCGCGTACAAGTGTATTTGAATGTTTCCGAGCGTGTGCGAGTTTGCCGGCGATTGCCTGAGCTTGGCCGAACGTTCCCGAGCTCCAGAGTGTGTCTGTATGCTCCCGAGAATGTCCGACTAGTCTCGCTTGAGTGTTTCCGGCTTCGCGCAGAGAAGCCTTTCCACAACACTCGCATACATGCGAGAACACTCGGGCACAATCACGAGAACTCGGGCACTCTCCCACACACTCGGGCACACTCGAAAACACTCCCATCTGTTCAGAAACACACTGGCACGCTCAAATACACTTAGGCACAGTCGACAACATTCGGGAACATTCAGGCAAACTCGGGAGCATGTCGACTGTGCTCGAACGTTTTTTGGCTGTGCCTGAGTGTGCTGTAGTATGCTCGAGTGTATCTGTGTTTGTCTGGCATCGTTTGAGTGTGTCGGAGTGTGTTTGACTGCCCGAGTGTTCCCGAATTGCTGTCCGCGTTGTCGAGCGCGTACAAGTGTATTTGAATGTTTCCGAGCGTGTGCGAGTTTGCCGGCGATTGCCTGAGCTTGGCCGAACGTTCCCGAGCTCCAGAGTGTGTCTGTATGCTCCCGAGAATGTCCGACTAGTCTCGCTTGAGTGTTTCCGGCTTCGCGCAGAGAAGCCTTTCCACAACACTCGCATACATGCGAGAACACTCGGGCACAATCACGAGAACTCGGGCACTCTCCCACACACTCGGGCACACTCGAAAACACTCCCATCTGTTCAGAAACACACTGGCACGCTCAAATACACTTAGGCACAGTCGACAACATTCGGGAACATTCAGGCAAACTCGGGAGCATGTCGACTGTGCTCGAACGTTTTTGGGTGTGCCTGAGTGTGCTGTAGTATGCTCGAGTGTATCTGTGTTTGTCTGGCATCGTTTGAGTGTGTCGGAGTGTGTTTGACTGCCCGAGTGTTCCCGAATTGCTGTCCGCGTTGTCGAGCGCGTACAAGTGTATTTGAATGTTTCCGAGCGTGTGCGAGTTTGCCGGCGATTGCCTGAGCTTGGCCGAACGTTCCCGAGCTCCAGAGTGTGTCTGTATGCTCCCGAGAATGTCCGACTAGTCTCGCTTGAGTGTTTCCGGCTTCGCGCAGAGAAGCCTTTCCACAACACTCGCATACATGCGAGAACACTCGGGCACAATCACGAGAACTCGGGCACTCTCCCACACACTCGGGCACACTCGAAAACACTCCCATCTGTTCAGAAACACACTGGCACGCTCAAATACACTTAGGCACAGTCGACAACATTCGGGAACATTCAGGCAAACTCGGGAGCATGTCGACTGTGCTCGAACGTTTTTGGCTGTGCCTGAGTGTGCTGTAGTATGCTCGAGTGTATCTGTGTTTGTCTGGCATCGTTTGAGTGTGTCGGAGTGTGTTTGACTGCCCGAGTGTTCCCGAATTGCTGTCCGCGTTGTCGAGCGCGTACAAGTGTATTTGAATGTTTCCGAGCGTGTGCGAGTTTGCCGGCGATTGCCTGAGCTTGGCCGAACGTTCCCGAGCTCCAGAGTGTGTCTGTATGCTCCCGAGAATGTCCGACTAGTCTCGCTTGAGTGTTTCCGGCTTCGCGCAGAGAAGCCTTTCCACAACACTCGCATACATGCGAGAACACTCGGGCACAATCACGAGAACTCGGGCACTCTCCCACACACTCGGGCACACTCGAAAACACTCCCATCTGTTCAGAAACACACTGGCACGCTCAAATACACTTAGGCACAGTCGACAACATTCGGGAACATTCAGGCAAACTCGGGAGCATGTCGACTGTGCTCGAACGTTTTTGGCTGTGCCTGAGTGTGCTGTAGTATGCTCGAGTGTATCTGTGTTTGTCTGGCATCGTTTGAGTGTGTCGGAGTGTGTTTGACTGCCCGAGTGTTCCCGAATTGCTGTCCGCGTTGTCGAGCGCGTACAAGTGTATTTGAATGTTTCCGAGCGTGTGCGAGTTTGCCGGCGATTGCCTGAGCTTGGCCGAACGTTCCCGAGCTCCAGAGTGTGTCTGTATGCTCCCGAGAATGTCCGACTAGTCTCGCTTGAGTGTTTCCGGCTTCGCGCAGAGAAGCCTTTCCACAACACTCGCATACATGCGAGAACACTCGGGCACAATCACGAGAACTCGGGCACTCTCCCACACACTCGGGCACACTCGAAAACACTCCCATCTGTTCAGAAACACACTGGCACGCTCAAATACACTTAGGCACAGTCGACAACATTCGGGAACATTCAGGCAAACTCGGGAGCATGTCGACTGTGCTCGAACGTTTTTGGCTGTGCCTGAGTGTGCTGTAGTATGCTCGAGTGTATCTGTGTTTGTCTGGCATCGTTTGAGTGTGTCGGAGTGTGTTTGACTGCCCGAGTGTTCCCGAATTGCTGTCCGCGTTGTCGAGCGCGTACAAGTGTATTTGAATGTTTCCGAGCGTGTGCGAGTTTGCCGGCGATTGCCTGAGCTTGGCCGAACGTTCCCGAGCTCCAGAGTGTGTCTGTATGCTCCCGAGAATGTCCGACTAGTCTCGCTTGAGTGTTTCCGGCTTCGCGCAGAGAAGCCTTTCCACAACACTCGCATACATGCGAGAACACTCGGGCACAATCACGAGAACTCGGGCACTCTCCCACACACTCGGGCACACTCGAAAACACTCCCATCTGTTCAGAAACACACTGGCACGCTCAAATACACTTAGGCACAGTCGACAACATTCGGGAACATTCAGGCAAACTCGGGAGCATGTCGACTGTGCTCGAACGTTTTTGGGTGTGCCTGAGTGTGCTGTAGTATGCTCGAGTGTATCTGTGTTTGTCTGGCATCGTTTGAGTGTGTCGGAGTGTGTTTGACTGCCCGAGTGTTCCCGAATTGCTGTCCGCGTTGTCGAGCGCGTACAAGTGTATTTGAATGTTTCCGAGCGTGTGCGAGTTTGCCGGCGATTGCCTGAGCTTGGCCGAACGTTCCCGAGCTCCAGAGTGTGTCTGTATGCTCCCGAGAATGTCCGACTAGTCTCGCTTGAGTGTTTCCGGCTTCGCGCAGAGAAGCCTTTCCACAACACTCGCATACATGCGAGAACACTCGGGCACAATCACGAGAACTCGGGCACTCTCCCACACACTCGGGCACACTCGAAAACACTCCCATCTGTTCAGAAACACACTGGCACGCTCAAATACACTTAGGCACAGTCGACAACATTCGGGAACATTCAGGCAAACTCGGGAGCATGTCGACTGTGCTCGAACGTTTTTGGGTGTGCCTGAGTGTGCTGTAGTATGCTCGAGTGTATCTGTGTTTGTCTGGCATCGTTTGGATATTAATGAGCAGAAAATTTGAGAATGAGAGGACTGTGAGATACAGTCAGAAAGGGAACCAGGAAAAATCAAATTCTCCCATTTTATTTTGCAGCTTTGCTTATATTCAACATTGGAATCTTTGCTTCTCTGCTTCTCAGGGTGCCCTTTGCCCACGTTCACCTGTGTGTAGCTTGCTGTGCCCTTCAGAACTTCTCTAAAATGGCCTTTGCACATAAAGAATGCTTCAGGCATGACCTTAGAACCATCTGCAAACCAGTGACTTTGGCACCACTGGAAACGGCCAATAAATTGTTCTGTAGCTGTCAAATATATTCCCAAGAGAATCCCCGAGTGGAAGATTATGATTTTCCGGGACATTTTGCGCCAAGCACTAAACAGCCGCTGCAAAGGAAGTCTGCTCATCCCTGTCCTTATCCCTTACCTTTCCAAAGTCATCCCTCATGTCTTTGTCCCTCGTAAGACCAGGACTGGTGGGATGATCTGTCTCCTTGGCTGGGCTGACTGGGAGACCTAGTACTGGGAGCAAAGGTTTGTGTAAATCTCAAACCTGAAGCATCTGAAGCTCCATGTTCCATGGGACACATTTCCAGCAATGGCTCCGCTGCACATGCAGCCTCCTACTCCTCTCCCTGCCCCACAGCTCAGCAGCCCTACAGCTCCACGGGGCACTGCCAGCAGCACAGCTCATGGCAGGGGGCACCTGCAGGGCAGAGCTGTTCCCTGCCAATGTGCACAGGCTCTCCAGGCTGCCACAAGACCCTTCCACCCTCCAGAGAGCGGCCCAGCTCCCACCTCACCTCTGTGTGAGGCTGAGCCCTGCTGGGCCTTCCCTGTGTCCTCCTCCCTGGCAGTGACCCTGGGGGCAGCGCTGCTCAGCTGCCTCTGCTGGGGCTCCTGGGCCAAGGCCCCCTGAGCTGGCTGGGAGCCCAGACCTCCATTCCCAAGGCTGGGGTTCTGCACATAAGTCTCCATGCCAAAGAGCTCAGCGAGTTTCCTTGGGTACAGAGGCATCCCAGGTCCTATCCGAACCCAAGAGCTCTTTCTCTTCATCCTCTGGGTTTGTGCTGTACACTCAGACGAAGCTGTATATGAGGTACAAGAGAAGAAGTGGGTTAATTGAACTCACACCTTTGCAATCAACCCATCTAATGGGTGGGGAGCTCAAAACATGTTTCAGTTAAAGAAAAGATTGGTTGTTTTCTTATTTTTCATGAAACTAGCCTCAGTTGAATTGCTCGGAAACAATGTGGAGCTGGCAAGCCAGGAGAGAAGTGGTCTAGGACTTGATGTTCCTTCCCCACTTCTACAGGATCCCTTTCCTTCCAAAGAGTTGGAAACTCACACTGGCCTCTAGAATTTGACACTGTCTAGCAAGTAAATCTTTTCAAAAGTAGTTTTCAAGGCCATTGTTTTGGTAACTCCCACTCAATTCTAGGTTGAGTATTGCATTATTGGGATATTTTTATTTCTCTTTACAACAAAGGAGATGCTGGGACAGAAACAGTGGCACCGTACATTAGACACAAAAGAAGCTTTGCTTTCCCCATTAGATGTCCCCAGTAACCTGCAAGTCTGTAATTGTAGGGAATAAAGTGGTCATCCACAATTTTCACTTTTACTCTACTGTTTAAGGGGTTTTATCCCTGCCTTCCTTCCTGCAGAGATACCCAAGCCCAATATTAACATAATCTGCCACAAAATATTTCTGAAATATTATGATACTGAGAAATCAAATTTTTTCTTGATGGAAATAGAGGAGGGCGGGTCATTCTGAAATACTTTTCCAAAGAGCTGTTAGAACAAAGAGAAGAAATTCTGTACATGGTCAAAGAAGATAAAATCATATCAGCCAAAAAGTAAAAGAAGAATAACCGTCTCACATCAAGATTATATTTCCCCTGTAGAACGGTCAAGAGAATTACAAAACAGTAAGGGGTAAGGATTAAAGCTATAGCTCATTTCTGGCTGAGAATATATCCAGGAAAAATATGATTGAACTTACTGAGCAATACTTCTCCCTAGGTGCATTAAGCATTCCACCTGCATATCAGCAATCAAGGAGTCATTCAAAAGGGGCTGTACTCAGGATTGGGCAGAACTAACCCTGAGTCAAGGGATCAGTGGATCTGATCCCTTTCTCTGCATCAGCAAAAGTATTTCTTCAAATTTCATCTCTCCTATCATTACATGCCCAGAGATGACAAAGGAACAACAGCAGAGTTTCACTGAGGCGTTCAGCACAAAAGCATTGGCTGACACAGATGCACCAGAGACCACATTTTGTCTGGCACAATTCTACTTGTCATGGATCAGGCAAGGCAGGGACAGGGGGACAAGGCAGAAGGCATCTCCTCGCCCAGCCTCAGCCTGCAGCACTGACACAGACACAGAGAGTCAGGGAAGAGATTTGTCATTGTCAACCTGCCATAGGTGGCTTTGGGCTGTGCTGTCAGAGGATGACAAACTCAGACCCTGCATCCATTTGGAAGTCTCCTTCTCCTTAACTGGAAAATTCACAAGCTTGTTCTGTCACAGGAGGTTTCCATATTCCACCCAATGTAAATCCAGGCAACATCGATGATCTGCCTTAAGATCTCAAACATCTCAGAGGCAGCCCCAAGGAAAAGTTTTCTCCTTCAAAGGTGGGAGGACAGAGTGGGAACATTTCTCATCTCATGCTAAATTACTCCACTTTCTCTACTAATTGTAACACTAGAGAGCCTGCAGGGAGATAAAAGGCATATGCAGGATGGAGAGGAATGTTTCCTTTTCCTGTGCTGCATTTCCAGGACCCCAAGGTGCCACTCTAGATCCTGCCACTTAACACTTCCCACTGGAGGGATTTTCACTGCATCACTGGCACACACTCCCAGTGACAGGGCTCTGGCAGATTCAACTGAGCCCATCAAAGCAGAAAGCATTGAAATGAATTTACAGAAATTTGAAAAAGTATTTTTTTTAACGAAGCTTTCAAAATGTCACCTCTATGTCAAGACTCCAATGGTCATTTTAGAACAGACATGCCCAGTACCTACCTGCATCTTCAGACAACTTCTCTTTGATTCTGCTGCTGCTTCTTAGCCTTGAGAATGTGGAAGACAAAAGAACATATGAGGAGGAAGAAAGAGAAGGGATACAAGAGATGTAACACAAAAGGAGGCAAACCTTCCTAGCATGGTCACTGATGAAGGAGGAAATGCAACACATCAACCCTACAAGATGCAAAGCTGATTAATTGTCCTTAAGCTTTCAGTTGGCGCACTCAGACAGAGCTGGCCTAACTTCAGCTGAAACACAACACTCATTCCTCAACTTGCATCCTAGCTCTCCAATTCCGGTGTCTCTCCTTTTGGAGCCCAGTGGCTCCTACAGCCTCTCTGAAGCAGCAAGAGCTGCTAAGCTGAGACACGAGTCTCTATGCAGGGCAGCTACCTTGGTGCCGCTGCCAAAGCTTGACTTTGCCTGCTCGTGCCTTACACTGGGGCCAGTCTCGTGCTCCATGTGGTCAGAGCACTGCTGTGTCCTGAGAAAGATGTTCCACCTCCTTGCCATTTCAAGAAGAAAAAGGCTTTTTCTGACTCACCTGCTAGGTAAGGATATTCAAATTGCACTTTAAAAGCCTATTGAAATTTTTCAATTTAATGATACTTCTGTGCCTTCTTCTTTATTGTAAGCACTTGGATAAGCTTGACAGCTTCATCTTCTCCCACATATCCAACCAATATCTTTTCATTACGTACAGCCCTATAACACTCATCTAGTACCTTGTCCTCTATGATTTTAAGCCTAGACCTCAATATGAAACGTTGATTGGTTTACACAGCTAATAACTGAAAACTTATGTGGGATCTAATTTCACAATGGAGGCCCAGGCAAAGAGAAGTTATGCCTGAAATGAACTTGGGGATCCCTTTCCTTCCAAGTATTTGGAAACACACAGTGGTCTCCAGAATTTGATGATTACACCTAGCAAATAATTCTTTTCAAAGAGTGTTCTCATGGCAAGTTTTGTTTCAGGAACTCCAACTAAATTCAGGTTTGGGATTTGTGGGTTGTTTATATTTCTCCTAACAACAAAGGAAGTGTTGGGACATGAACAACAGCAACCCGTGTTCAAAGTAAAAGAAGCAGCGCCTGAATTTGCAGACACCTTCCCACCAGCTAATATGAGTCCAAACATATTCTTGTGGGTGCTGAAGTAGACAGTCAAGGATCACAGAGGTTTTTCTAAATATATGGGACAGCTAATTGTGCAAAAGAACGTCCCTCATGGGATGGGAAGAGCGAGCTGAACAGCACAGTGCAGCAGCAGATACCTTGGCTTACCTCATCTCCTCGGATTCGTCATCATCCAGCTGCACAGAGCTGAGCAGAGACCGTGCAGCACTGCCATCACTGGGACTTCCTGCCTTGCGTATAGGGGGGATCAAAGGTGATCCCAGTGACCCCTACTTCATATCCCCTTCAGTGCAATCGAGTAAGGAATCCTGGAAAAACAGTAGAAAGTGGTCAAATGATGTGTCCACCCTTGACATCATTCATGGCTTAAGACATTTAGCCATGCTTTTCACTGGGACCTCTCTCCCTGTGCTCACTTCTCTGCAAGGGTGGCTGTGTTCCCAGGTGGAATCCACATATTTGTGTCAAGATATTCTGGGCTGCCACTACCTCCACTGGCTTTTAGCATGGTATGGGAATGGGTTTAGATCACGGTTCTCTCCCTGTCCCTTTGCCACCTCACAGCCTCTACAGATCTCCTGCCAAGTCCCCACAAAACCATTTTGCAGCATGGCAAAACCTGCTTTTCTCAAGGCCCTTATTTTTCTGCTGCTGACCTTCAGTCTTACAGTTCCCCAGCAGCCTCTGAGCCCAGAAGCTGCTGAGCTCTCAGGATGCTCGGTGCTCTCCAGTTCCCACACCTCCATCATCTCAGGCTCACTGGCATTTAGGAAGTTCAGCACAGCTCCCTGCCCTGCTGCTCTCTGGAAGCTCTCTGCCTGCCCAAGTTGCTCCAGGGCCCCACGCCATAGCCAGGAGGGGGAGTGGTGGCAGTGGGGGTAGATGCACACCCTTCCTTAGTATCCCAGCATTTCTGGCATAGCTAAAGAGGTAAATGAGGGCCTGTCCAAACTCCAGGGAAAGGATCAGATCCTGTCAGGGATACATTGGGCCCTTTGTCAGCAAGGCTGAAATCGAGTACACAAGCCTTTGATGGGACATTCTGTGTACCAAAGCTGTTGCTCATCTGCCTCCTCCTGCACCCCCACAGCACACCCAAAACAACTGCAGCTGCTGGCCCTGCTGCAAAGGCAATCGTGTGGCTGGGCTCTGGGCTGCTCTCCCCATGGCCACCTCCCATCCCTTCCCTCTGGACAAAGCCGTGCCAGAGCACACAGTTGCCCACAAGCTGAGCAACTCTAGAAATAGCATCAGAGGCAACTGTGTAGAAGGCCATGGCTGTACAACTCAAGAACTGAGACAATCTGGACCTGGCCTTGCAGGACTGCCTGTTCCAGAAACACCTTCTTCCATCCCAACCAGACAGAGTTGACCCAAATCACCACCAAGACATAGACATGGTTCACAGATACCCGTAGGTCACTAAATGTAGAAGGATTGATAGGCCAGATTGGACAACTTCAGCTGCTGTGACTGCTTCTTGGGATATTGTAATCCATAAAACAGAGGAGAAGACATGCCCAAGCTCAGAAACCATTGAAAGACCTCTCCTGCTATTGATACACGCTGAGTATGTGAAGTCTGCACTACACATCTGTTGCAAAGACAGCCTGAAGTGTGCAGTGTGCAGCTGAGCTCTTCCTTGGCTCACCTGCTATGATGGGCTCACACCACCGGAAATGCTCTCACAGTCCTTCCTAATGATTCCTTAAGTTTTAGTTTTCATATTCCCCAGATTCTCTGCTGACTTGGTGTGGACTGTGAAGTTTATATTAAGTTTTCCTAACAGGGGAGTTAGGCAAAACAATCCTTTTCCAGCTTGAGAATTGAGCACAACTGTTACCCAAAAAGCAGCACAAACAGTGCAAAGCGAAGGGAGCACACAAGGAGGATGGAACTTCATGACCTGATGTTGTGACTGGACAATTAAGCCCCAAAATGTAAATGGACAAAAACTTACCAAGGTATAAAAAGGTGTGAGCAGGATCCATCTTGGATCCATCCTGGCTCTAGCCCTGGCCAGGTTCTTGTACTGCCCAAGGTGGATCCTCTAAAGGCCTATTAGTAAATACCTGCTATATTCCTTTAGCTCTGTCCAGTCTATTCCAGATCAGCCTCTCTAGGAGTCACTGCAGTGCATAAACTGACAATCTATCACACAGGACGTAGCTTGGTCTCCTTACCTTACTCCCTTTCCCCTCTGAACTCAGCTCCTGCTTCTTGTTGCTGATATCTTCCTAGCCGGTGTCATCTCTCCCTTCCTCCTTCTCTCCACTGCATATCATGCTGGGGTGGCTGGAAGGAAAGCTTTTTCCGGATGGGAGGTGAGGTTTTGGCAGTTAGGAGCACAGGGGGAGGTGACCCGGGAAGATTCTTGGCAATAGTGTTGCCAGTCAGGCCTGCAAAGCAAAGACACAAAATACAACAATTGTTGCAATACAAATACAAAGCATCTAAAGGTCCATATTACATGGGACACATTGCCTAGAACCTTGACAATAGCAGCACAGGAAAACATGCTCCTGCCAGCAGCCCCTTGAGGCAGCCCAGGGGCACACCCTGACCCCCTTGCACAGAGCTCCCAGGGAACAGCCTGGCCTCTGGGCTGTCCTGGGACAGCAGGGAGCCCAGAGCCCTGTGCTCTCCAGCAATGGCTCAGCTGCACATGCAGCCTCCTGCTCCTCTCCCTGCCCCACAGCTCAGCAGCCCTACAGCTCCACGGGGCACTGGCAGCAGCACAGCTCATGGCAGGGGGCACCTGCAGGGCAGAGCTGTTCCCTGCCAATGTGCACAGGCTCTCCAGGCTGCCACAAGACCCTTCCTATCCCACCAGAGAGCGGCCCAGCTCCCACCTTCCCTCTGTGTGAGGCTGAGCCCTGCTCACAAGGGAACAAGGGACTTCGGTGAACTCCCACCTTGACTTTCAATCCATCTAATGGATGAGGCATCCAGAAGGGTTTTGAATTATTCAGAAGATCAGCTTTGTTTTCATTTTCATGAAACTAGCATCCCTATATTTCCTTCAAAAAATATGGTGCTGGAAAGCCAGGAGAGAGAGTTTCTACTGATTTGCTGATGTTTTGCTCCCTTCCTATCCACTACTTTGGGATTCCTTTCCTTCCAATAACATGGCAATCTATGTTACTGACTGGAGCCGTGCTCAGAGACAGACAACACGTCCCTCTGGGATTCATGTGACAAAAGCCCCTTTGTTGTTCCAAATTAAATAGAGAGTTTGAGTTTCCCGGGCATACACATGGATTGGTTTTGGTCCCAAGTCACTCATTGCCTTGGCCAAAGATCCATCTGCACTCAGGGTTCAATGGATTGGCTGGGATCCTCTGAGTTTGTTCAAGTCCCTCCTATCATCACTCACTCTGGTATCCCGTCCACCTCCAGGCTGGTTGAGTTTGAGGTTTTAGACCAGCTGCAATGTGACAGCAACCCACAGTGGTCTCCAGAATTTGACAATTGCACTTAGGAAGGAGTTCCTTTCCAACGCTAGTTTTCATGGTCTTTCTATCTGTAACTCCAGCTTAGTTCTGGGCTGGGTTTTCTTGGTTGCTTTTATTTCCCATCACAACCAAGGAGGTCCTCACACATGAACCATGGCAGTCCATGTCAGAAGTAAAAGAAGTTTTGCACTCCCCTTACATGTCCCCTGTATTGAAGAAGCCCAGATCTGTAGGGAATAAATTTACCATCCAATTGCAAATATCAACTTTTGCTCTGCTTCATTCTTCCATCATTTTATTCCCAGCTTTTTCTTTTCTACAGATATATCAAACCCAAGAAAAACATCACCGGTATAAAAAAATTTTTTAGATCTTGGCTAATGTAGACCATTCACTTTTTTGTGATTGATATAGCACAGGTCAGGAAATTTTGAAATCCCACACAATGGGCTGTTAGAACTAAGATAACTAATACTGGACATGGCCTCACAGAGCACAGAATCATAGGTCAGCCAAACAGTAAGAGAGAAATAACTATCTGAAATAAGGATGATATTTCCCCTCTCGAATGGTCAGAACAATTACAATACTGCAACAGCTCAGGTGTAATGATATAACTGCTCAGAAACAGCCCCAAAAAAAGGTTTTCTCCTACAAAAGCAAGAGGAAGGAGTGGGAACATTTCTCATTTCATGCTAAAAGCTTTCATTTTCTCAACTAATTGTAAGGCTGCAGGGTGATAAAAGGCATGTGCAGGAGGGGGAGGAATGTTTCCTGTTCCCGTGCTACATTTCCAGGGCCCCAAGGTTCCTCTCCAGCTCCTGCCACTCAACACTTCACATACAAAGAATTCATGGGACGTGTTGTCTGTCTCTGAGCACGGCTCCAGTCAGTAACATAGATTGCCATGTTATTGGAAGGAAAGGAATCCCAAAGTAGTGCATAGGAAGGGAGCAAAACATCAGCAAATCAGTAGAAACTCTCTCTCCTGGCTTTCCAGCACCATATTTTTTGAAGGAAATATAGGGATGCTAGTTTCATGAAAATGAAAACAAACTGATTTTCTGAATAATTCAAAACCCTTCTGGATGCCTCATCCATTAGATGGATTGAAAGTCAAGGTGGGAGTTCACCGAAGTCCCTTGTTCCCTTGTGAGCAGGGCTCAGCGTCACACAGAGGGAAGGTGGGAGCTGGGCCGCTCTCTGGTGGGATAGGAAGGGTCTTGTGGCAGCCTGGAGAGCCTGTGCACATTGGCAGGGAACAGCTCTGCCCTGCAGGTGCCCCCTGCCATGAGCTGTGCTGCTGCCAGTGCCCCGTGGAGCTGTAGGGCTGCTGAGGTGTGGGGCAGGGAGAGGAGCAGGAGGCTGCATGTGCAGCTGAGCCATTGCTGGAGAGCACAGGGCTCTGGGCTCCCTGCTGTCCCAGGACAGCCCAGAGGCCAGGCTGTTCCCTGGGAGCTCTGTGCAAGGGGGTCAGGGTGTGCCCCTGGGCTGCCTCAAGGGGCTGCTGGCAGGAGCATGTTTCCCTGTGCAGATATTTAGAAGTTTTAAGGGAACGTGTCTCACCTGAAGAATGGAGAGCTTCAGGTGCTTTAGTTTTGCATTATTTTATGTTATATTCTGTGTCATTGCTTTGCAGGTCTGACTGACTACCCTCTTGCCAAGAGGTTTTCCCAGGCGAAACCCTCTATGCTCCTTCCCTCCAAGCCATTGCCTCCCATCCAGAATAGCTCTCCTCCCACCAAGTCATACAAGATATGCAGTGCAGAGCAGGAGAAGAGGAAAAATGACAACACCTCTGAGGCAGACAGAAAAAACACCATGGAGCTGAGATTAGAGGGAAAAGGGATTAGTGTAAGAATACCAAGTTATATCGTGTGTGGTAGATTTTTAGTTTATGTACAATAGGAACATCTGTGAGACCTTTCCTGTGGTGTGAGCCAGGGAAGCAGCTGAGCCGAGGTAGAGCTCAACTGGACACAGCACTTCAGGCTGTCTTTGCAATGGGTTTGTAGTGCAGACTTCATGCCCTAAGTCTGAATATATAGCAGGAGAAGTCTTTGAATAGTTTCTGGGCTCGAGTGTGTTCCTCCTCTCCCTTATGGATAAGAAAAACTGAAGAAGCAGTCAGAGCAGCTAAAGTTATCCAGTCTGGCCAAGCAATCCTTCTACATTTAGGAACCTACTGGTATCAGTGAACCATGTCTATGTCTTGGTGGTGTTTCCTGTCAGCTTTGGTTGGGAAGGAAAACAGTGTTTGCTGGAACAGTCAGTCCTGCAAGGTTAGGTCCAGATTGTCTCAGTTCTGGAGTTGTACAGCCATGGCCTTCTGCACAGTTGTCTGTGATGCTGTTTCTAGAGCTCCTCAGCTTGTGGGCAGCTGTGTGCTGTGCCATGGCTTTGTGCAGTAGGAAGGGATGGGAGGTGGCCGTGGGGAGAGCAGCCCAGAGCCCAGCCACACGATTGCCTTTGCAGCAGGGCCAGCAGCTGCAGTTGTTTTGGGTGTGCCGTGGGGTGCAGGAGGAGGCAGATGAGCAACAGCTTTGGTACACAGAATGTCCCAACAAAGGCTTGTGAACTTGATTTCAGCCTTGCTGACAAAGGGCCCAATGTATCCCTGATAGGATCTGATCCTTTCCCTGCAGTTTGAACAGGTCCTCATTTGGCTCTTCAGCTCTGCCAGAAATGCTGGGATACTAAGGAAGGGTGTGCATCTACCCCCACTGCCACCACTCCCCTTCCTGGCCATGGCATGGGGGCCCTGGAGCAACTTGGGCAGGCAGAGAGCTTCCAGAGAGCAGCAGGGCAGGGAGCTGTGCTGAACTTCCTAAATGCCAGTAGGCCAGAGATGATGGAGGTGTGGGAGCTGGAGAGCACCGAGCATCCTGAGAGCTCAGCAGCTTCTGGGCTCAGAGGCTGCAGGGGAACTGTAAGAGGGAAAGGCAGCAGCAGAAGCTGTGAGAGACTTGAGAAATGGAAGTTTTGACATCCTGCAGAATGGGTTTGTGGGGACTTGGCAGTAGATCAGCAGCAGCTGTTTAGTGCCTAGTGGGCAGGGAGAGGACAGTAACCTAAACCCCTTCCCACACCATCCAAAAGGCCAGTGGAGGCAGTGGTGCTCCTGAACATATTGACGGCAAACACATGGATTCCAGCTGGGAATGTAACCACAATCCCAAAATCATTAGTATTGGGGAAGATGTTGCAAATCTGGGACATGGTCTCTCCTTAACCACTCCCCTTTCCTAGGCCACCTTTCCCTGTCCTAGGCCAAGCTTCACCTTCCGTTTAAAATAACTTTTCTTTTCCTGCCAGGTCATAGTTAAAAGCATGGATAAATGTCTTGAGCCATGAATGGGGGCAAGGCTCAAGGCTTAATCTGAGCACTGTGTTCTAATTTTTACAGGCTTCCCTGCTGCCTTCTTGTCGGGGGAATATGAGCAAGAGGTCCTTGGGACTGCCTTTGATCCCCCCTATACGCACGGCAAGAACTACCAGTGTTGGCCGTGCTGCAGGGTCTCTCCTCGACGCTGTGCAGCTGGATGATGAAGACTTCGAGGAGATGAGGTTAGCCAAGGTGTCTGCTGCTCCTTTATGTGTTCTGCTGTCTCTTGAGGTTCTTTTGCACAGTCGACTCTCCCATGTATTTAGGCACACCTCTGTGTATTCACCATTTTGCCCACCTCTGATGATCCAACTCAATGTCAGTCTCCACACAATAGGTCCCAAGAGCAGAGGTGGTGGTGGGGAAGAGGAGGCAGGGCTTAAATGCACCTAAAGACAGCTCCTCTGCGGGGTTTTGGCTATTGATTCTCTCAGTAATGTTTGTGGTGTCATTTGGGAACAATATTGCATAGATCTGAATTCTGCAGATCTTTGAATACTGTGATCCTTGAGTTCCTACTTCAGCACCCACAAGAACTTGTTTGGACAAATACTGGCAGCTGAAGAGGTGTCTGCAAATTGTGGTGCTGCTTCTACTGATTTTACTGTGGGGTACCGTTGTTCATGTGCCAGCACTTCCTTTGTCATAAGGAGAAATATAAACAAGCAACAAAACCCAACCCAAAAAAGAGAGGGTAATAGAGAAGCGAAACTAGGTTTGGAAAGCAATTACTTCCTGGGTGTAATTGTCAAATCCTGGAGACCACTGTGGGTTACCAACCGTTTAGAAGGAAAGGGATCCCAAACTAAATGTCAGGTGTAAATTCTGTGTGCCTGATCCTCCACTGTCAAAGGAGATCCCAGATAAGTTTTGAGGTATAGATGTAAAATCCAGTCAATGTTTAATATGTCGGTCAGGGCTTAAAATCAAAGATGGAGAGGTGCTTGGGAAGAGTTCAAGAACAATTAATCAGCTTTGCATCTTGTTGGGTTGATGTGTTGCACTTCCTCCTTCATCAGATGGATCAAGATAGGAAAGTTTGCCTCTTTTCATGCTGCACTTCTTCCCTCCCTTCTCTTTCATCCTCCTGATATGTTTTTTTTCATTCATTTTTTCAAGGCCAAGATCCAGAAGGAGTCGCAGAGACAACTGTGAACCTGCAGGTAGGTACAGGGCATGTCTGTCCTGAAATTACCATTGGAATCTTGACTCAGAGGAGACATTTTGAAAGCAAGGTTAAAAACTATTCTTTTTAAAATTTCTGTAAATTCATTTCAATGTCTTGATGGGCTCAGTGGACTCTCCCAGAGGACAGTCTCTGAAAGTGTGTTCTGGTGGTGCAGTGAAAATTCCTCCAGTGAGAAGTGTTGAGTGGCAGGAACTGGAGTGGGACTTTGCGACCTTGGAAATGCAGCACAGGAAAAGGAAACATTCCTCTCCCTCCTGCACAAACCTTTTATGTCCATACAGTCTTTCGAATGTGTCAATTATTAGAGAAAAATAAGTTATTTAGCATGAATTGAGAAATGTTCCCACTCCTTCCTCCTGCCCTTGAGGGAGAAAACCTTTCCTTGGGAGAGTGTCTGAGCTTAACCCTTGGAGATCTGAACATGATTCATGGATATTGCATTGTTTTACTCTTGGAAAAATATGGAAATCTCCTGTGACAGAAAGTCCTTCTCAATTTTCCAGTAAGGGAGAAGGAGACTTCCAAATGGATGCAGCCTGTGCAGGGTCTGAGTTTGTCATCCTGTGACAGCACAGTCCAAAGCCACCTATGGCAGGATCACAATGACAAATCTCTTCCCTGACTCTCTGTGTCTGTGTCAGTGCTGCAGGCTGAGGCTGGGCGAGGAGATGCCTTCTGCCTTGTCTGCCCATCCCTTCCTTGCCTGATCCATGACAAGTAGAATTGTGCCAGACAAAATGTGGTCTCTGGTGCATGCGTGTCAGCCAATGTTTTCAAGTTGAAAGACTCAGTGCAAGTCTGCTGTTGTTCCTTTTCCATCCCTGGGCATGTACTTATAGGAGAGAATAAATTTAAAGAAATACTTTTCCTGATGCAGAGAAAGGGATCAGATCCAGTGGTCTTTTGGTTTAGGGTTTGTTTAGCAAAATCCTGGGTGCAGGCCGTTTTGCTTGACTCCTTAATTGCTGATATGCAGGTGGAATGCTCAATGCAGTTAGGGAGAAATATTGCTCAGTCAGGAAGGTGGCATTTTTGCAGGAGTCATTCTGGACTAGAAATGTCCTATCCCATTAGACCTTTCCTGTCTCTATTGTATTTTTGACTGGAACATTCTACAGGAGAAAAGAACCCAGTTTTAAGATCATTATTCCTCTGCCACTGCTTGGCTGCCCTCCAATTTTGTACTGTGTGAAGCCATGGAGAGATTGATTAGTTCTCTGTATTTTAACAGGTTACTGGGAGAGTATGTCAAAATGACTTGCCCTCTGCTATTTCCATTAAGGACATTTTGTATTTTAGGTATTAGCCAAGATCAGAGATATTTTGAGGCCGATGGTGTTTATTTTGGGTTTGGATGTCTGTGTAGAAAAGAAAAAGCAGGGAGTAAACCAAAGGAAGAATGAAGCAGAGCAAAAGTGGTAGTTTGCAATAGCATGGCCAATTGGTTTGCTGCAGAATTAGACTCCTTCAATACTGGGGACACGTAATGGGCAGCACAAAGTTTTGTTTCCTTGTAACACGGTGTGCCATTGTCCATGTGACAGCACCTCCTTGGTTGTGAAGAGAAATAAAAGCAACCAACTAAACCCAACAAAGTAGGAGTTACAGAAACAAAACTAGCCATGACAGGTAGCATTGGAAAGCAATTGCTTCCTAGGCTGTAATTGTCAAATTCCGGAGACCACTGTGGTTTACCAACTATTTGGAAGGAAAGGGTTCCCAAAGTATTGGATGGGCACTGAGCAACACAATAGCAAAAGAGTAGAAGCTCTCTCTCCTGGCTTACCTGCTCCATACAGTTCAAAGAAAGTGTAGTGATGTTAGTTTAATGATGAAGGGAAAGAAAGCGATCTTCTTTATATTTTAAAACTCCCATGGCTGCCTCATCCTCTGGATGTGTTGATGATAAAGGTGGGAGATCACCTAAGTCCCTTGTTCTCTTGTGAGCAGGACTCAACCTCAGACAGAGGGAAGGTGGGCGCTGGGCTGCTCTCTGGAGGGTGGAAGGGGCTTGAGGCAGCCTGGAGAGCCTGTGCACATTGGCAGGGAACAGCCCTGCCCTGCAGGTGCCCCTGCCATGAGCTGTGCTGCTGCCAGTGCCCCGTGGAGCTGTAGGGCTGCTGAGCTGTGGGGCAGGGAGAGGAGCAGGAGGTTGCATGTGCAGCTGAGCCATTGCTGGAGAGCACAGGGCTCTGGGCTCCCTGCTGTCCCAGGACAGCCCAGAGGCCAGGCTGTTCCCTGGGAGCTCTGTGCAAGGGGGTCAGGGTGTGCCCCTGGGCTGCCTCAAGGGGCTACTGGCAGGAGCATGTTTCCCTGTGCAGCTATTGAGAAGCTTCCAGGAAGTCTGTCCCATGAAACGTGGAGCTTTAGATGCTTTAGATTTACATTATAGCCTCTGTTACATTTTGTGTCTTCACTTTGCAGGCATGACTGACTACAGCATGGACAAGAATCTTTCCAGGTCACCTCCCTCTACGCTCCTAACATCCAAGCCCTTGCCTCCCATCCCGAGGAGCTCTCCTTCCACCAATCCAAGCACAATGAGCAGTGGAGAGGAAAGGAAAGGGAAAAATATCCCTGAATACAAAGTTATTCGCAAAAAGAAGCAGGAGCGGAGATCAGAGGGAAAAGAGAGTAAGGTATGGAGACCAAGCTAAGTCCTCTGTGACAGATTTTCAGTTCACGCACTATAGTGATTCCTAGAGAGGCTGATCTGGAACAGAGACTAGACAGAGTTGAAGGAATCCAGTAGGCATTTATTAATAGGCCTTTAGAGGATACAACTTGGGCAGTACAAGAGCCTGGCTGTGGTGACACCCAGGATGGATCCAAGATGGATCCCTGTCATGGGATTTTACATCTTTATAAGTTTTCATCCTTTTACATATTGGTTGTAAATTGTCATATTACACCTTCAGGTCATGAAGTTCCACCCTCCTGGTCCAATCCCTTGATATTGCAACTGTTTATGCTTTTAGGGTAGCGGTTGTCCTCAGTTCTCAAGCTGGAAAAAAATTGTTGTGTTTAACTTCCCTGTGAAGGGAACCTACCAACACATAATATGAATTTTAGAGTCCTACACCAAGTCAGAAGAGAATCTGAGAAATGTGAAAGCTAAAATTTAAGGGATCAATAAGAAGAAGTCTGAGAGCTTTTCCTGTAGTGTGAAGCCAGGGAAGCAGCTGAGCCAAGGAAGAGCTCAGCTGGACACTGCACTTCAGGCTGTGTTTGCACTGGGTGTGTAGTGCAGACTTCACATCCTCAGAGTGTATGAAGAGCAGGGGAGGTCTTTGAATAGTTTCTGGGCATTATCGTGGTTCCTGCTCTGTCTTATGGCTCTGAAAGCCCCAAGGATCAGTCAGAGCAGCTAAAGGTGTCCAATCTGGCCAAGCAATCCCTCTACATTTAGCAACCTACGGGTATCAGTGAACCATGTCTATGTCTTGGTGGTGATTTCTTTCAGCTTTGTTGGGAAGGAAAACAGTGTTTGCTGGAACAGGCAGTCCTGCACTTTAGGTCCAGATTATCTCTGTTCTGGAGTTGTACAGCCATGGCCTTCTGCACAGTTGTCTGTGATGCTATTTCTTGAGTTGCTCAGCTTGTGGGCAGCTGTGTGCTCTAGCATGGCTTTGTCCAGAGGGAAGGGATGGGAGGTGGCCGTGGGGAGAGCAGCCCAGAGCCCAGCCACACGATTGCCTTTGCAGCAGGGCCAGCAGCTGCAGTTGTTTTGGGTGTGCCGTGGGGTGCAGGAGGAGGCAGATGAGCAACAGCTTTGGTACACAGAATGTCCCAACAAAGGCTTGTGAACTTGATTTCAGCCTTGCTGACAAAGGGCCCAATGTATCCCTGACAGGATCTGATCCATTCCCTGGAGTTTGAACAGGCCCTCATTTGGCTCTTCAGCTCTGCCAGAAATGCTGGGATACTAAGGAAGGGTGTGCATCTACCCCCACTGCCACCACTCCCCTTCCTGGCCATGGCGTGGGGGCCCTGGAGCAACTTGGGCAGGCAGAGAGTTTCATGAGAGCAGCAGGGCAGGGAGCTGTGCTGAACTTCCTAAATGCCAGTGAGCCAGAGATGAGGTGTGGGAGCTGGAGAGCACCGAGCATCCTGAGAGCTCAGCAGCTTCTGGGCTGAAAGCTGCTGGGGAACTGTAAGAGGGAAAGATGGCAGCAGAAGAAATGAGGGGCTTGAGAAATGCAGGTTTTGACATGCTGCAGAATGGGTTTGTGGGAACTTGGCAGGAGATCAGCATTGGCTCTTAGGTACCTAGTGGGCAGGGAGCGAACAGTGATTTAACGCACTTCCTTACTGTCCCAAAGGCCAGTGGAGGCAGTGGTGCCCTGAATATACTGATGGCAAACATGTGGATTCCAGCTGGGAATGTAACCACAATCCCAAAATCATTAGTATGAAAAGAGATGTTGCAAATCTGGGACATGTGCTCTCCTGTAGCACTTCTGTTTCCTAAGCCACCTTTTCCTGTCCTAGACGAAGCTGTTCCATCTCTTTGACTTGTTGTTTCCTGCCAGGTCCCACTTAAAAGCATGGCTAAATGTGTTCTAATTTTTACAGGTTTCCTTGCAGTGTTCCAGTGGTGGGGACACGAGGAAGGGGTCATTGGGACTGCCTTTGATCCCCCCTATAGGCAAGGCAGGAAGTCCCCGTGTCGGCAATGCTGCAGGGTCTCTGCGCAGCTCTCTGCAACTGGATGATGAAGATTCCCAGGAGATGAGGTAAGCCAAGGTGTCTGCTGCTCCACTGTGCTGTTCAGATTGCTCTTCTTATCTCCTGAGGTTCTTCTGCACAGTCAGCTCTTCCATGAATTTAGGGAAACCTCTGTGTATTCCTCATTTTACCCATCTCTGATGATGCAGCTCAATGTCAAACCCCACACCATGTGTGCCAAGAGCAGAGGTGGTGGAGGGAAAGAGGAGGCAGGGCTTAAATGCACCTCAAAACTGGTCCTCTGCTGGGTTTGGCTTTTGATTCTCTCAGTAATGTTTGTAGTGTCCATTGGGAACTGTATTGCATGGATCTGGACACTGAAGATCCTTCTCCGAATTGCTTATCTCACAAAAGAACATGATTCAATTTATTCCAGTGTGCACACTGGTATTTAGCAAGCACTAGACCCACTACACAAGGATTTTCAGATTGCACTGTAAAAGAATTGGGGAGTTAGTATGCTAGTTGAGGAAAGAGTGCTGTGTTTCAGCTGAAGCTTGAACAGCTCTGTCTGACTGCAGCAACTGAATGCTTAAGGAAAATTAATCAGGTTTCTACCTTGTAGGGTCTATGTGTTGCATTTCCTTCTTCATCAGATTGACCAAGGTAGCAAAGTTTGCTTCCTTTCATGCTACACTTCTTCCCTCCCTTCTCTTTGTCCTTTATCATATGTTCTTTTGTCTTCCGTTTTCAAAGGTCAAGATCCAGCAGCAAAATCAAAGAGAAGAACTCTGAACCTGCAGGTAGGTACAGGGCATGTCTGTCCTAAAATTACCACTGGAATCTTGACTCAGAGGGGACATTTTGAAAGCTTGGTTAAAAACTTTAAATTCATTTCAATGCCTTGATGGGTTCAGTCAGAATGTCATCTTCACACATCACCTCTAAAATCTTTTAGAGTAGAAAAATCTCTCTTGCCAAGCCCACTGGGGTTTCAGACTCTCTCCTGGAGAGCAACTTCCAGGGAAAGTGAGTCCAGAAGAATGCTTTTCAACCCAGATGCAACCTGTAAGTAACCAAATTCAACTCCTTCTAATGAAAACACCAGACATCCTTCTCCCGCCACTCCCTGCCAAGGAGCTGGTGCTGCAGAGCTGTGCTGAAGCCCTGAGGCAGTGCTGCTGTTGTGGCCCCAGGAGCAAGCAGCATTCCCGAGTGAATCCCTGCTGAGGGGCTCTGTCTGCAGTGCTGTGTGTGCTGCCCCGAGGGCGGCAGCAGGGACCTTCGGGGGCAGCACTCAGCCCGAGGGCATCACCCAAGGTTATCTGCACTTTCTTTTGGGAACTTCCTCAGCCAGCCTCTGAAACAGGTAAAAAAAAGCAAAGCAATACTGGGTTTTCCTTGTTTCTTAGGGGAAGCATCACTGAAGTTTGGTTGTAAACTAAAAGAGGGTAGATTTAGATTCAATATTAGGGAGAATTTTTTATAATGAAGGAGATGAAATGCTGGAAGGGAGTGACCATGGAAGCTGTTGTTAATCCATCCTTGAAGGTGTTCAAGGCCAGTTTACATGGGGCTCTGAGGAACCTGATCTAGATGAAAATGTCCCTTCTTCCTGGGGTTGGACTAGATGCTGGTTAAAGTGGCCTTCGACTCAAACTCTTCTAGGATTCAGTGATTCTGTGATCCTTGTCCCATGTTTGTGGGCCAGTGTCCTACCTGAAGTTCTTTGGGATAACCAAGAGATGTTACCCAGCTCCAGCAAGTTTTCTGGCCCATTTCATCATCACCCTGTCCAGGACCCTCCACTTACAAGCTCTGCTTTGGTCCCTGCAGGCTGTACCAAACTATCTGTGAACGGCACAGCTTGCTGTGTGCAGAGAAAACAGCCTGGTAATGCCATGAGAAAGAAGGTGTTGAGGAAGCAGGACAAGGTGCCCAGTATGCCCATGGTCCATCAGGAAGACAGAGTCCCATGCAACTCCTCAGGTAAGCCTGCTCCATGGCAGCTTTTTCCCACATGTGCACAAGGAGCACAAACTGCCTCTGCCTCAGCCAGCACAGCTGGGATCTTTGCTCCATAGCTTGTCCTGAGAATGAACAGCAAATCTCCTTTGGAGTTACTCCAGCTTGGCAGTACTGCAGCAGTTGGTTCTTAGAGATCCATTGGAAAGTTGAGCTGAACAAAGTAGTGGTGAAGGCCTAAGCTCTGCCTTTTGCCCATCCTGGTAGTCCAAACCACAACACTGGTGGCAGGAGGCAACTGTAAGAGCAGGGATGTACTGTGGGGTAGTGTGCCAGGGTGTTCTCACTGCGCACCTACGAGCACCACCACCATCATTTGTCCACTCACCATCGGGGCCCTCTGCCTGTGCTGCTGTCCAGCTCTGCAGCCAGCTTTTCTGCTATCCCAGCAAGGGTTGTCTCTCATGGCACTCAGTGCCTTGGTGCCATCGTGCTGCTACTCCCAGAAGTGCCCAATGGCTCCTGGCTGCTACCATCCACGGCCTGCAATGCCAAGAGGGAACAAGCAGTGCCTCCTGTGTCACTGCACCCAGATACAGGGGCCGTGTGTAGCAGATGACAGCCAGGAGGGGCTGCCTGGTGCTCCCAGGCTGTTTGCTGCCTGCAGGGAATGCACAGCAGGTAGTCCCTAGTGGCTCTTGTCTCTCCTTTGTGGATGGACTGCCTATGCTATGATCCCAAGTAGGGTGAGGTAAGAAGAAGGGAGCTAGGAATGATCCTTGGAATGCTCTGTTCTAGTGATGCCACTTCCACGTTCAGTATTGACCAGAAGGAGCCTGACTGTGGCTCCCCATTCTTATGGAATGTCTATGTGTATGTCTACGTAGTTCTGCAGTGACATCACTGACGTCAGTGACTGGGGTACATCAGAGACATCCAGATCAGCTCCCGTCTGAATAT
The DNA here is from genome assembly GCF_009819885.2 of Catharus ustulatus. NCBI lineage: Eukaryota > Metazoa > Chordata > Aves > Passeriformes > Turdidae > Catharus > Catharus ustulatus. The sequence continues at coordinate 13,043,613 of NC_046223.1, forward strand.
TTTTGATGTTACAGTTCCCCCATAATTTGTGAGAACATGCAGGATAGCACTATATCCTTACTGAGTCTAGAGCATTTTGTCTAGATTCTGTGCCATATTTATACTCCATCATTTTAGACATCTCTGATGTTTTCATCTATACATTAGAAAATGAGCTTTTGAGTGCAGGACATGAAATTATTGATTGACACTGCATTTGATGACAAATGGGTTTCATAAGAAATGCATTTATCATCTGATTTTTCTCATACTTTGTAAAGTTTTTGTCTTACCAAAACATTTCATTAGGATAAACCCATAACAAGTGATTCTCAATAGGTTGCATCTGCCAAAAATTTGCTTCTGTATTTGAATATTTTTATCCTCACTTTGCATTTGGATGGCTTTTTTATCAACTCTCTAGACTAGAAAATGTGTTTTTCTACAAGAGAAAGCTTAGGCTTTGACGGCAAATAAATTTTACCTCTGCATCTTTCAAATACAGCCAATGTGTACCTCAGAAAGAGTAAAGATTCCTGATGCTTGGAAAGAAAAAAATCCTTGAACTACTCCTTTCTCAGTTATAGGCTAAAATGTATGTGCACTCAGCTGCTTGATGTTCAGAATGTTTGAAGTCAATGTGAGCAGAGGCGCTGTCAGGTGTGAAGGGTCAGGTCTGGCTGTTCCCTGGGAGTTGCTCCATGGGGATTCAGCCGGGCCCAGCAGGGCTGGCTTGTTCAGGCTTGGCTTGGTGCTGTTCTGAGGCAGCTGCAGGTCTTTCCTCAGGGAGTTGCAGAGTGCCTCAGTCCTCAGGGCTGGAGGAAATCAGGGCACTGGGACAGGAGAGGCCCCTGGGAGTTCCCTCCTGGGGCAGCCATTCCCGCTGCCCAGCCCTGTCTGGCAGGGAGTGGGAGCTCTGCGGCCTCAGGAACCTGCCGCTGGCTGTGCTGCCTGTGGCACTTGGGAGCTGGCAATTGCTGTGTGGGCAATGGTCAGGCTGAGCCTGGAGCTGTGCCCAGCTGGGGGCTGTGAGAAAGCAAGGAGCCCAAGGAGGCAGAGAGCAGGGCAGGGTGTGAGGCAGGGCCCGTGTGCAGCAATGGAAGCCTGGCTGGGAGCTGGGGCTGCAGGCCGCTCCATGGCGGGTGCCTTGCCCGGGGCTGCAGCGCTCAGGGCTCACCCTCTCCTTACAGTGACCTCGCAGACGGCCGCTGGTGCCGAACGCCGAGAGGAGCTGCTCCGTGGGCATGGGCACAAGGACACAGCCTCTCCTGAGCCACAGCAGGCCTTGCTCCAGGCACTCTCCTGGCTCAACAGCGATGACTGGTAAGAAAGGCCCCGGTCACTCTGTCTCCCTCTGAGCGTTAAGGGAGGTTAGAAGTGGATCTTGCTAGAGCCTCTGAGCCCCGACAGCCCAGAGGGCCAAAGGGCACTGGTGAAACCACTCCAGAGCAGAGAGAGGATCAGGATTTGAGAGCAGCCTTTTCTTGGCCTTGGTCTGCAGCTGTGCTCCAGCTGCAGCAGCTCTGTGCTGGTTCCTCGCTTTGCCTGCTGCTCCATGGAGCTGCAAAGGGAATCCTGAGAGAAGAGAGGAAGCTGTGGGAGGAGATGATTTGCTGGGTGAAGGCAGAAGCAGGATGGCAGCAGTTCTGAGGGTAGAGATTTGGGTGCCTTGGGGCACTGACCCAGTGGGACTGAGTAAGATTTCTCTCAGGTGCCACTGCTGACAGCAATGGCAGGTGACAGGTTATCCCTGTGACCTCCTGCATGTGAGTCCCAGAAGCAGCCCCAGGGAGTTCCTCTTTCTGAGAAGTGGACTGAGTGGTGCTTTCAAAACCCTCAACTTCTGAAGTGTTCATGACAAGAGAAGGAGAAAGAAGTGAAATCCTCTAGGAATCTGTACTTTTGGAACTCAGCTTTTTCCTTCTCACTGCTTCAGATGGGCCTGAGATGTTTGGTCAATACTCACCATGTGTTCCACAATTAAACACAGAGAGAAGGAGGCCCAGAGGTGATAACCCCACAAATGTTAGATGATATTGCTTGTCTTTTTGATGTCTGGGTTGGCATCCACTCAGGGGTGGATGTTTCATTCACACAGGGATAAGGACTCCATTCCCACTGGGATAAGCAGGAAAATTCTGCCACAAGGCATCTCCTTGTGCAGTCACATTTGCTTTGCCCTTTCTCTTCTGCTTTCTCTTCCCCATTTCTGTTTGGTGCCCTGTGAGGAGCAGAGAGCTTCTGCAGGTGTGGGGATCTGGGTGACACTCAGGGGTGCCCGTGGGATCGGTCTCCAGCCCTGTGCTGCAGCCCTGATGCCTCACACACCTTCCTGTAGCTCAGGGCCTGCACAGAGCAAGTGCTGAGAGACAGAGTTGTTTGCACCTTTTCAATAACATGTTACTGTTGTGGGGATTGGGTTAGGTATGGGAATTTTGGGAAAAGCCAGACTTTCAACTCTTCTTGCTGGGGTGTGGTATCTTCTGGGACATCCTGCAGCTTTTTTGGGGGAATGTGGAAGTGGACTGGGGTGGGTGACAGACAGGCCTAGATTGTAGAGTGGAAACTCAGCTCCAGAGTGCCAGTGCAGACTCTCACTGCTGAACTGCCTGCTGGGGCTGGCAAAGAAGGAAAATGCCCCAGTAACAGCCCGATGGGATTGTGTCTCAGGGACAGGTACAGGGAGGTGACAAGAAACAGCAGCATGGGCCAGTCTCACTGCTTCTAGGAAGCAGTGACACAGGGACTTCATGTGCCAGACATTTTGGAAAGACTGTTTTCCAAAACAGCCACAAATGAAGGCTCTAAACCCCTCTGTTAGTCTCTTGGATTTGTGTATGCTTTTGACAGCCACAGCATCCTGTGGCAACGAGTTCCATGATTTCATTAAGTTTTCCTTAAATAGCACCTCCCATTGTTTGACAGAGCTGCCAGCCTGGTAATTCAAAGAGTGCTGCCTAGATCTTGGGTGGAGACAAAAATCAATCTTTCTGGTACTTGCCTTTCAGGGAGGAGAAGGAGAAGGCACTCCTCAGCTTCAAACACCTGGCTGAGTCCCATTCAGAAGTCCTGCTTTCAAGACTTCATGATGTTTGCTTGGCAATTACCAGCGAGGTGGGAACACTGTTTTGGATTTTCCCCTGTACTTCATGCACGGTGTGCAGAGTAGATATGTGCTTGTTCATCTCCACGTGTACTCAGAAACTGCCTTCATTTCTGGTTTTAGACCTTCTGTTTCTAATGCCTGTCAGCTCTCTATAGGATCTGTGTGTCCATTTAGCTGTATTTACTGGCAGGTCTGGTATCTGACACTCATCTTGGAGTGAGCTGCCATTGTAATGAATTGTACAAATGCAGAAACAGATGCACTAATTATGTTATTTGCCAGAGTCCTAACCTCTGCCCAAGCTGTAATTCACCACTGCAGATTAGTCTGTACACCTGAGCCTGTGTTTTCTGTTTCCTGGCTGAGTGCTTCAACTACTGGTGTTGCTTTTTTGAACAGGAACCTGTAGCTCTTTTTGCTTATGGTCTGTGCCTTTGTGGCTTGAAAGCAGCACTTGCTTTTATTTGGTTCTTTGTTTTTCAAATAAAAGGGCTTAAAATCAAAGCCGTTGACATGCTACAAGGGTTGAGTCAAATATTTTAGTGAAATGGGTTTTTCTTAGGCCTGCAGTAATCAGGTCTGCAACCAGAAATTGGTACCAGAGTAGGTGCCTTCCTGTGCTTGTGCTCTTCTCCCCTTATTGTGCTGTTATCTTCCTCTGGACACACTGGGACATGTTGTCATTTCCTGGGACTTTTGTCTAAGGCAACTGGTTTTCTTTTCAAGGTGATTCTTATGTTTCCCCTCATGAACTCCCCAGGTGACCAACCTGCGCACAAAGGTGTCCTACTCGGCCATTGTCACTCTGGGAGAGTTTTTTGTGACCTTGAAGAAGGACATGGACACTGAGGTAGATGAGGTGGCTCAGGTTCTTCTCCAGGTGCTGTGTAACTGCCCAGAGTTTGTTGAGAAAGCAGCCAGTCAGACCCTGGGGAAGATGGAGGACAATGTGACTCCTGCACGAGCAATGACTGCTCTCCTGGACAGGGGAGTCAGGTAGGTTCTCCTTCTCTTAGTGATATTCTTCACCTTCTAGTGTGCAGGTGGGGAAAGGATGAGAGAAAGAATGGGAATGGTGGGAGGGAAGGGTCCTGTATCCTGCATCTTCTGCCAACTCAGTAACTGGATTCTCCAATCCACCTCATTTCTCTCCTCTTGTCCCCTATTTCTGCCCTCCCTCAGCCTATGAGTTCTCAGAATCACAGAAGTGTAGAATATGGGGAGTTAGTACCGGCTCATCAGGATCATCGAGTCCAGCTCCTGGCCTTGCACAGAACACCCCAAGGGTCACAGCATGTGCCTGAGAGTGTTGTCCTAAAGCTTCTTGAACTCTGTCAGGCTTGGTGCTGTGACCACTGCCCAGGGGAGCCTGTTGCAGTGCCCAACCACCCTGTGGGTGAAAAGCCTTTTCCTGACATGCAGCTTAAACCTCCTCTGACTCAGCTTCCTGCTGCTTCCTGGACTTCTCCCAGTCTGTCAGTTGCCTAGATGTGGTGAATGGTGAGGAAGTGAAAGTGCCTTCAAAGGTTAAGGGTAGAGCCTTGTGCTTTTGTGGGAAGAGGGACAATTGCCACTGCAGCTGTGAGCACTCTTTGATATTTCACTGCCCTAATCACAGAGGCCCTGGGAAAAACCATGCATCCTCACTATGCCATGAACTTGAGAAATAAGGAGGGTACTTGCTGGGCCATGGAGCACATGGGGAGAATGTGCTGGGTGTGGCACAGCCTGCAGAGCAGGTGCAGCTCCTGCCAAAAGGAGTCTTGTATGACTGTCCTGGCCTTTGAGCTGTACTTCCTATTGAAACTGATGTTTCATGTTGGCCTTGAGATGATGAGTCACTTCACAGGCACCTTCACAGGCCGAATGCTATGGAATAGCTGAGGGAAATGCTGCCTTAAGTGTTGGTGCTGGGCCTGATAATTGCCAAAAGACACTCTAGAACAAGACAATCTGGCTAAAATGACTGCCAGTCTTTCCTCAGCTATGGAATAGGGTAAAACATTCAGATGTTTCCCTTGCCTAGCCTCACAGAAAAAACATTCTGCAACTTCACGGCCCACAGCATGTTTTCCCTGCATTTGTTGTTTTCCAAAGTTCTGCAGATTTGGGAATAAACGGCTGGAAAAAGCCTCAATCCAGAGCTGCAGCTCTGTGTAGTGGATGCCCTCTGATGAGTCAGCGTGAATTGTCTTTAATTTCTAAAGGATTCATATGTGATGTATTTCTTTAATCTTTCTCAGAGTAAATTTTGGAAAAGAAATTGAGGATGAGATAGTGCAGGGAGACTGAATTCCTCCCTCTTCCTTGAGGCAGTCCCTCTGTCCAATGCTAACTCTGAGTTTATCTGAGGACAGAAGCTTCTACAGGTGTCTGAAGTTGCAGGAGAAGCCAGGCCTCCTTCCCCCAGCAATGCCAGGGAGCACGCTGTGGCCAAGGCCTGTGCTGCTGCTGCTCCTTGTCCCTGTGCCCCAGTGTTTGCTCTCCTCTTGCCAGGAGCCAGCACGTGAAGGTGCGGAAGTGTGCGGCCGAACTGCTCCTGTCCCTGATGGAGAGAATTGGAGTCACGGAGCTGGCAGGCACAGCCAGGGCTGAGGGGCTGGCAAATGCGGCAGGGACGCTTGCTCAGGACCGTCACAAGGACACAAGGTAATGATCTTCATTCCACCTCCTGAGACAGGAAAACTGTTTGGTGTCTGTCTGGAAAGGTAAAACCACAAAAGAGTGGAAACTAAAGGAAATATTAAATTATGTCACTGTGTGGATAAAGGCCAAAGAATCATGGAATATGCTGAGTTGGATGGGAGCCATCAGGGTGATCGAGTCCAGCTCCTGGCCTCTTGGCAGGACATGCCAAGAGTCACTCCATATGCCCGAGAGCATTGTCCAAACACTTCTCAGCTCTGTCAGGCTTGGTGCTGTGACCACTGCTCTGGGTTGCCTGGGGAAATGACTGTACTGGGCAACCTGAGGTTGTCCAACATGAAGGAGTACTGCCAACTTCCTGTGACTTGAAGGATTCTTTCCTGAGATCAAAAGAGCTCTAATTAGCCAGTCAAACAGTTTTCTTTAGTCTAGGTGCACAACACAAAGCCAAAGTGTTGGCTAATGTTCATCACTGAAGGATCCCAAACATCTATTTCTCCTTTACTTAAGACTTTCCCATAAATATCTCAGGGGTCTTTAGCTAATGTATTGAGTCTTTCTAAATGTCTACCGCAGATTTCTAGAGTGCTGTTATCTGTGGCTCAATAACCTCCAAATTTCTTCTTGAAGGAAACTGTGTTTTCCTAGTGGCAAAATCAACCCAAGCCACCAAATTCCCCTTACTTTGGTGAATAAATTCCCATTAATAACTGTGAAGAATACAGGAGCAACTAGCTGCCCCTGTGCATACATATAGTATAGAATTATCTATAGGAAGCATGAGGGTTTTTGTCGTGGTTTCCCTGCCAGGTATAAAGCGGCAAATTATTGTGTAATGGCAGCAAGGCACTACTAATAGGATCTGATAACAAAGCAGATGTGCTTTGCTTGTTCCCTGGGATCCTTTGATCCCAAAGAAACACAGCCACAGTTTCAGAGTGAAATGGTATTTTTCTGTTGCCCCACGTTCTCCTCTTGCCTCTTGTGTTCAGCTGACAGCACTGTGCAGTGACAAGTAGGGGTAAACCTCTCTGTTTGCTGAGTAGGTAATGGCTTCTCATGCAAGGATTGCACCTGATGAGTTTAAGGCATCAGCCCCTTCTGTTAACAGTCTTCCTTTGTTTGTTCACTTTTCTTTCTTTCCCTTCCTTCCCTCTTTCCTGCTTGCCTGCCCTCCTTCCTTGCTACCTTTCTTCCTGCCTTCCTTACTTGCTGTCTTTCTTCCTTTGTTCCTTCCGTCTCTCCATAGGCATTATGGACAGGAGATGGTGAAGATGTTGCTGAATCACCAAGAATGTAAAAGGCTTTTGGAGCAATCTGTTCCCGCCCGTGACCTGGAAGATATTCTGAGAAGAATGAAGAAGAAAGTAAGTGCTTGGCAGGAGAAATGTCTCCTTTGTGCAAGTATTGCCACTGCTAATTGGAGATCAAACATGCCTAATCTGGATTTACATCTTTCCTCTTCTGTTGAGTCATTTTCCTCCTTGGAATGAGCTGTTAATCCCCAGCCTGTTCATCTGCAGACCACAAAGGAACTGATATTATTAGGGGAAAAGTGGGGTTTTGAATCTTTTGAATTATGGTCACAAAGAAGAAAGGGGAAGAGAAGAAAATGGGTTTACATTCCAGTGTAACCCGTCACCACACTCTCCCTACTCTGCCCCCAGTGAAGCAATGAAGTGACAATAGTGCTTCTGAAGGTAACAGAGGCTTTGCAAAAGACACCGGAAGCAGTAGTGCCAAGAAAATTTCCAAAAATGCAAAAGATGTCCAAGTCACTCCTAATTGCTACAATTACTGTCTGTCTTCTGGGAATATTGCCCTGCTGACAAACACTGTGGTGCTGCAAGAAGCTTGGTGAATTCAGCAACATCCAGTGGAAAATAATTTGTTTGTTTGGGGGGATTTTTATTGTTTTTATCTACATTATAGAGAGGAGTGAGCCTTTGTGCAGGAACAGGGCGAGCCAGGTTGAGCCAAATCACCTTCCAACACAATGGGCCCACCCCCCAAGGAGTCCAAATTTTCCTGCTGCTTCCATTAAGAACACTCGTTGCCTACCAGTTTGCATTGTTCCCATTTATGCTCAAGACTCATGAATTTGGGATTTCAGACTGCTGCTCAGTATGGCAGCACCCATAACCTGCCTTGGGCTATTGCAAACAAAGAGTTGGCATCACCAAATCTCTGGTCTGATTCCTTCTGTAAGTTAGGAAATGTTTCCCTAAGCCTTGATAGCAGTGATCCTGGTTCTAACTTGTGTTTTAAACAGGGAATTTCCTATTTGATATTCTAAAGATTGATGGGGTTTCTCTGTGTCTTTGTAGGGGATGGAAGAGCAGAAGGGTGAACGCCCATCTGTCAAGAGCCTGTGAAGATGAGGAGCGACGGCTCCAAGAAGCCGCAGGCCCCATTGCCTTCTAGTCAAGGGTACTGAGCACTTTTGTTAGATGTGACAAAGCACATGACAAGTTTGACATGTCTCTTCCTCAGGAAAATCTTTCTGGCAGGGATGGCCAGAGATTGTTTCCTTTCCCTACAAATGCTCTATGATAAAACATGTCTACTTCTGCATTATACTGAACAAACTTCTCTGGGGTGGTTTGTGCAAAATTTAGGTGACAAAAAGACACCCATTTGTTGCAACTCAGACAATGCAGTGCAGTGGCAAGGGCAGTGTTGTGGAGGCTGGGAGAGGGCCATGTCTCTGCTGTCTGACTTGGGACAAGTCAATTCAGCCAGGATTTTCCCTGGCTGCTGCAGAGCTGTGCAGCACCTGAGCTGGGGGCTGAGCTCTGACTGGGGGCTGAGCTCTGACAGGGGCATCTCAGAGCCCACCTGCAGGAAAGGGAGGGGCTAAAAATACCTCAGCTGGCTCCTCTCTTGGAACCTCAGGATCGTCTGTGATCCTTAAGGGAAAATGGTGGCAAGTGCTGTTGCAGAGGTATCCATTTGTTTTGTCCTCACAGAATTCTTGTTTTGCCCTTGGAAAGTTTGGAGGGTGAAGCCTGCAGTGCCTGGGGGTGGGTCACAGCTTAGGTCAAAAGTCAGCACACAGATGAGAGGCACGGATTTGGTGCAAGGCAGCCTCGGGGGGCAGAGGGGCAGAAGCAGAGTGCTGAGGCTCCCTGCCTGTGCTGGCAAAGTGGCATTGGACTGAGCATTTCAGGGTGTGCAAACAGTGTCTTCCTGTGTCAGTGCTCTCCAAAATGCTACAAATGCAGCTGATACTTGATTCCTCAGAGGAGCTTGCTACGTCAGCAACAGTCAAGGAATGGGAAAATTATAATCTTAATATATGATAGAAATAATGATTTATAGCCTTGCTTTAACTGGGGCTAAATCCACTGCTAAGCATGCCAGCATCTTTAAATGCAAGCTTGAAACAGCTGTTTGTTGGAAGCCCCAAAAGCATTGTGCCAAAGACCCCAGCTAGTCACTGATGTTTCTAATCCAACTGTCAAGCAGCAGCCATCTCTGGTGGGCTGCACTTTGGAAGAGTGGTCTAATGCTGCCCTTTGCTGTGTGCCACTGAGCAAAGGGAAGAACCAGATGAGACTTTTGGTGCTTGACACCAAAACGGAATCATCCTTTTTATAAGAAATTTCTCAATTGCCTCTCTATGGTGCATTTCCAAATCTTCAGTGTCAGTTTAGACAACTTCTTAATGGAAATAAAAGGTAAGTTGACATTTTGGTCATCAATCTGTTTGCTGCATCAGTCTGTTGATGCAGAAACAGATTGTGAAATGATTTAGTAAAGGCACAAAGGCTCTCAAATACACAAGGCTCTGTTTGGAGAAATTAGTCCTGAGGGGTTGGTGGTCCTGTTTTGGGAGGATCAGCTGCTTTGGCCATTTCTGGATCATGGGGCTCTGTGTGCTGTTTTGCTGCTCTTAGCCAGAGAGGCTTCCAAGAAGCAAAACTAGAGGTAGGTCCTTGTTTGCATTGAGGTTGGTGGTTCAGAAGCTTGTGTCTCTCTCCTGGCAGGGCTTGTGGAAGGGGTTTATGCCAGGAGCCCTGAAGTTGTCCAGCACTCCGCCCTGCCTGTGCTCTGGTCCTTGCTGGAGAACAAGGTGCTGCCTGTGCGGAGCGCCAATGTGCACTCTGTGATCACCAGGCTTGCCTCTGCCCTCTACAGTGCCAGTGCCCCATGGAGCTGTGGGGCTGCTGAGCTGTGGGGCAGGGAGAGGAGCAGGAGGCTGCATGTGCAGCTGAGCCATTGCTGGAGAGCACAGGGCTCTGGGCTCCCTGCTGTCCCAGGACAGCCCAGAGGCCAGGCTGTTCCCTGGGAGCTCTGTGCAAGAGGGTCAGAGTGTGCCCCTGGGCTGCCTCAAGGGGCTGCTGGCAGGAGCATGTTTCCCTGTGCGGCTATTGAGAAGTTTCCAGGAAATGTGTCCCATGGAATATGGAGCTTCAGATGCTTTAGGTTTGCATTGTAATGTTTGTTGCATTTTGTGTCTCCATTTTGCAGACCTGACCTGCTCCGCTCTTGCCAAGAAGTTTTTCCCTGGATGTTTCCTATGTTTTCTTAGCCATCAAGTCCTTGCCTTCCGTCCAGAAGAGTTCTCTTTCCTCCAAGCTCATGAAGAAGCTGTCTATCAAAGAAGTGTTTGGAGAAAAGGATTTTTTGTATTTATTAGTATTATTAGTTATCACTAGTATCTGTAGTTACACATGTACATATGTTCTGATAGCTGTAGGTTTGAATAAATGTATTTTAATTTTATCTTTTAAATTTTGATGATTATTTTGATTTGTATATATTTTATTTTGATATGTTTTGGGTTTTTTATGCTTTAAATAAAGTAAATTTTCTAAAAAAACCATGCAGAGAATGTGAGTCCAAGATCTGAGTGCAGCTCACTTGATATGCCCGTGTCTCACCATATTCTTTCTTCACTTGGCCTCTCCTCTCCCTCTTTTGCCTTTTTATCTTTGTGTCATTTGTGCTGCTCTTTATAACTTGCAATTGTAACAGTGCCAACCACTGACATGTCTGGGAGACACTGGACCCAACAGAGCCAGCATAGTCGAAAGTTTTCTAGTTAGATGTATTGTGTGCTGACAGAAGGCCTGAGCAAAGAAACAAAGAGAAGTGTGCCCCAATCCCAAGCTTTGCTCCTTTGCAATCTCACCCAGATCTGGCTCAGAGGTGTCTTCAAGCACAATTTCATAGGTGAGAAGAGGTCATGGGAAAAGATGTCCTGCTTTTGAGAAGTCATCTGTATGTGCATTTAGCCAGGACAGCAGTCCAACAGTGTTGTTTGCAATTTGTTTGCAGAAGGATGAGTGGACTGTGATGACAGTAACATTTGCCAATGGTTCCTCAATTCTATCCTGTAGCCTGGGATCCATTCAGCCCAGGGGTATGGGCTCATTTGTTACCCTGGATCAGAGCTTGCCAGTGTCATGCATTCCTGCATCCCTGGAACAAGTACTTCTGGATTCAGCTGCAGCTCTAGGTGGGCTGCATGATCATTGATACTGCTGCCTTTGCAGAAATTATTGCACAGTTTCCTTTCATCATCATTTGAAGCTTTTAAATGTCACATTTCAATTTGCATTGCCTTTGGGAAAAACACTTTTGGGCCCAGTGCAAACTGTAACCTTTTGACAGCAAAGTCCTCCTGGTTGCCAGCTTCTGATTTTACAGAAGAAAATGAATGTGAATGTGTTAATTAGGTTTTCTGAAGTAAAAGCTCTATGTCAAACTCCATGTGTTTGCTTAGCTCTGGGTCAAGCATTGGCCTAGTAAAGCCCAGGCAGGGGGGCGTGTTGCAGGGAAAGCGAGTCCATGAGCTTACGGGATTGCCATCAGCAGCAGAGTGAATGTGTCCTTTGGGGATTCCTCTGGAGACAAAATTAGGGGTCCTTTCCATGCCCCAACACTCTCTTAGATCTTTCCAAAATATCCTAGAAAAGGCTGTGAAACTTCACATCTCCTTGCACACTCCCTGTTTGAATAGGGCATTTTTGTTCCTCCACAAAATCATTGTTCTTGCACACCAGAAACATGAACATCCCCAAACAGGAATGATACCTGGTCCTCGTGCTGGTGCTTCAGAGTACTGGTCAGTGAAGATCTGGGTAGCTGCCAATATTAACACTTAATCAGCAGTTCATGCTCCTTCAAGATATCCAGATGCCAGGGCTTTCTGTTTCAAAGTGGCAGCTGTACCATCTCTCTCTGAGGAAGAACAGTAAATGGGAAACAGCAACTGCCAGCATTGCAAGAGTGTGGGGAGAAACCTGAAGTGTTGAAACACTAATCTTAGAGAAATTAGGATTCTAGTTAAAAGTTAGTAATCTGATAGAGTTAATTAAAATGCAGAGGGATAGATAGGCCTTGCTGAAAATCATTAAAAAGTAGAAGAAACTGGGCTTGAGATAATTATCTGAAATGTAAATAATCAATTGCCTGTCATTTTATATTTGCTCAGGTGTCCTTGCAATGGGAAAAGATGAAACTACTAAATGGATCCAAAGAAACACAAACAATTGCAACGAGAAACTTCATCAAAGTCACAAAGGGAGGAAATTGGAGTTCTCCCAGAAGCCATTTGTATTGTCATTGATAGAAAAGGTCGAGAGTTCAGGGCTGGGAAGACTCCCCTTACTTCCCCTTTTTGAGGCCCTCTCCCCACAAAAACCAGCCCAGACTTAACTCAAGAAGCCAACCACACATGCTTAATAGCCATTCAAGCTAATTACCATAGCAAGTGGGGAATGGGAGGTGCTGTCATATGTCACCATTCCAAACTTTTGTCAGTAAATGGACTCTGTGATCACCTGTGATTTGGCAGTGCGTATTCGGGGGTTACCCCACACAGCTGCCCAGCACTGAATAAACAGACAATTTCCAACTTTAAATTTTTAGAATCTTTTCTCTGTCACACTTGGGTATCAGTAATAGACCAATACTTAAATTTGGTTAATCGGTGTCTTTGTCAAAAGAGGAATGGGAAGAGTGTAATCGCCAAAGCTGCATTAGGGTAGCAGGATCAGTTCTTTACTTCATGCTTGAAAGAAGATAGTTTGGGACCTTCTTTTTGTGTCTCATGCAGGAAAGGAGCTCTTAACAATACCATGCTACCTAAGCACACATTGGGATGTAGCTCTGTAGTGGTTCACAATGAAGCAGATTCCTGCTTTGTCACTGCCAGCCCCGCTGAACCTTCAAGGGACCGTAGTGCATCCCATGCCTGTTTTGCCTCCAAGCAAAGCTTGGCTTCCCTTATTAGTGTGGAATAAATAGAAGAATAATAAAATGGACAATTAAGCTGCTCACTTTGGAGGATATGCTTGTGCTTTTGCATGTCAGCCCTGTACCTCATGCTCCCAAGGCTTGTTTCTCATCATCAAACATCTTTTTAAAAAATCTCACCTCTCAAGTTACATGTGAATAAAATTGCATCAGATGATGGAGAATTCTGCTGGCAGGAACAGGACAAATCCCTTCCAACACTCGCTCGCAGTTGTCCTGGATTTCTGCAGCCCTGTGTGGAAAGCTGCTGTAGGCAGAGTGTTTGGAGTTGGTTTTGTGGCCTTTCTGAAAGATGTGTGGAGCAGTATGCAGGGCTCTCCTAGCAGAAAACTGTTTGTCCCAGAGCAGGGCCATGCTGCTGGCAGAAGTGCAGTGGCCCTGCTCCCAGCCCAAGAGTCTGTGAGCTGAGCTGTGCTGGGGAGGAAAGGCACCGAGGGGCTCCAGCCCAGCTGCTTCACCTGCCGTGACCGTTCCATGGAGCTCTGCCACTGGGAGAAAGTCAATGCTGGACGAGCCACTGAGCTTTCATCTGCTGCTAGAACTGCTCCATGACAACTCCTGTTTTTCCCGAGAGAGAACCCGGGGTCATCTTGTAACGCAGGTCATGGGGTGATTTTCCTCTGATATTTTGGGTCTTTGTTCCAGTGCGGGGGTGGATGGTGAAGTCTGACTATTTGATATCCATAAGTTTGTTGCTTTATTTCCTTGCATTGTAGAGATTCTTTTTTTTGTTAAACTAATGGTTTTATTCCACTCCCATCTATTATTATTCATTTCCTATTCCTGGAAAGGGATTGTTGGAACAGTTGAGTGGAGACTATTTGTTCCATAGTGTCCTGCTTTAGGGTGCCTCTAACTTTGTTAGACAGATGTCTTCACACAGGAGCATCCCCAAGGCTGCTGAGGGGAAGGCACAGAGGAAGACAAACCTAGTATTTCTGAGGGAAATTCCTTGACACCAAACCAACCTGAGTTGTCTAACAGCTGACCTGATGTTTTGAGACATGGGCCAAAGGGGAAACCTTTCAGTGTGTTTGGTCCAGGCCGAGCTATGCTCAAGGCAAAGGTGTGTGAGTGCACTTGGCTCCTTCTCTGCTCATTGTGTCCAGCACACAGAGGAGCCCAGAGCTCCTGCAGAAACCATCCCAGCACTCAGTGGGAGCAAACTTGTGTCCAGTCCTCACACAGAGCTGGGGTGTCCAGCACTCCACCTCGTTGGAATGAGGAACTGTTCCAGCCCTCTTGGAAGGGACTGAGGAGGTTTGGCCTTCAGATCAGCTCCTTCCCAGCTCTTGGTTTGATGTCCTGGCTAAGCTGCTGCTTGTGGCAGCACTTTCTCAGCTGACAGCTCTGCTCTGCAGGCGAGCAGCCACTGCAGGAGCTTTTGCTGGTGACATTGAACCTTTCAGATCTTCCTAAGGAAAGCTCAGGGCAGAACTTGTCAAAAGAGCATTGCTGGGTCCATGCTTTTAACAGTAAATCTTTCCTCTGTGCCCTATGCCATACACAGTAAATATTTGAGGAAGCAAGTTTGCTGCTCCAGAAATTCCTCAGATCAGTCAGTTTAACCATAATGGAACAGGATTTGGGATGTGTAATCTCACTTTAATTCATTGTTCAGAAATCTTCAGGAGCACTTCTTGTGAGGTGTGTGTCTAATCTGAGTGATCTTGCCACCAAGAACTTGGAAAAGTGGGGAGAGATGGAATGAGTAGCACAAGGATCTGCATTGTGATTCTCCCACAGGCCCGAGGAAATGGCCCACTTCCACTGGGCCACGGCTTTTTACCCTCTATCAAAACTTCATGCTTCAGACTGTGGTGGTGAATCCCCCCGGCCTTGTCAGGCCACTCTGGGATCTGAGAAACACTTGTTAGGCTCGGCCTTGCTGAACAGCCCCTGGGCTCAGCTCCTCCAGAGCTTATCCGAAACACGGAGTGCTCCCGGGAACTTGTGCTGTCTAAGGAGCCCCTGGCGTTTCTGATGAACAGCCTTGGAAACTGCTTTCCTTGCCTGGATGGCACAACATCCTTCTTGTCACACTTTCCAAGACAGGCCTGGCCCAAAGTGCAGCCATGACGAAGCATTTTCTGGCTGAGGCCCACTCTGCTGTGGTCAAGAACAGGTCCCAAAGGAGGCCCTTGGAGCTCTCCTGGACCACAGTGGCTGCCAGCAGCAACCTCCCTCGGAGCGGGGCCTCTCAGAGCCAGCGAGCTCTCAAGTGTGCTGCACTGGCAGCATCGCCGATCAGCGATGGATCCTGGGCCCACAGCCCCTCTCCTGGAGGCTCCAGGTTAACTCCTGTTCAGCTGGAGTGCTGCTAAGCTTTTAGGCCGCGTTCCTTTATATCCTTGTCCTTTCTGTCCCTTTGTCAAACGAATGTAAACTCATGGACACACACACAGAGACACACACAGAGGTAGTTCTTGGTTCATTTGTGGTTTGACTGCATTTTGTTTGTTTCTTTTTTTCCTTGTTGTGCCTTAACTGACTAGCCAGTACTAGTGTGAATGTTGTCAACAAACTTGTCAAGCTGTTGCTTAATATTTGATCTGGTTTTTCCTGATAACTTTCCCTGTGAATTTTTAAGCAATGTCGAATAGTTGTTTGTAACAAGCCTTGGGAGCATGAGATACAGGGTTGACATTGGAAAGCAGAAGAGTCATTCCAAAGTGACAAGTCTAACATTCCATTTTATCACTTTTCTATTTAGTTCACTCTAATAAGCCAAGCCAAGCAGGTTTTGGAGGCAGAATGTGTGTGGGATGAACTAGGATATTATCCCATAGCTCTGAGCTGAATGCCACCCAGGAGTATAAAGAGACTTGAGGAACCCTTGTCACTTGTTGGCCTCACAGTCCACTCATCCTTCTGCAAAAGAGTTGCAAACAACACTGTTGGACTGCTGTCCTGGCTAAATACACATACAAATGTCTTTTCCAAAGCAGTGCATCTTTTCTCATGTCCCCTTCTTACCTATGAAATTGTGATTGAAGACACCTCTGAGCCAGACCTGGGTGAGATTGCAAAGGAGCAAAGCTTTGGGATTTGGGCACACTTCTCTGTGTTTCTTGCTCAGACCCTTTGTGAGCACAGAATACATCTAGGTGGAAAACATTTGACTATGCTGGATCTTTTGTGTCCATTGTCCCCCAAACATGTCAATAGGTGGCCCATTGTAATGCCAGCTCACAAATGGCAGAACAAAGGACACAAAGGAAACATGGCAAAAGAGGAAGAGGAGAGGCCCAGCGAGGAAATGTATGGGTGCGACATGGTACACCAAGTGAACTGCACTCTCATAACCACAGCACATCTCCTCTAGGCTAGCAGGTGTTGATCTTGAATTCCGTGCTTGTTTTCGAAAAAAACCTATTATTTTTTCTAATTAAGAAATACAAAGCATATCATCAAAATAAAGTATATACAATTAAAAACATATGATAAAAATTTTAAAGATACAATCAAATGTTGAGATTTTCAGTGGTTTAAGTCTTCAAAAGAGCAAAGCAGTTGTTGATTGATGTGAAGTTCTTTATTGTAAAGGCACATGAAGTCCAAGGGACCAAGAGTCCAAGTGTTGAAGTCCATATTAAAAGCTTTCGGCGTTGAGTCCTGATGAGAAGCAGAAGGTGCAGCAGCAGCTCCAATCTTCTTCCAGACAGTGATGATGGTGGTGAGGAGAGAGCGAGAGAGAGTCTCTCCCCAGTGCATGGATCGTTATTCACAAATTACCCAATGAGCTAAAAACATGTATCTGAGCATCTAATTTGGAAATCTCTTAGAATTCTAGTTCTATAATATGAAAGTTTACGCATAACTTGTGCATATAGCCTATTTCTATCTAAAGAATGTAAGCAATATACTTAGAATATTTTTATTACGTCTAGGAGACTGTTTTGGAGCTCTCACTGAAGCTTGTTTTTGAAGCTTGTTTTTTGCACTAAATTCTAAGGCTTTTGCTCATTAAGGCACTTAAAATATTTTCTCAGTTACTTAAACTTACTTAATTACTTAAAACTTAAGCTTACACCTCTATTTCATGTATGAGTGGCTTAATATATTTTAGATAAATATCTAAAGGCTTTAATTAACCTCCTGCATTCTGATCTCTCTCTGAAGATGATCAGAAGGATCTCTCTGAGGAACTCAGAGAGACTCCTGTTTCTCACACTCCAACAATAAAACCCATTTATCCAAACCTACAGTTAACTATCAGAACTACATCTACAACTATAAAGTCTAATGAATGAATCCTATTCTTCAATCTCTCTTCGGGCAGTCGGCAGCTTCTTCCTGAGATTGGAGGGAAGAGCTCTTCTGGATGGCCCGCAAGGATTTTGTGGGTAAATGTAAGTAGGACGGTCCAGAGAAAACTTCTTGTAAACACTGTAGTCAGTCAGGTCTGCAAAATTGAGACACAAAGTGTAACAGAAGCCTCAATGCAAAACTGAAGCCTCTAAGCTCCATATTTCATAGTCACATTTCCTGGAAACTTCTCAATAGCCGCACAGGGAAACATGTTCCTGCCAGCAGCCCCTTGAGGCAGCCCAGGGGCACACCCTGACCCCCTTGCACAGAGCTCCCAGGGAACAGCCTGGCCTCTGGGCTGTCCTGGGACAGCAGGGAGCCCAGAGCCCTGTGCTCTCCAGCAATGGCTCAGCTGCACATGCAGCCTCCTGCTCCTCTCCCTGCCCCACAGCTCAGCAGCCCTACAGCTCCACGGGGCACTGGCAGCAGCACAGCTCATGGCAGGGGGCACCTGCAGGGCAGAGCTGTTCCCTGCCAATGTGCACAGGCTCTCCAGGCTGCCACAAGACCCTTCTTTCCCTCCAGAGAGCGGCCCAGCTCCCACCTTCCCTCTGTGTGAGGCTGAGCCATGTTCAGCCTTCACCTTGTCCACAATCTGGAATTGCTTCAGGCCCCCCAGGCCATGATTAGGAAGGCCAATGGAGAGAACAGGGGCAGATGCACACCCTTCTTTAGTATTTTGTCTTTTTTGGCACAGCTAGGAAGTCACATCCGGAGGTGTCCATTTCAGCACTTGGTCTGTATTCTAGAGAACATCAAGGCTTCACCAGCCCAAAATGTTGAAGAGTTTTTCCTGCACATGTGGGGCCTGGCTGGCAGCACACTTCTTCAGCTTGGTGCCCATCACACTGTAGAGGGCAGAGGCAAGCCTGGTGATCACAGAGCGCACATTGGCGCTCCGCACAGGCAGCGCCTTGTTCTCCAGCAAGGACCAGAGCACAGGCAGGGCGGAGTGCTGGACGACTTCAGGGCTCCTGGCATAAACCCCTTCCACAAGCCCTGCCGGGAGAGAGACACAAGCTTCTGAACCACCAACCTCAATGCAAACAAGGACCTACCTCTAGTTTTGCTTCTTGGAAGCCTCTCTGGCTAAGAGCAGCAAAACAGCACACAGAGCCCCACGCTCCAGAAATGGCCAAAGCAGCTGATCCTCCCAAAACAGAACCACCAACCACTCAGGATTAATTTCTCCAAACAGAGCCTTGTGCATTTGAGAGCCACTGTGCCTTTACTAAATCATTTCACAATCTGTTTCTCCATCAACAGACTGATGCAGTGAACAGATTGATGACTGAAATGTCAATTTGCCTTTTATTTCCATTAAGAAGGTGTTGAAACTCACACTGAAGATTTGGAAATGCATCGTAGAGAAGTAATTGAGAGATTTATAATAAAAAGATGATTCCATTTTGGTGACCCTTGATGTCATCTGGCTCTTCCCTTTGCTCAGTGGCATACAGCAAAGGGCAGCATCAGACCACACTCCCAAAGTCCAGCCCACCAGAGATGGGTGCTGCTTGACAGCTGGATTAGAAACATCAGTGACTAGCTGGGGTCTTTGCACAATGCTTTTGGGGCTTCCAACAAACAGCTGTTTCAGTCCTCAGGGTGTCTTAGATAATTACCCACACCTCATTGCTTTTGAGGCAATTGAGTATCTCCACATTTTAATGGCATTTCCCCTCCCAATGTTAATGGCATTTTTCTTACAATGTGCACTGAATTAGCAGAAAAGAGAAAGATGCTTCACAGGGGACTGAAATTTAACCAAACCATGAGTGTTTTCTCACATGCTCTCTGAAGCCTGCTTCCTGCTCATTTTCTGAACTGAACTATAGCAAACACAGACTAAAATTTACTTCCAACAGGCTCCTTGCATGGCAGATGTGGCTCAGAGATCAAACCCTGAAATGCTCTGGAGACTATTCTTATTTTCTGATCAGGCAAAATGTTATATAGTAGCCACTTCTTCTTCTGTGGTGGAAGAGACTTCATTTTCTCTATGCTCTTAATCCACCCCCAGTCATCAACATTTAAACAGCTCCTGAAAGTACCCAAAACCAATTCTGCTAAGCAGGGAAAGGGTTATGGTACCCATTTCAGAAAGGGAGTTAATTTGAGTTTAAATGCACTGAAAGACATTGATCTCTGTGGGACTTGAGAAAGCGTTGTCTGTTCTACAAAATCTCAGAGAGAATATCAGCTGTTCCTAAAGTTGTCCTAATTTATGTTTCATTCCTTTATTTGAAGAAAGCAAAATAACACCAAAACTAAATTCCCTCTTCCTGCAGATCCGCTTTGTTCAAATGCTGTTTAAAGGGCCTTTGACATTCCCAATCACTGAACATTGCCCTTTTGAGATTCCTAATGAAGACATGAATGTAGGAAACCTTGCATTTAAAGATGCTGGCACACTTAGCAGTGGATTTAGCCCCAGTTAAAGCAAGGCTATAAATCATCTTGTCTACCATATATTAAGATTATAATTTTTCCATTTCTTGACTGTTGCTGACATAGCAAGCTCCTCTGAGGAATCAAGTATCAGCTGCATTTGTAGCATTTTGGAGAGCACTGACACAGGAAGACACTGTTTGCACACCCTGAAATGCTCAGTCCAATGCCACTTTGCCAGCACAGGCAGGGAGCCTCAGCACTCTGCTTCTGTCCCTCTACCCCCAGAGGCTGCCTTGCACCAAATCCATGCCTCTCATCTGTGTGTTGACTTTTGACCTAAGCTGTGACCCACCCCCAGGCACTGCAGGCTTCACCCTCCAAACTTTCCAAGGGCAAAACAAGAATTCTGTGAGGGCAAAACAAAAGGATCCTCTGCAGCAGCACTTGCCACCATTTTCCCTTAAGGATCACAGATGTCCCTGAGGTTCCAAGAGAGGAGCCAGCTGGGGTATTTTTAGCCCCTCCCTTTCCTGCAGGGGGGTTCTGAGATGCCCCAGTCAGAGCTCAGCCCCCAGCTCAGGTGCTGCACAGTTCTGCAGCAGCCAGGGAAAACCTGCCAAACACACCTGCCATGGGGACTGGGCAGGAGGGACAACCTCAGCACCTCCCGATTTGGAGCAGCCACTCTACTGTCTATTCACAGGCATTCCCTGTCCATACTCCCTGGGAAGAGTTCTTGGCTCACAAGGGGAGCCCATACCTGCAATACGCTCTGTGACATCCAGAAAAGCTTGGCCATTCAGTTGGCTCCATTGGTGGCTGAACTCTTTCATCAGTGATACTTTATCTACAAGAGAAACACACGTTTCTGCTCGCTCTTCTGAGCTCATAGGAGAAAGGAGAGTGGGGAGGGAAAGGGCAGGGGCAGCCCCAATTTATAAAATCAAGGAAATTTCTGCTGATTTTTGAATCCTTTTCTTCTTTCCTTCCAGCCTACTTGGGAGGGTTTTAAATTCCCAAAGAAAAGCTCTCCTTTCACATTTGTAAATGCAAAGTTGTGTGCTGTACAAGGAGCTATGTTAAACATTCCACATCAGGGACCTCAAGAGTTCAATCACATGTAAACAGTGGAAAGGTTTTGCATTCCAGAGGAAACAGGAAGAAGCCCAGACTTGGGATACAGAAAGGCACTGACTCAGGCAGTTCATGAGCTCACAGAGCACCTGAAGTGCAGAAGTGGAAATACCCCTTGAAGATCTGCCTCTTCAACACTTCCTATTTCAGGCATATTTCCCCAGTGCAGCATTTTCAGAGTTGACATAAATCTCTGTAACAAAGGAATTTAGAGCAGCCTTGCCTGTGTGGTATTTGCTACAGCCATTCTGCCCCATGCAACACAACATGTGGAACAAGGCATCACTCACAGCTGGATTTGTATCTGTTTGTTTTGAGAAAATTAGCTTGGTGAATCATAACTTTTCCTTTGAAAAAGAAGACGAAGAAGAAAGGTGGAAAATTGGCAGCTAATGCCTATAATGTGGAGCCTTCCAGGAGGCTGCTCTGCAGCAGCTCTCATGGCCCAGTGTCCCTTCATGCCAACAGCAAAGCTATTCATCTGGGAAATCAAATGGGGGCCAAGCAAACTGCAAACTCCCTTTGCCTCTGAATTGTAGCAAAGCTGTAGTGCAGGACCTCCTCTCCAGACAACAGCACAGAGCCAAGGGCTCCTGGCACTTTTGGGAAATGCTGTTGCACATTCAATCCTGTTAGGGGACTGGTGTGTAAGGACTGCACCTGCACAGCTTCTGGTGGATGGCAGCTGGAGCGTTCCACAGGCAACAAGAGCTCTCAAGGCACTCAGTGTTCTCTTGTGTCAGAGAGGCAGAGACACAGCTGAGGAGTGTCCATGTCAGGGGTCAGCCTTACCTAAATAATAAATGGTTTCTTCCAGAGCATTCACAGCTGTGGCATGAACCCCGGGGTCCTTTGTATTCAAGTTTTTTGTTATTCTTTCCACCAAACAGACGATCACTGGGTTCATGGCATCTTCCAGGATGACTATCATTTGTGCCAGCACATCCAGCGCCATCTGCTTCACTCTCTTATGTGTGTCAGATATTCTCGGGGTGAAATAATCAAAAATCTGTGGAAAGAACAAACAGCATGAAAGCTGGATTAAAATGTCCTTGTTTGAAGAGGGGACATAGAAATGAGCAGTCGGCAATGTAAAAGATGAAAGTGATTCTTTCTGTCAGGTCAGCTTCTGCTTGCACAATTTCACTGTTTTTCTGCAGGACACTCACTGGAATGGCTGTGCAACCTCCTGATGGTGTAAAGATTTTCATCTGTTTTTAAGAGGTTTGGGTGGGGAGAGAATAGTTCCTGTGGTGTTTCTCTCTACCTGTAAATAATTAAACTAATTCCATTTATTAATTCAGAAGACTGCCTTTGCTTAAGAAGTATGGAAGCAGATATTTACAATGCGCATTTTTCTATACATTTGCCTCAAGTGTCAAGGGCAATTAATGATTTTGCCAAAACTATGGCTGGAGGAGGTCTAAGTTTTATTTTGTTTGTTAGAACATGTGTCTTTGATCAACTCTTCCAGAATCCAGACCATTTGTCTAACTAACAGTAGACTTGTGAAATTTAATGTGCTGTACAGCTCTCATTAAAGCAGGTTCAGTCCCTTGACAGCCACATTTCAATTTGATAATTTTGAAGGTCTCTTCCAAGCCAGTGATTCTGTGATTATTAGGCACCATTTTCTAGAAAAAGTGAAAAAGCAGCTACTGGGAGCAGAAGGATGAGACCTGTACTTAGCTGTTTTCCTACTTTTCCAAAGAGAAAAAAAAAACCCAAGAAGGGTGAGCACCTTCTTTGCCAAGTGGAATAGAAACAAGAATGGAAGCGAGTGGCCAGAGTTGTGCTTGTGCAAGAAAAGACGGACTTTACAGAAGCATCTTTTTAAAAACATTTGGTTATAACCAACCAGCCTGATCCTTCTTTTCCCCATCCAAACCTACATTTTGTCTAGAGAATAATTGCTATGCTTTCATTGCATTCCCTTCACTTAACCCTACTGGGAGTGGGAGACAGCAGAAGTTAGACCAGTGGAAAATTCTGTCATCATCTGATGAACAGCATCAATGGGCACCTGCCAGACAAATAGAGCTGGACTGAAAGAACTTGTCCTGAAGCCTGGACCTGAATTTAATTGATCTGGGTAAGAGGGACCAGCCTGCCCCAAACAGCCAGCACGCAGTGCCAAGACACGCTGAATTAACTTTACTGCTCCAGGCTTGGAAGAGGAGCTAAAGGGAAGGAACAGTGGAGACACCCTACATACTTGGAGAATGTTAGTGGCGATGAGCTTGGGGCTGGTTTTGCACAGGTCTAGGAGGAGTGCCACTCCTTCCATCCGTGTCTCAAACCCCTTGGCTTCCAGGAGATTGTAAAGCTTCTGGAGCGTCTCCATTTCATCCACAGCTGGAGGTAACGTGACCTGGGCTTTTGGACGGTGGAGGAGGGATCCATCAGAGGTTGACTTCACCCTGGAAAATAAAACCAAATTATGACTTGTTGGTGATAATACCTTCAGATAATCGTGAGCTTTCCTAATGATGTGATTGCTAGCTAGAAAATCATGAGGCTCTGAAAAACAATGTAGACCTCATGACAATCATTATGAGAGACAATCTGCAAGTAACATCCTTGCCAGTGCTCCCTCAGAAAAACCAAGGATGAGATGCATCTGATCTATCTTCAGATGGCTTCCCAGGAACACAGGTCACATTGCTTTGTGGGGAAAGAAAGACACTAATGGCAACTTTAAATGCCTTCTCATCTAGGAGGTGTGTGTCTTGTAATAGGGAAACTCATCACTCTGGAGAAGTGTCTCTACACCAGGCATGACAATCTGGAACAGGAGCTCAGATGCATCTCAGCAGATGAACAGGGGCATATCTGTAGGATCCAGAAAATCAGTAACAGACATAAAAAACAGAAGGCAGACATCCCAGCACTACGCTTACATTAAGTCTGTGTTCCTAGAGACTAGATCCACAGCTTAACAAACCCACTGGGAACAATTCTCCTGGATCAGCCTGTCTCTTCCATGAGCGTGGGAAGATCCTAGCTATGCTACTGAGGCATGTGGTCACTTTGCTGCCACCACTGAGCATGACAGAGCTTAATAAATCCCCTCTGTTATCAGAGAAGAACAGGTGTAGGTAGCTCTGCCACTGGCATGAAGAGACAGTAAAGACCAAACTCCTGTCTTAAATGCAGATTGCAGCACAGGGAGAAATTAAGCAAACTATATGAAGGACAGAAATATCAAGACAAAAAGTCCCCACTGAGACAGCTGTTGCTAAAATTTGCTAAGGAATTGCCTTGTTACTTACTACTCAAACTTGATAGTGTTTGAAGGTAGGAAAACCATGATTTAGCCAGGCCAAACCACTTTCACTGAAACTGCTTGTTTGGGGAATGGCATCTTGCTTCTAGAGTGGGACTTCTCATCAAAACACCCATCTGATAAAGACTCCACTCAGATGCCATAAAACCCTGGCTGAATTGACTTGTCCCAAGTCAGACAGCAGAGACATGGCCCTCTCCCAGCCTCCACAACACTGCCCTTGCCACTGCACTGCATTGTCTGAGTTGCAACCAGTGGGTGTCTTTTTGTCACCTAAATTTTGCACAAACCACCCCAGAGAAGTTTGTTCAGTATAATGCAGAAGTAGACATTTTTTATCATAGAGCATTTGTAGGGAAAGGAAACAATCTCTGGCCATCTCTGCCAGAAAGATTTTCCTGAGGAAGAGACATGTCAAGCTTGTCATGTGCTTTGTCATATCTAACAAAAGTGCTCAGTACCCTTGACTAGAAGGCAATGGGGCCTGGGGCTTCTTGGAGCCATCGCTCCTCTTCTTCACAGGGCTCTTGACAGATGGGCGTTCAGCCTTCTGCTCTTCCATCCCCTACAAAGACACAGAGAAACCCCATCAATCTTTAGACTATCAAATAGGAAATTCCCTGTTTAAAACACAAATTAGAACCAGGATCATTGCTATCAAGGCTTAGGGAAACATTTGCTAACTTACAGAAGGAATCAGACCAGAGATTTGGTGATGCCAACTCTTTGTTTGCAATAGCCCAAGGCAGGTTATGGGTGCTGCCATAGTGAGCAGCAGTCTGAAATCCCAAATTCATGAGTCTTGAGCATAAATGGGAACAATGCAAACTGGTAGGCAACGAGTGTTCTTAATGGAAGCAGCAGGAAAATTTGGACTCCTTGGGGGGTGGGCCCATTGTGTTGGAAGGTGATTTGGTTCAACCTGGCTCGCCCTGTTCCTGCACAAAGGAACACTCCCGTCTATAATGTAGATAAAAACAATAAAAATCCCCCCAAACAAACAAATTATTTTCCACTGAATGCTGCTGAATTCACCAAGCTTCTTGCAGCACCATAGTGTTTGACAGCAGGGCAAAATTCCCAGAAGACAGACAGTGATTGTAGCAATTAGGATTGACTTGGACATCTTTTGCATTTTTGGAAATTTTCTTGGCACTACTGTTTCCAGTGTCTTTTGCAAAGCCTCTGTTACCTTCAGAAGCACTATTGTCACTTCATTGCTTCACTGGGGGCAGAGTAGGGAGAGTGTGGTGACGGGTTACACTGGAATGTAAACCCATTTTCTCCTCTTCCCCTTTCCTCTTTGTGACCATTATTCAAAAGACTGAGACACAATCCCATCGGGCTGTTACTGGGGCATTTCCCTTCTTTGCCAGCCCCAGCAGGCAGTTCAGCAGTGAGACTCTGCACTGGCACTCTGGAGCTGAGTTTCCACTCTACGATCTAGGCCTGTCTGTCACCCACCCCAGTCCACTTCCACATTTCCCCACAAAATCTGCAGGATGTCCCAGAAGATTCCACACCAGAACAAGAACAGTTGAAAGTCTGGCTTTTCCCAAAATTCCCATACCTAACCCAATCCCCACAACAGTAACATGTTATTGAAAAGGTGCAAACAACTCTGTCTCTCAGCACTTGCTCTGTGCAGGCCCTGAGCTACAGGAAGGTGTGTGAGGCATCAGGGCTGCAGCACAGGGCTGGAGACTGATCCCACGGGCACCCCTGAGTGTCACCCAGATCCCCACACCTGCAGAAGCTCTCTGCTCCTCACAGGACACCAAAGACAAATGGGGAAGAGAAAGCAGAAGAGAAAGGGCAAAGCAAATGTGACTGCACAAGGAGATGCCTTGTGGCAGAATTTTCCTGCTTATCCCAGTGTGAATGGAGTCCTTCTCCCTGTGTGAATGAAGCATCGGACATGAGCCCTTCAGAAGCAATGACAGGCTGAGGGACTTGAAAGCACCACTCAGTCCACTTCTCAGAAAGAGGAACTCCCTGGGGCTGCTTCTGGGACTCACATGCAGGAGGTCACAGGGATAACCTGTCACCTGCCATTGCTGTCAGCAGTGGCACCTGAGAGAAATCTTACTCAGTCCCACTGGGTCAGTGCCCCAAGGCACCCAAATCTCTACCCTCAGAACTGCTGCCATCCTGCTTCTGCCTTCACCCAGCAAATCATCTCCTCCCACAGCTTCCTCTCTTTCCTCAAGATTCCCTTTTGCAGCTCCATGGAGCAGCAGGCAAAGTGAGGAACCAGCACAGACCTGCTGCAGCTGGAGCACAGCTGCAGACCAAGGCCAAGAAAAGGCTGCTCTCAAATCCTGATCCTCTCTCTGCTCTGGAGTGGTTTCACCAGTGCCCTTTGGCCCTCTGGGCTGTCGGGGCTCAGAGGCTCTAGCAAGATCCACTTCTAACCTCCCTTAACGCTCAGAGGGAGACAGAGTGACCGGGGCCTTTCTTACCAGTCATCGCTGTCGAGCCAGGAGAGTGCCTGGAGCAGGGACTACTGTGGCTCAGGAGAGGCTGTGTCCTTGTGCCCATGCCCACGGAGCAGCTCCTCTTGGCGCTCGGCACCAGGGGCCGTCTGCGAGGTCACTGTAAGGAGAGGGTGAGCCCTGAGCGCTGCAGCCCCGGGCAAGGCACCCGCCATGGAGCGGCCTGCAGCCCCAGCTCCCAGCCAGGCTTCCATTGCTGCACACGGGCCCTGCCTCACACCCTGCCCTGCTCTCTGCCTCCTTGGGCTCCTTGCTTTCTCACAGCCCCCAGCTGGGCACAGCTCCAGGCTCAGCCTGACCATTGCCCACACAGCAATTGCCAGCTCCCAAGTGCCACAGGCAGCACAGCCAGCGGCAGGTTCCTGAGGCCGCAGAGCTCCCACTCCCTGCCAGACAGGGCTGGGCAGCGGGAATGGCTACCCCAGGAGGGAACTCCCAGGGGCCTCTCCTGTCCCAGTGCCCCGATTTCCTCCAGCCCTGGGGATTGAGGCACTCTTCAACTCCCTGAGGAAACACCTGCAGCTGCCTCAGAACAGCACCAAGCCAAGCCTGAACAAGCCAGCCCTGCTGGGCCTGGCTGAATCCCCATGGAGCAACTCCCAGGGAACAGCCAGACCTGACCCTTCACACCTGACAGCGCCTCTGCTCACATTGACTTCAAACATTCTGAACAGCAGGCAGCTGAGTGCACATACATTTTAGCCTACTATTGGATGCTTGTTCTTTCCAAGCATCAGGAATCTTTATTTTTTTCTGAGGTACACACTGGCTGTATTTGAAAGATGCTGACGTAAAATTTATTTGCCGTCAAATGGATATGTTTGTACGTTGTGCGCAGCCTAAGCTTGTAGAAAAACACAATTTCCAGACTAGAGAATTGATTAAAAAGCCATCCAAATGCAAAGTGAGGATAAAAATATTCAAAAACAGATGCAAATTGTTGGCAGATGCACTCTCTTGAGAATCAGTTGTTCTGGGTTTACCTTAATAAAATTTTTTGTTAAGGAAAAAACTTTACAAGGCATGAGAAAAATCAGATGATAAATGCATTTCTTATGAAACCCATCTTCATCAAAAGTTGTGTCAATCAAAAATTTCATATCCTGCAGTCAAAAGCTCATTTTCTAATGTATAGATGAAAACATCAGAGATGTCTAAAATTATGGAGTATAAATATGGCACAGAATCTAGACAAAGTGCTCTAGACTCGGTAGAGTTTTTGTGCTACCCTGCATGTTATGGAGGAGCTGTAACATCAAAAATATTCAGACAGGAGCTGATCTGGATGTCACTGATGTACCCCAGTCACTGACATCAGTGATGTCACTGCAAAACTACGTAGACATACACATAGACATTCCATAGGAATGGAGAGCCACAGTCAGGCTCTTTCTGGTCAATACTGAACGTGGAAGTGGCATCACTAGAAAAGAGTATTCCAAGGATCATTCCTAGCTCCCTTCTTTTACCTCACCCTGTATGGGATCACAGCACAGGCAGGCTACACCAGTGTTGTGGTTTGGACTACCAGGATGGGCAAAAGGCAGAGCTTAGGCCTTCACCACTACTTTACTCAGCTCAACTTTCCAGTGGATCTCTGAGAACCAACTGCTGCAGTACTGCCAAGCTGGAGTAACTCCAAAGTAGAGTTGCTGTTCATTCTCAGGACAGGCCATGGACCAAAGATCCCAGCTGTGCTGGCTGAGGCAGAGGCAGTTTGTGCTCCTTGTGCACATGTGGGAAAAAGCTGCCATGGAGCAGGCTTACCTGAGGAGTTGCATGGGACTCTGTCTTCCTGATGGACCATGGGCATACTGGGCACCTTGTCCTGCTTCCTCAACACCTTCTTTCTCATGGCATTACCAGGCTGTTTTCTCTGCACACAGCAAGCTGTGCCGTTCACAGATAGTTTGGTACAGCCTGCAGGGACCAAAGCAGAGCTTGTAAGTGGAGGGTGCTGGACAGGGTGACAATGAAATGGGCCAGAAAACTTGCTGGAGCTGGGTAACATCTCTTGGTTATCCCAAAGAACTTCAGGTAGGACACTGGCACACTAACATGGGACAAGAATCACAGAATCACTGAATCCTAGAAGAGTTTGGGTCGGAAGGCCCCTTTAACCAGCATCTGGTCCAACCCCTGGAAGAAGGGACATTTTCATGTAGATCAGGTTCCTCAGAGCCCCATGTAAACTGGCCTTGAACCTCTTCAAAGATGGATCAACATTAGCTTCTGTGGGAACTCCCTTTCAGCATTTCATCACCTTCATTATAAAAATTCTCCCTAATCTAAATCTATTCTAAATCTACCCTCTTCTAGTTTACAATCAAACTGCAGTGATGCTTCCCCTAAGAAACAAGGACAACCCAGTATTGCTTTGCTTTTGTTTGCCTGTTTCAGAGGCTGGCTGGGGAAGTTCCCAAAAGAAAGTGAAGATAACCTTGGGTGATGCCCTCGGGCTGAGTGCTGCCCCCGAAGGTCCCTGCTGCCGCCCTCGGGGCAGCACACACAGCACTGCAGCCAGAGCCCCTCAGCTGGGATTCACTCGGGATGCTGCTTGCTCCTGGGGCCACAACAGCAGCACTGCCTCAGGGCTTCAGCACAGCTCTGCAGCACCAGCTCCTCGGCAGGGAGTGGTGGGAAATGGATGTCTGGTGTTTTCATTAGAAGGAGCTGAATTTGGTTTCTTCCAGGTTGCACCTTGGTTGAAAAGCATTCTTCTGGACTCACTTTCCCTGGAAGCTGCTCTCCAGGAGAGAGTCTGAAGCCCCAGTGGGCTTGGCAAGAGAGATTTTTCTGCTCTAAAAGACTTTAGAGGTGAAGGTGGGAAGCTGACATTCTGTTACTGACTCACTGAGGTCATGGGCACGACACTTCATGCCTCTGGATTTTTCTTTGGGGAATGGAAATCAATCCTATGCAAGCTTCCACTCAGATGCAAGCAGAACAGCCACCCAGTCAGATTGCAGCACTGTGCAAATGCCAAGCAAGGGGTCAAAAAGGACCACAAGTGTAGCCGACACTTACTTGCTTCAGCTGCATCCCTGGGCTCAACTGTCAGTGGAGGCAGCTGCAAGGATGTTTTCTCATCTCTCCTTTTCTTCATGTCTTTCTTAAAAAGCTCCGCGTCCTTCGGCTCTAAGTTCTCTTCAGCCAACTTGCACGAAGCAGCACGGATCTAGTTGCAATGGAAATACATCACAGAGTGTAAGCAGACACACAAACGTGGCACAACATCTCATCAGGAGCACAGAGTCCATAGACTTTAATCCAGCTCCACGTGCATTCCAATAGCTTTAGGAGAATGTCTCCCATCCTCACCTTGGTAATTACACACAGTGAGGTGGAACACTTCAGTGCCACAGCCTTACACTGCTCCAACTGCAACCTAGGACAGGAATCCCTGCTTGGAGCATGAAAGTCATAGGAATGCTCCAAGACAATTGAAGAGCTCCCATGACCAGTGAGCATGCAGTTCAGTTCCTACAGGCCATGGCAGCAGAATAAAAACCATGTGCAATATGCAGCAAGGAGGGGTAATTAGCTGTTGGTTAACACTCCTGGCCAGGAATTGCAGCTGTTTCTCAATTCCTGGCTTCTGAAGGACTCAGCTCTAAAGGACTCTGAATGCCTTGGTCTCCGAGACCAGGAGACCAAAAGGAGGAGTCATGTGAAAACAAGTTGCAAAAACACTGATATTAATGAGCAGAAAAATTGAGAATGAGAGGACTGTGAGATACAGCCAGAAAGGGAACCAGGAAAAATCAAATTCTCCCATTTTATTTTGCAGCTTTGCTTATATTCAACATTAGAATCTTTGCTTCTCTGCTTCTCAGGGTGCCCTTTGCCCACGTTCACCTGTGTGTAGCTTGCTGTGCCCTTCAGAACTTCTCTAAAATGGCCTTTGCACATAAAGAATGCTTCAGGCATGACCTTAGAACCATCTGCAAACCAGTGACTTTGGCACCACTGGAAACAGCCAAGAAATTGTTCTGTAGCTGTCAAATATATTCCCAAGAGAATCCTCGAGTGGAAGATTATGATTTTCCGGGACATTTTGCGCCAAGCACTAAACAGCCACTGCAAAGGAAGTCTGCTCATCCCTGTCCTTATCCCTTACCTT
Organism: Catharus ustulatus; assembly: GCF_009819885.2. NCBI lineage: Eukaryota > Metazoa > Chordata > Aves > Passeriformes > Turdidae > Catharus > Catharus ustulatus. Next base: position 13,074,353 of record NC_046223.1, read on the forward strand.
TCCAAAGCCATCCCTCACGTCTTTGTCCCTCGTAAGACCAGGACTGGTGGGATGATCTGTCTCCTTGGCTGGGCTCACTGGGAGACCTGGTACTGGGAGCAAAGGTTTGTGTAAATCTCAAACCTGAAGCATCTGAAGCTCCATGTTCCATGGGACACATTTCCAGCAATGGCTCAGCTGCACATGCAGCCTCCTGCTCCTCTCACTGCCCCACAGCTCAGCAGCCCTACAGCTCCACGGGGCACTGGCAGCAGCACAGCTCATGGCAGGGGGCACCTGCAGGGCAGAGCTGTTCCCTGCCAATGTGCACAGGCTCTCCAGGCTGCCACAAGACCCTTCCTACCCTCCAGAGAGCGGCCCAGCTCCCACCTCACCTCTGTGTGAGGCTGAGCCCTGCTGGGCCTTCCCCTTGTCCTCCTCCCTGGCAGTGACCCTGGGGGCAGCGCTGCTCAGCTGCCTCTGCTGGGGCTCCTGGGCCAAGGCCCCCTGAGCTGGCTGGGAGCCCAGACCTCCATTCCCAAGGCTGGGGTTCTGCACATAAGTCTCCATGCCGAAGAGCTCAGCGAGTTTCCTTGGGTACAGAGGCATCCCAGGTCCTATCCGAACCCAAGAGCTCTTTCTCTTCATCCTCTGGGTTTGTGCTGTACACTCAGACGAAGCTGTATATGAGGTACAAGAGAAGAAGTGGGTTAATTGAACTCACACCTTTGCAATCAACCCATCTAATGGGTGGGGAGCTCAAAACATGTTTCAGTTAAAGAAAAGATTGGTTGTTTTCTTATTTTTCATGAAAGTAACCTCAGTTGAATTGCTCGGAACAATGTGGAGCTGGCAAGCCAGGAGAGAAGTGTTCTAGGACTTGATGTGTTGCCTGGTCATTCCTCACTTCTACAGGATCCCTTTCCTTCCAAAGAGTTGGAAACTCACACTGGCCTCTAGAATTTGACACTGTCTAGCAAGTAAATCTTTTCAAAAGGAGTTTTCAAGGCCATTGTTTTGGTAACTCCCACTCAATTCTAGGTTGAGTATTGCATTATTGGGATATTTTTATTTCTCTTTACAACAAAGGAGATGCTGGGACAGAAACAGTGGCACCGTACGTTAGACACAAAAGAAGCTTTGCTGTCCCCATTAGATGTCCCCAGTAACCTGCAAGTCTGTAATTGTAGGGAATAAAGTGGTCATCCACAATTTTCACTTTTACTCTACTGTTTAAGGGGTTTTATCCCTGCCTTCCTTCCTGCAGAGATACCCAAGCCCAATATTAACATAATCTGCCACAAAATATTTCTGAAATATTCTGATACTGAGAAATCAAATTTTTTCTTGATGGAAATAGAGGAGGGCAGGTCATTCTGAAATACTTTTCCAAAGAGCTGTTAGAACAAAGAGAAGAAATTCTGTACGTGGCCAAAGAAGAGAAAATCATATCAGTCAAGAAGTAAAAGAAGAATAACAGTCTCACATCAAGATTATATTTCCCCTGTAGAATGGTCAAGAGAATTACAAAACAGTAAGGGGTAAGGATTAAAGCTGTAGGTCATTTCTGGCGAAGAATATATCCAGGAAAAATATGATTGAACTTACTGAGCAATACTTCTCCCTAGGTGCATTAAGCATTCCACCTGCATATCAGCAATCGAGTCATTCAAAATGGGATCTACTCAGGATTTGGCAGAACTAACCCTCAGCCAAGGGATCAGTGGATCTGATCCCTTTCTCTGCATCAGCAAAAGTGTTTCTTCAAATTTCATCTCTCCTATCAGTACATGCCCAGAGATGACAAAGGAACAACAGCAGACTTTCATTGAGGTGTTCAACTCAAAAGCATTAGCTGACACAGATGCACCAGAGACCACATTTTGTCTGGCACAATTCTACTTGTCGTGGATCAGGCAAGGCAGGGACAGGGGGACAAGGCAGAAGGCATCTCCTGCCCCAGCCTCAGCCTGCAGCACTGACACAGACACAGAGAGTCAGGGAAGAGATTTGTCATTGTCAACCTGCCATAGGTGGCTTTGGGCTGTGCTGTCAGAGGATGACAAACTCAGACCCTGCATCCATTTGGAAGTCTCCTTCTCCTTAACTGGAAAATTCACAAGGTTGTTCTGTCACAGGAGGTTTCCATATGCCATCCAGTGTAAATCCAGGCAACGTCGATGAACTGCCTTAAGATCTCAAACATCTCAGAGGCAGCCCCAAGGAAAAGTTTTCTCCTTCAAAGGCAGGAGGTCAGAGTGGGAACATTTCTCATCTCATGCTAAATTACTCCACTTTCTCTACTAATTGTAACACTAGAGAGCCTGCAGGGAGATAAAAGGCATATGCAGGATGGAGAGGAATGTTTCCTTTTCCTGTGCTGCATTTCCAGGACCCCAAGGTGCCACTCTAGATCCTGCCACTTAACACTTCCCACTGGAGGGATTTTCACTGCATCACTGGCACACACTCCCAGTGACAGGGCTCTGGCAGATTCAACTGAGCCCATCAAAGCAGAAAGCATTGAAATGAATTTACAGAAATTTGAAAAAGGATTTTTTTTCACGAAGCTTTCAAAATGTCACCTCTATGTCAAGACTCCAATGGTCATTTTAGAACAGACATGCCCTGTACCTACCTGCATCTTCAGACATCTTCTCTTGGATTCTGCTGCTGCTTCTCGGCCTTGAGAATGTGGAAGACAAAAGAACATATGAGGAGGAAGGAAGAGTAGGGATACAAGAGATGTAACACAAAAGGAGGCAAACCTTCCTAGCATGGTCACTGATGAAGGAGGAAATGCAACACATCAACCCAACAAGATGCAAAGCTGATTAATTGTCCTTAAGCTTTCAGTTGGCGCACTCAGACAGAGCTGGCCTAACTTCAGCTGAAACACAGCACTCATTCCTCAACTTGCATCCTAGCTCTCCAATTCTGCCGTCTCTACTTTTGGAGCCCAGTGGCTCCTACAGCCTCTCTGAAGCAGCAAGAGCTGCTAGGCTGAGACACGAGTCTCTATGCAGGGCAGCTACTTTGGTGCCGCTGCCAAAGCTTGACTTTGCCTGCTCGTGCCTTACACTGGGGCCAGTCTCGTGCTCCATGTGGTCAGAGCACTGCTGTGTCCTGAGAAAGATGTTCCACCTCCTTGCCCTTTCAAGAAGAAAAAGGCTTTTTCTGACTCACCTACTAGGTAAGGATATTCAAATTGCACTTTAAAAGTCTATTGAAATTTTTCAATTTAATGATACTTCTGTGCCTTCTTCTTTATTGTAAGCACTTGGATAAGCTTGACAGCTTCATCTTCTCCCACATATCCAACCAATATCTTTTCATTAGGTACAGCCCTATAACACTCATCTAGTACCTTGTCCTCTATGATTTTAAGCCCAGACCTCAATATGAAACATTGATTGGCTTATACAGTTAATAACTGAAAACTTATGTGGGATCTAATTTCAAAATGGAGGCCCTGGCAAAGAGAAGTTATGTCTGAAATTAACTTGGGAATCCCTTTCCTTCCAAGTATTTGGAAACACACAGTGGTCTCCAGAATTTGATGATTACATCTAGCAAATAATTGTTTTCAAAGAGTGTTCTCATGGCAAGTTTTGTTTCAGGAACTCCCACTAAATTCAGGTTTGGGATTTGAGGGTTGTTTATATTTCTCCTAACAACAAAGGAAGTGTTGGGACATGAACAACAGCAAGCCGTGTTCAAAGTAAAAGAAGCAGCGCCAGAATTTGCAGACACCTTCCCACCAGCTAATATGAGTCCAAACATATTCTTGTGGGTGCTGAAGTAGACTGTCAAGGATCACAGAGGTTTTTCTAAATACATGGGACAGCTAATTGTGCAAAAGAACGACCCTCATGGGATGGGAAGAGCGAGCAGAACAGCACCGTGCAGCAGCAGGCACCTTGGCTTACCTCATCTCCTGGGACTCTTCATCATCCAACTCCGGAGAGCTGCACAGAGACCCTGCAGCACTGTCATCACTGGGACTTCCTGCCTTGCGTATAGGGGGGATCAAAGGCGGTCCCAGTGACCCCTTCTTCATATCCCCTTCAGTGCAATCGAGCAAGGAATCCTGGAAAAACAGTAGAAGGTGGTTAAATGAAGCGTCCACCCTTGACGTCATTCATGGCTTAAGACATTTAGCCATGCATTCCACTGGGACTTCTCTCCTTGTGCTCACTTCTCTGCAAGGGTGGCTGTGTTCCCAGGTGGAATCCACGTTTGTATCAAGATGTTCTGGGCTGCCACTGCCTCCACTGGCTTTTAGCATGGTATGGGAATGGGTTTAGATCACGGTTGTCTCCCTGTCCCTTTGCCACATCACAGCCACTGCTATCTCTTGCCAAGTCCCCACAAAGCCATTTTGCAGCATGGCAAAACCTGCTTTTCTCAACGCCCTCATTACTTCTGCTGCTGACCTTCAGTCTTAAAGTTCCCTAGCAGCCTCTAAGCCCAGAAGCTGCGGAGCTCTCAGGATGCTCGGTGCTCTCCAACTCCCACACCTACATCATCTCAGGCTCACTGGCATTTAGGAAGTTCAGCACAGCTCCCTGCCCTGCTGCTCTTTGCCTGTCCAGGTTGCTCCAGGGCCCCCACGCCATGGTCAGGAAGGGGAGTGGTGGCAGTGGGGGTAGATGCACACCCTTCCTTAGTATCCCAGCATTTCTGGCACAGCTCAAGAGCCAAATCAGGACCTAGCCATAGGCTCCTAAATGTAGAAGAATTGCTTGGCAAGATTGGACAACTTTAGCTGCTCTTGCTGCTTCTTGGGGTTTTCTCATCCATGAGAACAAGAAGGAACCATGACATAGCTTAGAAAACATTCCAAGACCTTTCCAGTTATTCATACAAGCTGCAAATGTGAGCCTGCACTACACACCCATTGCAAACACCGCCTGAAGCACACTGTCCAGCTGAGATCTTCCTTGGCTCAGCTGTTTCGCTGGCATCACAACACAGGAAAGGGTTTCAGAGATTTTCCTACTGCACATAAACTGACAATCTACAGCACAAGACTTAGTTTGGTCTCCTTACCTTTTGTCCTTTTCCCTCTGAATTGAGCTCCTGGCTTTTTCTACTGTCATCTTCACAACTGTTGCCCTTTTTCCCATTCTCCAGCTCTCTGCTAGAAACCTTGATTGGCTTGGTGGTAGAAGAGCTGTTCAGGATGGGATGCAAGGGCTTGGAGGGAAGGAGCATAGAGGGATTTCCCTGGGAAAACCTTTTGGCAAGAGGGTAGCCAGTCAGGCCTGCAAAGTTGAAACACAAAATATAGCATAAAATAATGCAAACCTAAAGCACCTGAAGCTCCATATTTCTTGGGACACATTTCCTGGAAACTTCTCAATAGCTGCACAGGGAAACATGCTCCTGCCAGCAGCCCCTTGAGGCAGCCCAGGGGCACACCCTGACCCCTTGCACAGAGCTCCCAGGGAACAACCTGGCCTCTAGGCTGTCCTGGGACAGCAGGGAGCCCAGAGCCCTGTGCTCTCCAGCAATGGCTCAGCTGCACATGCAGCCTCCTGCTCCTCTCCCTGCCCCACAGCTCAGCAGCCCTACAGCTCCACGGGCACTGGCAGCAGCACAGCTCATGGCAGGGGGCACCTGCAGGGCAGAGCTGTTCCCTGCCAATGTGCACAGGCTCTCCAGGCTGCCACAAGACCCTTCCTATCCCTCCAGAGAGCGACCCAGCTCCCACCTTCCCTCTGTCTGAGGCTGAGCCCTGCTCACAAGGGAACAAGAGACTTAGGTGAACTCCCACCTTTACAAACAAGACATCTAATAGATGACGCATCCAAGGGGGTTTTAAATTTCTCGGAAAATCACTTTGTTGTTGTTTTCTTTTTACAGCAGCACCACTATAATTTCTTTGGACAATACGGATCTGACAAATCAGGGGAGAGAGGTTCTACTCCTTTGCTTTTGTGTTACTCCCCTGCCATCCACTGCATTAGGGTCCCTTTTCTGCCAAATAATTTGTAAACCACAGTTGTCTCTGGAATCTGACAATTACCCCTAAGAAGGAATTGCTTTCCAACCCTGGTTTTCATGGCCTTTCTGTCTGTAACTCCCACTTAGATCTGTGTTGAGTTTTGTTGATTACTTTCATTTCAATTTATAATAAAGGACACGCTGTCACATGGACAATGGCTCCCAATTTCAGAAGGAAAACAAGCTTTGCCCTGCCCATTACATGTCCCCAGTATTCAAGGACCCCAAATCTGTAGGGAACAAATTAGCTTTAAACATTCCACTTTTGCATTGCTTTGTTGCTCCATAGGTTATTCCCTGCTTTCTCTCCTGTACACAAGTCCAAACCCAACATTACCATGACCTGCATGAAAACACTTCTCATCATGGCAGTTGAAAACTGTTCACACATTTCTTAATGGAAATGACATAGGATGGATTATACAAAGACAACCTTTCCTAAATCTGTATTTCTTTATCCCTGTAGATAGGCCATGTAAAGTATAAAATATACCAGTCTTAGACTTAATGGTATAACTCATTTCTAGTCGAGAATGAGTCCAGGGAAAGTGTCACCTTACTTACAGAGCAATACTTCTCCCTAGCTGCTTTAAGCATTCCACCTGCATATCGGCAACTAAAGAGTCATTCCAAATGGGCTGTACCAAGGACTTAACAGAAATAACTCTGAGGCAAGGGACTGGTGGATCTGTTCACTTTTTCTGCATCAGGAAAATTATTTCCTCAAATTTCATCTTTCCCATCCCTACCTGCCCAGAGATGACAAAGGAGCAATAACAGGCTTTCATTGAGGCTTTCAGCTCAAAAGCATTGGCTGACACAGATGCACCAGAGACCACATTTTGTCTGGCACAATTCAGGCAAGGCAGGGATGGGGGACAAGGCAGAAGGCATCTCCTGCCCCAGCCTCAGCCTGCAGCACTGACACAGACACAGAGAGTCAGGGAAGAGATTTGTCATTGTGATCCTGCCATAGGTGGCTTTGGGCTGTGCTGTCAGAGGATGACAAACTCAGACCCTGCATCCATTTGGAAGTCTCCTTCTCCCTTACTGGAAAATTCACAAGGTTGTTCTGTCACAGGAGGTTTCCATATTCCACCCAATGTAAATCCAGGAAACATCGAAGAACTGCCTTAAGATCTCAAACATCTCAGAGGCAGCCCCAAGGAAAAGTTTTCTCCTTCAAAGGCAGGAGGCCAGTGTGGGAACATTTCTCATCTCATGCTAAATTACTCCACTTTCTCTACTAATTGTAACACTAGAGAGCCTGCAGGGAGATAAAAGGCATATGCAGGATGGAGAGGAATGGTTCCTTTTCCTGTGCTGCATTTCCAGGCCCCCAAGGTGCCACTCTAGATCCTGCCACTTAACACTTCCCACTGGAGGGTATTTCACTGCATCACTGGCACACACTCCCAGTGACAGGGCTCTGGCAGATTCAACTGAGCCCATCAAAGCAGAAAGCATTGAAATGAATTTACAGAAATTTGAAAAAGGATTTTTTTTTAACGAAGCTTTCAAAATGTCACCTCTATGTCAAGACTCCATTGGTCATTTTAGAACAGACATGCCCAGTACCTACCTGCATCTTCAGACATCTTCTCTTGGATTCTGCTGCTGCTTCTCGGCCTTGAGAATGTGGAAGACAAAAGAACATATGAGGAGGAAGGAAGAGAAGGGATACAAGAGATGTAACACAAAAGGAGGCAAACCTTCCTAGCATGGTCACCGGTGAAGGAGGAAATGCAACACATCAACCCAACAAGATGCAAAGCTGATTAATTGTCCTTAAGTTTTCAGTTGCTGCAGCTCAGACAGAGATGGCCTAACTTCAGCTGAAACACAGCACTCATTCTTAACTTGCATCCTAACTCCTCCAGTTTTGCGTATTTCTCCTTTTGGAGCCCAGTGGCTCCTACAGCCTCTCTGAAGCAGCAAGAGCTGCTAAGCTGAGACACGAGTCTCTATGCAGGGCAGCTACTTTGGTGCCGCTGCCAAAGCTTGACTTTGCCTGCTCGTGCCTTACACTGGCGCCAGTCTCGTGCTCCATGTGGTCAGAGCACTGCTGTGTCCTGAGAAGGACATTCCACCTCCTTGCTTTTTCAAGAAGAAAAAGGCTTTTTCCACCTCAGCTGCTAGGTAAGGATATTCAAATTGCACTTTAAAAGTCTATTGAAATTTTTCAATTTAATGATACTTCTGTGCCTTCTTCTTTATTGTAAGCACTTGGATAAGCTTGACAGCTTCATCTTCTCCCACATATCCAACCAATATCTTTTCATTAGGTACAGCCCTATAACACTCATCTAGTACCTTGTCCTCTATGATTTTAAGCCCAGACCTCAATATGAAACATTGATTGGCTTATACAGCTAATAACTGAAAACTTATGTGGGATCTAATTTCACAATGGAGGCCCAGGTAAAGAGAAGTTATGCCTGAAATTAACTTGGGGATCCCTTTCCTTCCAAGTATTTGGAAACACACAGTGGTCTCCAGAATTTGATGATTACACCTAGCAAATAATTGTTTTCAAAGAGTGTTCTCATGGCAAGTTTTGTTTCAGGAACTCCCACTAAATTCAGGTTTGGGATTTGTGGGTTGTTTATATTTCTCCTAACAACAAAGGAAGTGTTGGGACATGAACAACAGCAAGCCGTGTTCAAAGTAAAAGAAGCAGCACCAGAATTTGCAGACACCTTCCCACCAGCTAATATGAGTCCAAACATATTCTTGTGGGTGCTGAAGTAGACTGTCAAGGATCACAGAGGTTTTTCTAAATACATGGGACAGCTAATTGTGCAAAAGAACGTCCCTCATGGGATGGGAAGAGCGAGCTGAACAGCACAGTGCAGCAGCAGATACCTTGGCTTACCTCATCTCCTGGGACTCTTCATCATCCAGCTGCACAGAGCTGAGCAGAGACCGTGCAGCACTGCCATCACTGGGACTTCCTGCCTTGTGTTTAGGGGGGATCAAAGGTGATCCCAGTGACCCCTTCTTCATATCCCCTTCAGTGCAATCGAGCAAGGAATCCTGGAAAAACAGTAGAAAGTGGTCAAATGAAGCGTCCACCCTTGACGTCATTCATGGCTTAAGACATTTAGCCATGCTTTGCACTGGGACCTCTCTCCTTGTGCTCACTTCTCTGCAAGGGTGGCTGTGTTCCCAGGTGGAATTCACATGTTTGTATCAAGATGTTCTGGGCTGCCACTGCCTCCACTGGTCTTTAGCACGGTATGGGAATGGGTTTAGTTCACGGTTCTCTCCCTGTCCCTTTGCCACATCACAGCCACTGCTATCTCTTGCCAAGTCCCCACAAAGCCATTTTGCAGCATGGCAAAACCTGCTTTTCTCAACGCCCTCATTACTTCTGCTGCTGACCTTCAGTCTTAAAGTTCCCTAGCAGCCTCTAAGCCCAGAAGCTGCGGAGCTCTCAGGATGCTCGGTGCTCTCCAACTCCCACACCTACATCATCTCAGGCTCACTGGCATTTAGGAAGTTCAGCACAGCTCCCTGCCCTGCTGCTCTTTGCCTGTCCAGGTTGCTCCAGGGCCCCCACGCCATGGTCAGGAAGGGGAGTGGTGGCAGTGGGGGTAGATGCACACCCTTCCTTAGTATCCCAGCATTTCTGGCACAGCTCAAGAGCCAAATCAGGACCTAGCCATAGGCTCCTAAATGTAGAAGAATTGCTTGGCAAGATTGGACAACTTTAGCTGCTCTTGCTGCTTCTTGGGGTTTTCTCATCCATGAGAACAAGAAGGAACCATGACATAGCTTAGAAAACATTCCAAGACCTTTCCAGTTATTCATACAAGCTGCAAATGTGAGCCTGCACTACACACCCATTGCAAACACCGCCTGAAGCACACTGTCCAGCTGAGATCTTCCTTGGCTCAGCTGTTTCGCTGGCATCACAACACAGGAAAGGGTTTCAGAGATTTTCCTACTGCACATAAACTGACAATCTACAGCACAAGACTTAGTTTGGTCTCCTTACCTTTTGTCCTTTTCCCTCTGAATTGAGCTCCTGGCTTTTTCTACTGTCATCTTCACAACTGTTGCCCTTTTTCCCATTCTCCAGCTCTCTGCTAGAAACCTTGATTGGCTTGGTGGTAGAAGAGCTGTTCAGGATGGGATGCAAGGGCTTGGAGGGAAGGAGCATAGAGGGATTTCCCTGGGAAAACCTTTTGGCAAGAGGGTAGCCAGTCAGGCCTGCAAAGTTGAAACACAAAATATAGCATAAAATAATGCAAACTTAAAGCATCTAAAGCTCCATATTTCATGTGGCACATTTCCTGGAAACTTCTCAATAGCTGCACAGGGAAACATGCTCCTGCCAGCAGCCCCTTGAGGCAGCCCAGGGGCACACCCTGACCCCCTTGCACAGAGCTCCCAGGGAACAGCCTGGCCTCTGGGCTGTCCTGGGACAGCAGGGAGCCCAGAGCCCTGTGCTCTCCAGCAATGGCTCAGCTGCACATGTAGCCTCCTGCTCCTCTCCCTGCCCCACAGCTCAGCAGCCCTACAGCTCCACGGGGCACTGCCAGCAGCACAGCTCATGGCAGGGGGCACCTGCAGGGCAGAGCTGTTCCCTGCCAATGTGCACAGGCTCTCCAGGCTGCCACAAGACCCTTCCTATCCCTCCAGAGAGCGGTCCAGCTCCCACCTTCCCTCTGTCGTGAGGCTGAGCCCTGCTCACAAGGGAACAAGGAGACTTAGGTGAACTCCCACCTTTACAAATCAAGACATCTAATAGATGACGCATCCAAGGGGGTTTTAAATTTCTCGGAAAATCACTTTGTTGTTGTTTTCTTTTTACAGCAGCACCACTATAATTTCTTTGGACAATACGGATCTGACAAATCAGGGGAGAGAGGTTCTACTCCTTTGCTTTTGTGTTACTCCCCTGCCATCCACTGCATTAGGGTCCCTTTTCTGCCAAATAATTTGTAAACCACAGTTGTCTCTGGAATCTGACAATTACCCCTAAGAAGGAATTGCTTTCCAACCCTGGTTTTCATGGCCTTTCTGTCTGTAACTCCCACTTAGATCTGTGTTGAGTTTTGTTGATTACTTTCATTTCAATTTATAATAAAGGACACGCTGTCACATGGACAATGGCTCCCAATTTCAGAAGGAAAACAAGCTTTGCCCTGCCCATTACATGTCCCCAGTATTCAAGGACCCCAAATCTGTAGGGAACAAATTAGCTTTAAACATTCCACTTTTGCATTGCTTTGTTGCTCCATAGGTTATTCCCTGCTTTCTCTCCTGTACACAAGTCCATCCCAACATTACCATGACCTGCATCAAAACACTTCTCATCATGGCAGTTGAAAACTGTTCACACATTTCTTAATGGAAATGACATAGGATGGATTATACAAAGACAACCTTTCCTAAATCTGTATTTCTTTATCCCTGTAGATAGGCCATGTAAAGTATAAAATATACCAGTCTTAGACTTAATGGTATAACTCATTTCTAGTCGAGAATGAGTCCAGGGAAAGTGTCACCTTACTTACAGAGCAGTACTTCTCCCTAGCTGCTTTAAGCATTCCACCTGCATATCGGCAACTAAAGAGTCATTCCAAATGGGCTGTACCAAGGACTTAACAGAAATAACTCTGAGGCAAGGGACTGGTGGATCTGTTCACTTTTTCTGCATCAGGAAAATTATTTCCTCAAATTTCATCTTTCCCATCCCTACCTGCCCAGAGATGACAAAGGAGCAATAACAGGCTTTCATTGAGGCTTTCAGCTCAAAAGCATTGGCTGACACAGATGCACCAGAGACCACATTTTGTCTGGCACAATTCAGGCAAGGCAGGGATGGGGGACAAGGCAGAAGGCATCTCCTGCCCCAGCCTCAGCCTGCAGCACTGACACAGACACAGAGAGTCAGGGAAGAGATTTGTCATTGTGATCCTGCCATAGGTGGCTTTGGGCTGTGCTGTCAGAGGATGACAAACTCAGACCCTGCATCCATTTGGAAGCCTCCTTCTCCTTAACTGGAGAATTGATAAGCACTTTCTGTCACAGGAGGTTTCCCTATTTCTCCCTGTGCATAACCAGACGATGTCCATGAATCTCCTTCAGACCTCAAAGGGTTCAACTCAGAAGCAGACCCAAGGAAAGGTTTTCTCCTTGAAGGGCAAGAGGAATGAGTGGGAACATTTCTCATTTCATGCTAAATGACTTCCATTGCTCTACTATTTTTGACACTAGAAAGGCTGCAGGGAAATAAAAGATGTGCGTGATGGAGAGGAATGTTTTCTTTACCTGTGCTGCATTTTCAGACCCCCATGGTGCCACTGCAGCTCCTGCCACTCAACATTCACCCTGGAGGAATTTTCACTGCACCACCAGAACACACTTTCAGAGACTGTGCTCTAGGAGAGTCCACTGAGCCCATCAAGGCATTGAAATGAATTCACAGAGACTTTTAATAAAATGGTATTTAACCAAGCTTTCAAAATGTCACCTCTGAGTCAAAATTCCAATGGCCACTTCAGGACAGACATGCCCTGTACCTACATGCATCTTCAGACATCTCTTTGATTCTGCTGCTGCTTCTCAGCCTTGAGAATGTGGAAGACAAAAGAACATATGAGGAGGAAGAAAGAGAAGGGATACAAGAATTATCTCATGAAAGGAGGCAAACCTTCCTTGCTAGGTCACTGTGATGAAGGAGGAAAATGCAACACATGAACCCAACAAGATGCAAAGCTGATTAATTCTCCTTAAGTTTTCAGTTGCTGCACTCAGACAGAGCTGGTCTAACTTCAGCTGAAAAACAGCACTCATTCTTTAACTTGCATCCTAACTCCTCAGTTTTGGTATTTCTCCTTTTGGAGCCCAGTGGCTCCTACAGCCTCTCTGAAGCAGCAAGAGCTGCTAAGCTGAGACACGAGTCTCTATGCAGGGCAGCTACTTTGGTGCTGCTGCCAAAGCTTGACTTTGCCTGCTTGTGCCTTACACTGGGGCCAGTCTCGTGCTCCATGTGGTCAGAGCACAGCTGTGTCCTGAGAAGGACATTCCACCTCCTTGCCCTTTCAGGAATAAAAAGGTTTTTTCCAACTCAGCTGCTAGGTAAGGATAATCAGATTGCACTTTAAATGCCTACCAAAGATTTTCAATTGAAATGCTGCTTTTGTGATTCTTTTTGCGTAAACACTTGGATAAGCCAGACAGCTACATTTTCTCACACATATTCAAGCCATTATGTTTTCATCAGGAATAGAACTTAAACTCTTCCCATGCTACAGGCCTTTTGCTTTTATGGCAACACCCAAATATTAAATATCGATCAGAGTATACATTTAAACCACTAAATTTATCTGAGATCTAATTTCACAGAGGAGGCCAAGAAACAGACAACATAGACCAGAGGTTTACTGAAGCAGCATGGTAATTTGCAGACACTTCTCCCATAGACAATATTTGTACAAACATATTCTTGTGTGTGCTGAAGTACGAAGTCAAGGATCACAGTATTTATTGATCTTCAGGATCCAGACCCATGCAATACAATTCTCAAAGGACACCACAAACATTACAGAAGGAATCAAGAGCAATGCCCAGCACTGGACTCATCTTGAGATGCTTCTAAGCTTTGCCTCCTCTTCCCAACCACCACCTCTGCTCTTGGGACATGCGCTGTGGGTTTTGACATTCAGCTGGATCATCAGAGATGGGCAAAATGGTGAATACACAGAGGTTTGCTTAAATACATGGGAGAGCAGATTGTGAAAAGAACCTCACGGGATGGGAAGAGCGAGCAGAACAGCAGAGTGGAGCAGCAGACACCTTGGCTTACCTCATCTCCTGGGACTCTTGCACATCCAGCTCCGGAGAGCTGCACAGAGACCCTGCAGCACTGCCAACACTGGGAGTTATTGACTTGTGTATAGGGGGGATCAAAGGCAGTCGCAGTGACCCCTTCTTCATATCCCCTTCAGTGGAATCGAGCAAGGAAGCCTGAAAAGAGTGGAACAAAATGCTCCAATGAAACATCCAGCAATGCCCCCATTCATGGCTCAACACTTTTAGTTGTGCTTTTTACTGGGACCTGGCAGCAAAAGACAAGTCAAACATCTGGGGAAACGTGGCCCAGGATGGGGAATGGAAAGGGAATTGGTGAGGGTGTGCCCATGTCTCAGATTTGCCAACGGTCTCCTTGCGCTCACTTCTCTGCAAGGGCGGCTATGCTTCCAGGTGGAATCCACATGTTTGTGTCAAGATCTTCTGGGCTGCCACTGCCTCCACTGGCTTTTAGCATGGTATGGGAATGGGTTTAGATCACGGTTCTCTCCCTGCCTCTTTGGCACCTCACAGCCACTGCTGATCTCTTGCCAAATTCCCACAAATCCATTCTGCAGCATGTGAAAATCTGCTTTTCTCAAGCCCCTCATTTCTTCTGCTGCTGCCTTTCCCCCTTAAAGTTCCCCAGCAGCCTCTGAGCCCAGAAGCTGCTGAGCTCTCAGGAAGCTCGGTGCTCTCCGTCTCTCACACCTCCATCATCTCTGGCTCACTGGCATTTAGGAAGTTCAGCACAGCTCCCTGCCCTGCTGCTCTCATGAAGCTCCCTGCCTGTCCAAGTTGCTCCAGGGCCCCCACGCCATGGCCAGGAAGGGGAGTGGTGGCAGTGGGGGTAGATGCACACCCTTCCTTAGTATCCCAGCATTTCTGGCATAGCTAAAGAGGTAAATGAGGGCCTGCTCACACTGCAGGGAAAGGATCAGATCCTGTCAGGGATACATTGGGCCCTTTGTCAGCAAGGCTGAAATCAAGTACACAAGCCTTTGATGGGACATTCTGTGTACCAAAGCTGTTGTTCATCTGCCTCCTCCTGCACCCCACGGCAAACCCAAAACAACTGCAGCTGCTGGCCCTGCTGCAAAGGCAATCGTGTGGCTGGGCTCTGGGCTGCTCTCCCCATGGCCACCTCCCATCCCTTCCCTCTGCACAAAGCCATGCCAGAGCACACAGCTGCCCACAAGCTGAGCAACTCTAGAAACAGCATCACAGAGCAACTGTGTAGAAGGCCATGGCTGTACAACTCCAGAACAGAGACAATCTGGAACTAGACTTTGCAGGACTTGCCTAGTTCCAGCAAACACCTTCTTCCATCCCAACCAGACAGAGTTGACAGAAATCACCACCAAGACATAGACATGGTTCACAGATACCATAGGTTCCTAAATGTAGAAGGATTGTTTGGCCAGATTGGAAAACTTCAGCTGCTCTAACTGATTGTTGGGGTTTTCTCAGCCATGAGAATAAGGAGGAACCATGACACAGACCAGAAACCAGTCAAGGACCTTTCCTGCTATTGATAAATGCTGCGGGTGTGATGTCTGCACTACATTCCCATTGCAAACACCGCCTGAAGCACAGTGTCCAGCTGAGATCTTCCTTGGCTCAGCTGCTTCCTTGACATCACAACACTGGAAAGGGTTTCAGAGATTTTCCTACTGCACATAAACTGAAAATCTACTTCACAGGGCATAGCTTAGTCTCCTTACCTTTTGTCCTTTTCCCTCTGAATTGAGCTCCTGGCTTTTTCTACTGTCATCTTCACAGCTGATGCCCTTTTTCCCATTCTCCAGCTCTCTGCTAGAAACCTTGATTGGCTTGGTGGTAGAAGAGCTGTTCAGGATGGGATGCAAGGGCTTGGAGGGAAGGAGCATAGAGGGGTTTCCCTGGGAAAACCTTTTGGCAAGAGGGTAGCCAGTCAGGCCTGCATTGTGAAGACACGAAATGTAGCAAAGTTTGCAAAGCAAACTTAAAGCATCTAAAGCTTCCCTTCCCTTCCCTTCCCTTCCCGGAACTTCCCTTCCCTTCCCTTCCCTTCCCTTCCCTTCCCTTCCCTTCCCTTCCCTTCCCTTCCCTTCCCTTCCCTTCCCTTCCCTTCCCTTCCCTTCCCTTCCCTTCCCTTCCCTTCCCTTCCCTTCCCTTCCCTTCCCTTCCCTTCCCTTCCCTTCCCTTCCCTTCCCTTCCCTTCCCTTCCCTTCCCTTCCCTTCCCTTCCCTTCCCTTCCCTTCCCTTCCCTTCCCTTCCCTTCCCTTCCCTTCCCTTCCCTTCCCTTCCCTTTCCCTTCCCTTTCCCTTCCCACGAGCAGCTGGGCCTGGGCAGGCCAGGCCTGAGGGTTTGACACTACCTAGGAAGTAGCTGCTTTCCAAAGCTACTTTTCCAGGCTTTTATTTCTGTAATTCCCACTCAGTTCTGGCTTGCAGTTTGTTGGTTGGGGAATTTGTTTATTTCTCTTCACAACAAATGGAGTGATTCCTTCCCCCCAGCAGCCTTGGGGATGTTCCCATGTGAAGCCATCTGTCTCACACTGTTTTAGACACCTTAAAACAGGATACTGTGGAATAACTCGTCTCCTGTAAAGTGTTCCTGCAATCCCTTTCCAGCAATAGGAAATGAATATTAATAGATGAACATGGGAAAAAAATGCAACACTTCCTTAAAAAATAGGATGCTTACAAAGCAAGGGGAAAAAGTCAGTAACTTCTGGACAGCAAACATTCAGACCTCACTGTCCCCCTGTGGTGGTTTGTAAAGGTTTCTTGAAAGTTTTACTAGTCGAGATTGGGCAGTTTTCTTGTACCTAACAAAGACTAGTCAGTGTCACATTTGCAGTACCGGCACATTGTTGCACCAATAGAAGAGTTTCTGTGTCTTTGTGAAGCACAGATGTAAAGACAAAATGCCCTGCCCGGCTCTGTTTGCCCTCGGGCCTCTCCCCAAGCACCGCGGGCCCGGCCCCTCCGCCTGAGCCGGGCGGGCAAAGGCGGGCGGGCTCTGAGCTGGGCTCGGAGCCGCCGGGCCCCGTTTCCAGCCAGGGCCTCGATAGGCAGGGGGAGGAGAGGCCGGGTGCCAAAATCCCTGCCCCCCTGGCACGGGCAGGGAGCCACGGCTCGGCAGAGCCCTGCCCTGCCCGGCCCAGAGCGGCTCCGGGCGGCGGGGCAGAGAGAGCTGGGCCTGTCCTGGCCAGGGCCCCCAGCCTCGTCTGCGAGGCAAAGGCAAAGGAAAACCACCAGCCCACGACTAAAATTAAATACAACAAGCGCCAAAAATCAACCGCACTACCAAAACACTCATCACTGCCTCCTGGCTGGGCCCTACAATCCCAGCCCGGCCCCAGCGCAGCCTTACAAGACTCTTTATTGTAAATAGCTCTGGCCGCCCCAGCTGAGAAAAATCACAAAACCCTCTGCTGCCCGGGCATAATACTTACTTTTTCACTGCCGAAACTAAGACTTTAAAAATGCTTTGTTTTTCTCTCCTGAATAAAAACAATTAAAAAAAAGAACCAAAATAATATGCACAACACCAGCATAAAAGCACCAAATTCAAACAAGAGAAGAGTCAAGTCCTAGGTGCAGGAAGGAGGAAAGTCATAGACTGAAATTTTTCCTTTTTTTATGCTATAGAAATTAAACTCTTATTTCCCTATAACACATTGAAAAATTATGGCGTGGATTAAATATTCCAACTATAGATATAAACAGAGGTATTGTTGTTAAAATAGACAAATCTTAAAATTGCTGTAATTCTCTAGGTGTAAATAGTGAAAAATCCCCTGCTGCTCTCAAGGGAGGGAAAAAAGCCAAACTCTGTTTTCAGAAATGAAGTAAGCTTTTGTTTCAACTACTGTAATCCTTAAAGTGTGCCTCGTAAGTTGATACAGTCCTCAATAATAGTTATGGAAAAAGGAGTTAGTTGAGAAGAAAATTTTACATCATACTCAGCTCTCCATTCTCCTGACTAAACAGTACAACAGCAAGGTCACGAAATAAATGTTTCTTATGAAAAAATCTCTATAGATTGAAAAGTCTCTTCTCCAAAATAAATTAGTGAATTACT
This sequence comes from Catharus ustulatus, assembly GCF_009819885.2. Lineage (NCBI taxonomy): Eukaryota > Metazoa > Chordata > Aves > Passeriformes > Turdidae > Catharus > Catharus ustulatus. Next base: position 13,092,215 of record NC_046223.1, read on the forward strand.
ACTTTAGAAATGATGAAGTAACTGAGTTGTTTCTCCCAGTGGCAGAGTTCCATGGAACGGTCATGGCAGGTGAAGCAGCTGGGCTGGAGCCCCTCGGTGCCTTTTCTCCCCAGCACGGCTCAGCTCACAGACTCTTGGGCTGGGAGCAGGGCCGCTGTGCTTCTGCCAGCACCATGGCCCTGCTCTGGGACAAACAGTTTTCTGCTAGGAGAGCCCTGCATACTGCTCCACACATCTTTCAGAAAGGCCACAAAACCAACTCCAAACACTCTGCCTACAGCAGCTTTCCACACAGGCCTGCAGAAATCCAGGACAACTGCAAGTGAGTCTTGGAAGAGTATTTTCTGGTTCCTGCCATCAGAATTCTCCATCATCTGATGCAATTTTATTCGCATGTAACATGAGAGATTTTTCTCCTGATAAGTTTGATGATGAGTAGCAAGCCTTGGGAGTATGAGGTACAGGGTTGACTTGCGAAAACACTCCAAAGTGATCAGTTTAATTGTCCATTCTTCTTCTGTTATTCTTCTATTTATTACACACTAATAAGGCAAGCCAAGCTTTGCTTGGAGGCAAAACAGGCATGGGATGCACTATGGTCCCTTGAAGGGTCAGCAGGGCTGGCAGTGACAAAGCAGGAATCTGCTTCATTGTGGACCACTACAGAGCAGCATCCCAATGTGGGTTTAGGTAGCATGGTATTATTAAGAGCTCCTTTCCTGCATGAGACACAAAAAGAAGGTCCCAAATGATTATCATGCAAGCATGCAGTAAAGAACTGATCCTGCTATCGTAATGAAGCCAATGCCTCTACTGCAGAGCCTTCCAGGAGGCTGCTCTGCAGAAGCTCTCATGGCCCAGTGTCCCTTCATGGCAAAAGCAAAGCTATTAATTTGGGAAGTCAAATGAGGTCCAAGCAAATTCCAAAAACCCCTTTGCCTCTGAATTATAGCAAAGCTCTAGTGCAGGACCTCCTCTCCAGACAAGCAGCACAGAGCCAAGGGCTCCTGGCACTTTTGGGAAATGATGATGCACATTGAAGCCTGTTGGGGGACTGGTGTGTAAGGACTGCACCTGCACAGCTTCTGGTGGATGGCAGCTGGAGCGTTCCACAGGCAACAAGAGCTCTCACGGCACTCAGTGTTCTCTTGTGTCAGAGAGGCAGAGACACAGCTGAGGAGAGTCCATGTCAGGGGTCAGCCTTACCTAAATGAGCAATGGATTGTTCTAGAGCGTTCACAGCTGCAGCATGAACCCTGGGGTCCTTTGACTTCAGGTTGCTTGTTTAAATAAATGGATGATCTCCTGATTCATGGCATCTTCCAGGATGGCTATGATTTCTGCCAGTACATCCAGTGCCACCTCCTTCACTTTCTTGTGGCTTTCAGAAATACTCAGGAGAAAATAATCAAAAAGCTGTGGAGAGAACAAACAGCATAAAAGCTGGATTAAAATGTCTTTGTTTGAAGAGGGGATGTGGATGTGAGAAATTCTCAGGACACCCATAATGTTGATATGGATGCAGAGGAAGGTGTAGAGGCTGCTCAGAGCTGGTTGCATGCCCTGAAGCTCTTATCATCTTGCTCTGGGTTGTTGTTGTAGAGTCAGATGAAGTTGCAGAGTCTTCACAGAGCATGGCACACTCAATGAACTCCTTGCCTTCTTCTGAGTTGTTGATAGGGAATCAGAAGTTACAGATCAGGCTAAAAGGACAAAGTGAGTGAGCTGAATGCAGACCTTTACAATCAACCCATCTAAAGGGTTCCCACTGGACAGCGGCCCAGGTCCCACCTTGGCTCTGTGTGAGGCTGAGCCTTGCTGGGCCTTCCCCTTGTCCTCCTCCCTGGCAGTGACCCTGGGGGCAGCGCTGCTCAGCTGCCTCTGCCGGGGCTCCTGGGCAAGGGCCTCTGAGCTGGCTGGGAGCCCAGACCTCCATTCCCAAGGCCGGGGTTCTGCACATCAGCCGTGCAGCCAGGCAGGGGAGGGAAGTCCCCTGGATGGGGAGGCTGCACAAGTCCCTCCCTACACAAGCTCTCCTTGCACTTTTAATCTGGGTTTGTGTTGTTTGCTCAACACAAGGAGCTGTGGAGGCTGTTCAGGGTTGCTCACACCCGATGAATCCATTGAGTTCTTCATCTTGGTTGTGGATTTGGACTTTTAAGCTTATGGCATGTTCAGGCACCTCAAAGCCCGGTGCATGGCTGAGATGATTCTCATAGTTATAACTAAAGGTGCTTTTATCATTAAATCTTTTTTTCTGAGCTCCTTGCCTCACACAGTAATATTTGAGGAAGAAAGTTTGGTGCTATAGAAATTCCTTAACTCAGTCAATTTGACAACAGTGGAGCACAGATATAGGATAAGTAATCTCAATTTTATTTATTGTGCAGAAAAATAGAGGAGCACTGCTTGTGAGCTGTCTTAACTAAGGGAACTTGCCATCAAGAACATAGAAAAGTGAGGAGAGATGGAATCAGGAGTAAAAGGATCTGCACTGTGATTTGCCCACAGGGCTGAGTCTCTGTTTTTATTTTCTGGGTGCTAATAATCCTAGGGAGTTGGGAATTCCAGAGGATTCATTTCATTTTGATGAAACCAGCAGAAGGGTGACAAGGAGTTCAGGTCCTGTCTGCAGAAACATCACCAGGGCCTGGAGCTGTTCAAGTGCAGCTGTGTTGGTTTTCCCTCTTCACAAAGTCATTTTGTAACACCTCTTTGCACTCAGCAGTGAATCACTGCCTCTGGCCTCCTCTGTGCCAAGATCTGCCCCAGCTCTTTTTCCATGCTCCAGCACTCCAAGGCAGAAGGTGAATCCTGCACATCCAGGGCTCCCCCAGACTGCAGGAATATTGCTTTGCCATGGTCATCCCAGCTGCAGTGGTCTCACTGCAAATGAGAAAGGGGTGGTTCCACATAGATTTAATTTTAGTGTTTTTCATATCATTTAGCTGGCCTCCATTAGGTTCTGTGTACGGAATTTAGGCAATGAAGCCTTTGGGCACCATGAAGGGAGGTGCCATAAGTAATGCCCTCCCTGGTGCTGCTGTGTAGCAGGCTACTTTGGAGGTAGAACTGTTTGGGAGAGGAGAAAACCAGAGGCATGTGGAAGCTGGCTTTGTGTTACAGGTAAGCCAGTGGCAGAGGCAGCTGCAGGATGCATTAATTTCTGGTATTTAACTTTCACTTGGCCATTTTTAATACCTTAGGCAATGGGACATGGTCCTCTACATTTAGGAGGTGATCTTAGCCAGCCAAGAACTGCCAGTGGCATATTTCCTGGGTATTATTCCTATGAAATGAGACCTAGGCAGATATACCTGACTCCCTGATTCCTGTACAGGTCGCACTCCCAATGTGTCCCACAGAGAGCTCTGGCTGGAACGCAGGGGAACGGGAGAGTTTATCATCTTTGGGGAAAGGGCAGGCAGTGCAGGAGGACTCTAAGGCTTTTGTGAGGTTATGCAGGGACAAAATTAGAAGGGACAAAGCCCAAGTTTCATCTGGCTACTGCAGTGAAATCACAGAATCCCAGAATGATTTAGATTGGAATGGACCTGAAAGATTGTCTACTTCCAAAGCCCTGGCTGTGGGCAGCGACACCTTCCACTAGACCAGGGTGCTCAGGGCCCCATCCAATCTGACCTTGAACACTTCCAGTCCTGGGGCATCCACAGTTTCTGTGGGTAACCTGTTCCCAGTGCCTCACCAGCCTCACAGTGAGGAGTTTCTTCCTAGAAACTTACAAAAGAGAGTAAAATTATTTCTGTAAATACATCAGCAACAAAAGCAGGGTTAAGGAGAATCTCTGTCTTTTATCAGATGAGGGGGGAAACAGAACAAAAATGAAGAAAATACTGAAGTACTTCATGCACTCTTCCTTGGGGAAAAGCTGTCAGGATGGGCAGGCCCAGGGAGTGGTGGAACTCAATGGATTTAAATCCAGCTGGTGCCTGGTCACTAGTGGTCACTTGCACTGGTAGTGTCATTTTTCCAGGCAGGCTCCTGATACAGCTGTGGGGGAAGGCACCAGCAGCTCAATCAGGCCCAGTGAGCAGCAGCAGCACATTGAGGAGACCCTCATCTGCAAAGAGCCCGTCACCCCTTTGCTCCCCCATGGCAGCGCAAGATGATTCCAGTGCAGGTGAAGGGCTGCAGCAGACTGGAGACTCCTTCAGCCAGGACTTGCTGCAATCTCGTTCCTGTAGCTGTGCCGGGAGGATGTTGGCTGCAGCAGGGGTGTCCATGCCCAGGAATGCTGCTCAGCTCAGGGAGGCAGAGTGTGGACAAAAGCTGCATTCAAAGCACTGATCACAAACCCCTGGAGCCGCTGGCAAAGTGCAGCAGCTCTTCTTCATTCCATGCAGGTGAGAGCCCAGCCCTGGAGCCTGTGCCTGGGAACAGGGAAACACTGTGCAGATGTTCTGAATTTTCAGGGACAGTCAAAATGAGAATGCTTTTGAGGCAAGTGTTGCAGTATTGGGTATGGGTGTGTCTGCAGGAAAGAAAGCAGGAATAAACTCCTGCCAGAAGGAAGGAGAATCTTTGCGTGGTCAATTTACACCCTACAGATACACTGATCATATTGGGCCACACAATACTGGGGGCATCTAATGCAGAGTTAAGAGTTTCTTTGAATACATAGGAGAGATGTGACATGAAGAAATAATTTTGCTGATGCAGGAAAAGGGATCAGACCCACGGGTTCTGTAGCTCATGCTCAGTTCTAGCAAATCAAGCATGATTAGTTTTAACCCTTATGTTGGAGAGTATTTCAGAAGGACCTGCCCCATGCTATTTCCATTGAGAAAATTTTGAATTATCAGGAACTGCCAAGGTCAGAAATATTTTGAGGCAAATCGTGTTTAGGTTGGCTTTGGGTGTCCCTGCAATAAAGAAATCTGGGAATAAACCCCTGAAGCAATGAAGCAGAGCAAACATGGAACATTTGGGTGATTAATTTCTCCCTACAGATAGGGACCAAGTGAATTCAGGAGTCATCTTCTGGGGAGTTCAAAGCCTCTTTTACTTCCAGTGCCTGCTGCCATTGTTTGTGTCCCACCACTTTATTTGTTGTGAAGAAAAACAAGCAAAATCCCCAACCAACAAACTGCAGCCCAGAACTGAGTGGGAATTACAGAAATAAAGGCCTTGAAACGTAGCTTTGGAAAGCAGCTACTTCCTAGGCAGTGTCAAACCCTCAGGCCTGGCCTGCCCAGGCCCAAGTCTGGCTGCCCTTGGGAAGGGAAGGGAAAGGGATGGAGTTGGGGTGGGGTTCTGTGGCCATGGAAACGAGAGAACCACGGGTGGTGCGTCACAAAGGGGCAGCCCCGCGCTGGGGCTGTGAAGGTTGTGGGTGACACGGACACAGCGGCAGGAGACGCGGCTGGCTCTGCCTGTCTGTGCCGACTGCTGGCGATTGGAGTCACCCACCTTGTTCTAGGGCTGGGCACCAAGCTCCTATCGCTGTCTACTGCGACAGAGTTCCATAATTGAACCCCAGATACTTCTGCGAGACAGAAGCAGGGGTTCAAACATGGATTCTACTAGAAAAGGAAAGATCACAGCAGGGAAAGGTGAGCACAGAAAGGAGCTGAAAGGCCTGAGCCAAATGGAGAAAAATCCCACCAGCTTTAAGAGAAAATTGGTCCATGGTGGTCAGTGCTGGCTCTGTGTCAGAGTTGGTGGGTGACAGCTACAGGGAATCCTGCAAGGACACCCATGGCATCACAACATTCTGTCACTATTTTACTTCGTTCTTTTTGACACTGGCCAAATCACTCATACTGTCAGCCAGGACAGGGACTGTGGCCACAGCTGACCACATATTGGACATGGTCCTGAGATGGAAGTCCAGTTTCTTTCTTGTTGGATCTCACTACAGATAAATTTCCTGTTCTTGCTCTGCTTGCTGATTGGTTCCAACACTGAGGATGATATTACAGTGCTATAAAAACACCAGCATGGCCTGCCTGCTTGCTGACAGCACTTTTGGTGGTTTGCAGAAATAGCAGTCACAGCTGTGTGGGTCTTTATTGGGTATTCACAAAAGGCCAATGTCAAGAAAGAATCCTTTCCCCCTCTTATCATTGTAGCATTCCACCTTTCCCTTCTGACTTGATAACTCAATAGTGTTCAGAGGAAGTAAACACAGGCTAGTTCCATGAAAATAAAACCAAAGAAATTCTCTCAAAAATTCAAAAATCGCTGTAGTGCCTCACCCATTAGATGTGTTGATGATAAAGGTGGGAGTTCACCTAAGTCCCTTGTTCCCTTGTGAGCAGGGCTCAGGCTCCCACAGAGGGGAGGTGGGAGCTGGGCCGCTCTCTGGTGGGATAGGAAGGGTCTTGTGGCAGCCTGGAGAGCCTGTGCACATTGGCAGGGAACAGCTCTGCCCTCCAGGTTCCCCCTGCCATGAGCTGTGCTGCTGCCAGTGCCCCGTGGAGCTGTAGGGCTGCTGAGGTGTGGGGCAGGGAGAGGAGCAGGAGGCTGCATGTGCAGCTGAGCCATTGCTGGAGAGCACAGGGCTCTGGGCTCCCTGCTGTCCCAGGACAGCCCAGAGGCCAGGGTGTTCCCTGGGAGATCTGTGCAAGGGGGTCAGGGTGTGCCCCTGGGCTGCCTCAAGGGGCTGCTGGCAGGAGCATGTTTCCCTGTGCAGCTATTTAGAAGTTTTAAGGGAACGTGTCCCACAGAATGGAGAGCTTCAGGTGCTTTAGGTTTGCATTATTTTATGTTATATTCTGTGTCATTGCTTTGCAGGTCTGAGTGGATACCCTCTTGCCAAGAGGTTTTCCCAGGCAAATCCCACTATGCTCCTTCCTTCCAAGCCATTGCCTCCCATCCAGAAGAGCTCTCTTCCCAAAAAGCCATACAAGATATGCAGTGCAGAGCAGGAGAAGAGGAAAAATGACAACACCTCTGAGGAAGACAGGAAAAACACCATGGAGCTGAGATTAGAGGGAAAAGGGATTAAGGTAAGAAGACCAAGCTATGTCGTGTGCGGTAGATTTTTAGTTTATGTACAATAGGAACATCTGTGAGACCTTTCTTGTGGTGTGAGCCAGGGAAGCAGCCGAGCCGAGGAAGAGCTGAACTGGACACTGCACTTCAGGATGTCTTTGCAATGGGTTTGTAGTGCAGATATCACGCCCTAAGTCTGAATAAATAGCAGGAGAGGTCTTTGAATAGTTTCTGGGATGGAGTGTGTCTCCTCCTCTCCCTTATGGATGAGAAAAACTCAAGAAGCAGTCAGAGCAGCTAAAGTTGTCCAATCTGGCCAAGCAATCCTTCTACATTTTGTAACCTATGGGTATCAGTGAACCATGTCTATGTCTTGGTGGTGTTTTCTGTCAACTTTGTCTGGTTGGAACAGGCAGTCCTGCAAGGTCCAGATTGTCTCAGTTCTTCAGTTGTACAGCCATGGCCTTCTACACAGTTGTCTGTGATGCTATTTCTAGAGTTGTTCAGGTTGGGGGCAGCTGTGTGCTCTGGCATGGCTTTGTCCAGAAGGAAGGGATGGGAGGTGGCCATGGGGAGACCAACCCAGAGCCCAGTCACACGATTGCCTTTGCAGCAGGGCCAGCAGCTGCAGTTGTTTTGGGTTTGCCATGGGATGCAGGAGGAGGCAGATGAACAACAGTTTTGGTACACAGAGTGTCCCATCAAAGGCTTGTGAACTTGATTTCAGCCTTGCTGACAAAGGGCCCAATGTATCCCTGACAGGATCTGATCCTTTCCCTGGAGTTTGAACAGGCCCTCATTTGGCTCTTGAGCTGTGCCAGAAATGCTGGGATACTAAGGAAGGGTGTGCATCTACCCCCACTGCCACCATTCCCCTTCCTGGCCATGGAATAGGGGCCCTGGAGCAACTTGGGCAGGCAGAGAGCAGCAGGGCAGGGAGCTGTGCTGAACTTCCTAAATGCCAGTGAGCCTGAGATGATGGAGGTGTGGGAGCTGGAGAGCACCGAGCTTCCTGAGAGCTCAGCAGCTTCTGCACTCAGAGGCTGCTGGAGAACTGTAAGAGGGAGAGGCAGCAGCAGAAGCTGTGAGGGACTTGAGAAATGCAGGTTTTGACATCCTGCAGAATGGGTTTGTGGGAACTTGGCAGGAGATCAGCAGCAGCTGTTTAGTGTCTAATGGGCAGGGAGAGAACAGTGACCTAAACCCATTCCCACACCATCCAAAAGGCCAGTGGAGGCAGTGGTGCTCCTGAACATAGTGACGGTAAACACGTGGATTCCAGCTGGGAATGTAGCCACAATCCCAAAATCATTAGCATGAGGGAAGAGGTTGCAAATCTGGGACATGGTCTCTCCTTAACCACTCCCCTTTCTAGACCACCTTTCCCCGTCTTAGGCCAAGCTTCACCTTCCATTTAAAACAACTTTTCTTTTCCTGCCAGGTCACTGTTAAAAGCATGGATAAATGTCTTGAGCCATGAATGGGGGCAAGGCTCAGTGCTTAATCTGAGCACTGTGTTCTAATTTTTACAGGCTTCCCTGCTGCCTTCTTGTCGGGGGAATATGAAGAAGGGGTCTTTGGGACTGCCACTGATTCCCCCTATATGCACGGCAAAAACTACCAGTGTTAGCAGAGCTGAAGGGTCAGTGCTCAGCGCTGTGCAGGTGGATGACGAAGAATTCGAGGAAATTAGGTAAGCCAAGGTGTCTGCTGCTCCATTATGTGTTCTGCTGTCTCTTGAGGTTTTTTTGCACAATCGACTCTCCCATGTATTTAGGCACACCTCTGTGCATTCACCATTTTGCCCATCTCTGATGATCCAGCTCAATGTCATTCTCCACACCGTATGTCCCACGAGCAGAGGTGGTGGTGGGGAAGAGGAGGCGGGGCTTAAATGCACCTAAAGACGGCTCCTCTGCTGGGTTTTGGCTATTGATTCCACCAGTAATGTTTGTGGTGTCATTTGGGAACTGTATTGCATAGGTCTGAATCCTGCAGATCTTTGAATACTGTGATCCTTGAGTTCCTACTTCAGCACCCACAAGAACTTGTTTGGACAAATACTGGCAGCTGAAGAGGTGTCTGCAAATTGTGGTGCTGCTTCTACTGATTTTACCGTGGCGTACTGTTGTTCATGTGCCAGCACTTCCTTTGTCATAAGGAGAAATATAAACAAGCAACAAAACCCAACCCAAAAAAGAGAGGGTATTAGAGAAGCCAAACTAGGTTTGGAAAGCAATTACTTCCTGGGTGTAATTGTCAAATCCTGGAGACCACTGTGGGTTGCCAACCGTTTAGAAGGAAAGGGATCCCAAACTGAATGTCAGGTGTAACTTCTCTGTGCCTGATCCTCCACTGTCAAAGGAGATCCCAGATAAGTTTTGAGGTATAGATGTAAAATCCAGTCAATGTTTAATATGTCGGTCAGGGCTTAAAATCAAAGATGGAGAGGTGCTTGGGAAGAGTTCAAGAACAATTAATCAGCTTTGCCTCTTGTTGGGTTGATGTGTTGCATTTCCTCCTTCATCCGATCGATCAAGATAGGAAAGTTTGCCTCCTTTCATGCTGCACTTCTTCCCTCTCTTCTCTTTCATTTTCCTGATATGTTTTTTTTCATTCATTTTCTCAAGACCGAGATCCAGCAGCAATAGCAGAGAGAACTGTGAACCTGCAGGTAGGTACAGGGCACGTCTGTCCTGAAATTACCATTGGAATCTTGACGCAGAGGTGACATTTTGAAAGCTTGGTTAAAAACTATTCTTTTTAAAATTTCTGTAAATTCATTTCAATGTCTTGATGGGCTCAGTGGACTCTCCCAGAGTACAGTCTCTGGGAGTGTGTTCTGGTGGTGCAGTGAAAATTCCTCCAGTGAGAAGTGTTGAGTGGAAGGAACTGGAGTGGGACCTTGGGACCTTGGAAATGCAGCACCAGAAAAGGAAACATTCCTCTCCCTCCTGCACAAGCCTTTAATGTCAATACAATCTTTCTAGTGTGTCAATTATTAGAGAAAAAGAAGTTATTTGGCATGAATTGAAACTCCTACCTCCTGCCCTTGAGGGAGAAAACCTTTCCTTGGGAGAGTTTCTGAGCTGAACCCTTGGAGATCTGAACAAGGTTTATGGACATCCTGTGACTGAAAGTCCTTCTCAATTTTCCAGTAAGGGAGAAGGAGACTTCCAAATGGATGCAGCCTGTGTAGGGTCTGAGTTTGTCATCCTGTGACAGCACAGCCCAAAGCCACCTATGGCAGGATCACAATGACAAATCTCTTCCCTGACTCTCTGTGTCTGTGTCAGTGCTGCAGGCTGAGGCTGGGCGAGGAGATGCCTTCTGCCTTGTCCGCCCATCCCTGCCTTGCCTGATCCATGACAAGTAGAATTGTGCCAGACAAAATGTGGTCTCTGGTGCATGTGTGTCAGCCGATGCTTTCAAGTTGAAAGACTCAGTGAAAGTCTGCTGTTGTTCCTTTTCCATCCCTGGGCACGTATTGATAGGAGAGAATAAATTTAAAGAAATACTTTTCCTGATGCAGAGAAAGGGATCAGATCCAGTGGTCTTTTGGCTCAGGGTTTGTTTAGCAAAATCCTGGGTGCAGGCCATTTTGCTTGACTCCTTAATTGCTGATATGCAGGTGGAATGCTCAATGCAGTTAGGGAGAAATATTGCTCAGTCAGGAAGGTGGCATTTTTGCAGGAGTCATTCTGGACTAGAAATGTCCTATCCCATTAGACCTTTCCTGTCTCTATTTTATTTTTGACTGGAACATTCTACAGGAGAAAAGAACCCAGTTTTAAGATCATTATTCCTCTGCCACTGCTTGGCTGCCCTCCGGTTTTGTACTCTGTCAAACCATGGAGATATTGATTAGTTCTCTGTATTTTAACAGGTTACTGGGAGAGTATGTCAAAATGACATGCTCTCTGCTATTTCCATTAAGGACATTTTGTATTTTAGGTATTAACCAAGATCAGAAATATTTTGAGGTTGGTGGTGTTTATTTTGGGTTTGGATGTCTGTGTAGAAAAGAAAAAGCAGGTAGTAAACCAAAGGAAGAATGAAGCAGAGCAGAAGTGCTAATTTGCAATAGCATGGCCAATTGGTTTGCTGCAGATTTGGGCTCCTTGAATACTGGGGACACGTAATGGGCAGCACAAAGTTTCATTTCCTTGTAACATGGTGTGCCATTGTCCATGTGACAGCACCTCCTTGGTTGTGAAGAGAAATAAAAGCAACCAACTAAACCCAACAAAGTAGGAGTTACAGAAAAAAAACTAGCCATGCCAAGTAGCGTTGGAAAGCAATTGCTTCCTAGGTGTAATTGTCAAATTCCGGAGACCACTGTGGTTTACCAACTATTTGGAAGGAAAGGGTTCCCAAAGTATTGAATGGGCACTGAGCAACACAAAAGCAAAGAAGTAGAAGCTCTCTCTCCTGGCTTGCCTGCTCCATAAAATTCAAAGAAAGTGTAGTGATGTTAGTTTAATGAAAAATAGAAAGAAAGCGATCCTCTTTATAATTCAAAGCTCCCTTGGCTGCCTCATCCACTGGATGTGTTGATGATAAAGGTGGGAGATCACCTAAGTCCCTTGTTCCCTTGTGAGCAGGGCTCAGCCTCACACAGAGGGAAGGTGGGAGCTGGGCCACTCTCTGGAGGGATAGGAAGGGTCTTGTGGCAGCCTGGAGAGCCTGTGCACATTGGCAGGGAACAGCTCTGCCCTGCAGGTGCCCCCTGCCATGAGCTGTGCTGCTGGCAGTGGCCCGTGGAGCTGTAGGGCTGCTGAGGTGTGGGGCAGGGAGAGGAGCAGGAGGCTGCATGTGCAGCTGAGCCATTGCTGGAGAGCACAGGGCTCTGGGCTCCCTGCTGTCCCAGGACAGCCCAGAGACCAGGCTGTTCCCTGGGAGCTCTGTGCAAGGGGGTCAGGGTGACGGCGGTGGAAAAGAATGGCCAGGGTCTTGATGATTTGCAATGGGCGATGAAGACATTTATTGATCCACAAAGCAAAGTTTATATACTTTTTCTGCTGTCACTAAGAATAACGCACCAATAATATTCATGTAACTAAGGTATATTGCTTTTATGTATCTCGATAACATTGCTCAATCTAGGCCTCCTTTAAGATAGCCAGGTCGATACAATATTTCCCGCAAATCCCCATAGAATCTGCAGGCTAAGCACTCTGTGCCAAGTGCCTTCATATCTTTTACCTTCCTTCTCCAAAATCCTGCTTTCTTCCGCCAAGACTTGGGCCTACTCTCTCCTGCCAAGGCCTGCGGCCTACTACGGCCAGCAGATCCCCATGGGCAGTGACAAGCTGAGCAGTGCTGGCAGTTCAGCTCTCCAGCTGTATTCCCACATCAGGGTGTGCCCCTGGGCTGCCTCAAGGGGCTGCTGGCAGGAGCATGTTTCCCTGTGCAGCTATTGAGAAGCTTCCAGGAAGTTTGTCCCATGAAACGTGGAGCTTTAGATGCTTTAGATTTACATTGCGGCCTCTGTTACACTTTGTGTCTTCACTTTGCAGGCATGACTGACTACAGCACGGACAACAATCTTTCCAAATCACCTCCCTCTATGCTCCTAACATCCAAGCCCTTGCCTCCCATTCCGAGGAGCTCTCCTTCCACCAAGCCAAGCACGATGTGCAGCGGGAAGGAAGGGAAAGAGAAAAATATCCCTGAATACAAAGATATCAGCAACAAGAAGAAGGAGCTGAGTTCAGAGGGAAAAGGGAGTAAGGTAAGCAGACCAAGCTAAGTCCTGTGTGATAGATTTTCAGTTCATGCACTATAGTGATTCCTAGAGAGGCTGATCTGGAACAGAGACTAGACAGTTTTTAAGGAATCCAGTAGGCATTTATTAAGAGACCTTTAGAGGATACAGCTTGGGCTGTACAAGAGCCTGGCCGGGGTGACACCCAGGATGGATCCAAAATAGGTCCTGTCACGGGATTTTACATCTTTATAAGTTTTCATCCATTTACACATTGGGAGTAAATTGTCATATTACACCTTCGGGTCGTGAAGTTCCACACTCCTGGTCCAATCCCTTGATATTGCTACTGTTTATGCTTTTAGGGTAGCGGTTGTCCTCAATTCTCAAGCTGGAAAAGAATTGTTTTGTCTAACTTCCCTGTGAAGGGAACCTACCAACACGTAATATGAAGCTGAGATTTGTACACCAAGTCAGAAGAGAATCTGCCAAAATGTGAAAGCTAAAATTTAAGGGATCAATAAGAAGAAGTCTGAGAGCTTTTCCTGTAGTGTGAAACCAGGGAAGCAGCTGAGCCAAGGAAGAGCTCAGCTGGACACTGCACTTCAGGCTGTGTTTGCACTGGGTGTGTAGTGCAGACTTCACATCCTCTGAGTGTATGAAGAGCAGGGGAGGTGTTTGAATAGTTTCTGGGCACTGTCGTGATTCCTGCTCTGTTTTATGGCTCTGAAAGCCCCAAGGATCAGTCAGAGCAGCTAAAGTTGTCCAATCTGGCCACGCAATCCTTCTACATTTAGTAACCTATGGGTATCAGTGACCCATGTCTATGTCTTGGTGGTGTTTTCTGTCAACTTTGGTTGGGAAGGAAAACAGTGTTTGCTGGAACAGGCAGTCCTGCAAGTTTAGGTCCAGATTGTCTCAGTTCTTGAGTTGTACAGCCATGGGCTTCTGCACAGTTTCCTCTGATGCTATTTCTAGAGTTGCTCAGCTTGTGGGCAGCTGTGTGCTCTGGCATGGCTTTGTCCAGATGGAAGGGATGGGAGGTGGCCATGGGGAGAGCAGCCCAGAGCCCAGCCACACGATTGCCTTTGCAGCAGGGCCAGCAGCTGCAGTTATTTTGGGTGTGCCTTGGGGTGCAGGAGGAGGCAGATGAACAACAGCTTTGGTACACAGAATGTCCCATCGAAGGCTTGTGTACTTGATTTCAGCCTTGCTGACAAAGGGCCCAATGTATCCCTGACAGGATCTGATCCTTTCCCTGGAGTTTGAACAGGGCCTCATTTGGCTCTTCAGCTCTGCTAGAAATGCTGGGATACTAAGGAAGGGTGTGCATCTACCCCCACTGCCACCACTCCCCTTCCTGACCATGGCGTGGGGGCCCTGGAGCAACTTGGGCAGGCAGAGAGCTTCCAGAGAGCAGCAGGGCAGGGAGCTGTGCTGAACTTCTTAAATGCCAGTGAGCCTGAGATGATGGAGGTGTGGGAGCTGGAGAGCACCGAGCTTCCTGAGAGCTCAGCAGCTTCTGGGCTGAAAGCTGCTGGGGAACTGTAAGAGGGAAAGGCAGCAGCAGAAGCTGTGAGGGACTTGAGAAAAGCAAATTCTGACATCCTGCAGAATGGATTTGTGGGGACTTGGCAGTAGATCAGCATAAGGCTCTTAGGTACCTAGTGGGCAGGGAGCGAATAGTGATCTAACCCACTTCCACACCGTCCCGAAGACCAGTGGAAGCAGTGGTACCCTTAACATACTGATGGCAAACATGTGGATTCCAGCTGGGAATGTAACCACAATCCCATAATCATTAGTATGAAAAGAGATGTTGCAAATCTGGGACATGTGCTCTCCTGCAGCACTTCTCTTTCCTAAGCCACCTTTTCCTGTCCGAGGCCAAGCTGTTCCATCTCTTTGACTTGTTGTTTCCTGCCGGGTCCCACTTAAAAGCGTGGCTAAATGTCTTGAGCCATGAATGCGGGCAAGGCTCAATGCTTTATCTGAGCACTGTGTTCTAATTTTTACAGGCTTCCTTGCTGTGTTCCAGTGGTGGGGACACGAGGAAGGGGTCATTGGGACTGCCTTTGATCCCCCCTATAGGCAAGGCAGGAAGTCCCAGTGTTGGCAATGCTGCAGGGCCTCTGCGCAGCTCTCTGCAACTGGATGATGAAGATTCCCAGGAGATGAGGTAAGCCAAGGTGTCTGCTGCTGCACTGTTCTGTTCAGATTGCTCTTCTTATCTCCTGAGGTTCTTTTGTGCAGTCAGCTCTTCCATGAAATTAGGGAAACCTCTGTGTATTCCTCATTTTACCAATCTCTGATGATGCAGCTCAATGTCAAACCCCACACCATGTGTGCCAAGAGCAGAGGTGGTGGAGGGAAAGAGGAGGCAGGGCTTAAATGCACCTCAAAACTGGTCCTCTGCTGGGTTTGGCTTTTGATTCTCTCAGTAATGTTTGTAGTGTCCTTTGGGAGCTGTATTGCATGGATCTGGACACTGGAGATCCTTCTCCGAATTGCTTATCCCATAAAAGAAATCAATTCCATATATTCCAGTGGGTGCACTGGTATTTAGCCAGCACTAGACCCACTACACAAGGATATTCAGATTGCACTGTAAAAGAATTGGGGAGTTAGGATGCAAGTTGAGGAATGAGTGCTGTGTTTCAGCTGAAGCTTGAACAGCTCTGTCTGACTGCAGCAACTGAAAGATTAAGGAGAATTAATCAGCTTTGCATCTTGTAGGGTTGATGTGTTGCATTTCCTTCTTCATCAGATTGACCAAGGTAGTAAAGTTTGCTTCCTTTCATGCTACACTTCTTCCCTCCCTTCTCTTTGTCCCTCATCATATGTTCTTTTGTCTTCTGTTTTCAAAGGTCCAGATCCAGCAGCCAAATCAAAGAGAAGAACTCTGAACCTGCAGGTAGGTACAGGGCATGTCTGTCCTGAAATTACCACTGGAATCTTGACTCAGAGGGGACATTTTGAAAGCTTGGTTAAAAACTTTAAATTCATTTCAATGCCTTGATGGGTTCAGTCAGAATGTCATCTTCATACATCACCTCTAAAATCTTTTAGAGTAGAAAAATCTCTCTTGCCAAGTCCACTGGGCCTTCAGACTCTCTCCTGGAGGGCAACTTCCAGGGAAAGTGAGTCCAGGAGAATGCTTTTCAACCCAGATGCAACCTGGAAGTAACCAAATTCAACTCCTTCTAATAAAAACACCAGACATCCTTCTCCCGCCACTCCCTGCTGAGGAGCTGGTGCTGCAGAGCTGTGCTGAAGCCCCGAGGCAGTGCTGCTGTTGTGGCCCCAGCATTCCCGAGTGAATCCCGGCTGAGGGGCTCTGTCTGCAGTGCTGTGTGTGCTGCCCCGAGGGCGGCAGCAGGGACCTTCGGGGACAGCACTCAGCCTGAGGGCATCACCCAAGGTTATCTGCATTTTCTTTTGGGAACTTCCCCAGCCAGCCTCTGAAACAGGCAAACAAAAGCAAAGCAATACTGGGTTTTCCTTGTTTCTTAGGGGAAGCATCACTGAAGTTTGGTTGGAAACTAGAAGAGGGTAGATTTAGATTAGATATTAGGGAGAATTTTTTATAATGAAGAAGTTGAAATGCTGGAAGGGAGTGACCATGGAAGCTGTTGTCGATCCATCCTTGAAGGTGTTCAAGGCCAGTTTACATGGGGCTCTGAGGAACCTGATCTAGATGAAAATGTCCCTTCTTCCTGGGGTTGGACTAGATGCTGGTTAAAGTGGCCTTCCGACGCAAACTCTTTGAGGATTCAGTGATTCTGTGATCCTTGTCCCGTGTTTGTGGGCCAGCGTCCTGCCTGAAGTTCTTTGGGATGACCAAGCGATGTTACCCAGCTCCAGCAAGTTTTCTGGCCCATTTCATCATCACCCTGTCCAGGACCCTCCACTTACAAGCTCTGCTTTGGTCCCTGCAGGCTGTACCCAACTATCTGTGAACGGCACAGCTTGCTGTGTGCAGACAAAACAGCCTGGTAATGCCATGAGAAAGAAGGTGTTGAGGAAGCAGGACAAGGTGCCCAGTATGCCCATGGTCCATCAGGAAGACAGAGTCCCATGCAACTCCTCAGGTAAGCCTGCTCCATGGCAGCTTTTTCCCACATGTGCACAAGGAGCACAAACTGCCTCTGCCTCAGCCAGCACAGCTGGGATCTTTGCTCCATAGCCTGTCCTGAGAATGAACAGCAAATCTAATTTGGAGTTACTCCAGCTTGGCAGTACTGCAGCAGTACTTTCTTAGAGATCCACTGGAAAGTTGAGCTGAATAAAGTAGTGGTGAAGGCCTAAGCTCTGCCTTTTGCCTATCCTGGTAGTCCAAACCACAACACTGGTGGCAGGAGGCAGCTGTAAGAGCAGGGATGAGCTGTGGGGCAGTGAGCCAGGGTGTGCTCACTGCGCACCTACGAGCACCACCACCATCAGTTGTCCACTCACCATCGGGGCCCTCTGCCTGTGCTGCTGTCCAGCTCTGCAGCCAGCTTTTCTGCTATCCCAGCAAGGGTTGTCTCTCACGGCACTCAGTGCCTTGGTGCCATCGTGCTGCTACTCCCAGAAGTGCCCAATGGCTCCTGGCTGCTGCCATCCTACAGCCTGGAATGCCAAGAGGGAGCAAACTGTGCCTCCTGTGTCACTGCACCCAGATACAGGGGCTGTGTGTAGCAGATGACAGCCAGGAGGGGCTGCCTGGTGCTCCCAGGCTGTTTGCTGCCTGCAAGGAATGCACAGCAGGTAGTCCCTAGTGGCTCTTGTCTCTCCTTTGTGGATGGATTGCCTATGCTATGATCCCAAGTAGGGTGAGGTAAGAAGAAGGGAGCTAGGAATGATCCTTGGAATGCTCTGTTCTAGTGATGCCACTTCCACGTTCAGTATTGACCAGAAGGAGCCTGACTGTGGCTCTCCATTCCTGTGGAATGTCTATGTGTATGTCTGCGTAGTTCTGCAGTGACATCACTGATGTCAGTGACTGGGGTACATCAGTGACATCCAGATCAGCTCCCGTCTGAATATTTTTGATGTTACAGTTCCCCCATAATTTGTGAGAGCATGCAAGGTTGCACAAAAACCCTACTGAGTCTAGAGCATTTTGTCTAGATTCTGTGCCATATTTATACTCCATCATTTTAGACATCTCTAATGTTTTCATCTATACATTAGAAAATGAGCTTTTGAGTGCAGGACATGAAATTATAGATTGACACTGCATTTGATGACAAATGGGTTTCATAAGAAATGCATTTATCATCTGATTTTTCTCATACTTTGTAAAGTTTTTGCCTTACCAAAAAATTTCATTAGGATAAACCCATAACAAGTGATTCTCAATAGGGTGCGTCTGCCAACAATTTGCTTCTGTATTTGAATAATTTTATCCTCACTTTGCATTTGGATGGCTTTTTTATCAACTCTCTAGACTAGAAAATGTGTTTTTCTACAAGAGAAAGCTTAGGCTTTGACGGCAAATAAATTTTACCTCAGCATCTTTCAAATACAGCCAGTGTGTACCTCAGAAAGAGTAAAGATCCCTGATGCTTGGAAAGAAAAAAATCCTTCAACTACTCCTTTTCCATTTATAGGCTAAAATGTTTGTGCACTTAGCTGCTTGATGTTCAGAATGTTTGAAGTCAATGTGAGCAGAGGCGCTGTCAGGTGTGAAGGGTCAGGTCTGGCTGTTCCCTGGGAGTTGGTCCATGGGGATTCAGCCGGGCCCAGCAGGGCTGGCTTGTTCAGGCTTGGCTTGGTGCTGTTCTGAGGCAGCTGCAGGTCTTTCCTCAGGGAGTTGCAGAGTGCCTCAGTCCTGAGGGCTGGAGGAAATCAGGGCACTGGGACAGGAGAGGCCCCTGGGAGTTCCCTCCTGGGGTAGCCATTCCTGCTGCCCAGCCCTGTCTGGCAGGGAGTGGGAGCTCTGCGGCCTCAGGAACCTGCCGCTGGCTGTGCTGCCTGTGGCACTTGGGAGCTGGCAATTGCTGTGTGGGCAATGGTCAGGCTGAGCCTGGAGCTGTGCCCAGCTGGGGGCTGTGAGAAAGCAAGGAGCCCAAGGAGGCAGAGAGCAGGGCAGGGTGTGAGGCAGGGCCCGTGTGCAGCAATGGAAGCCTGGCTGGGAGCAGGGGCTGCAGGCCGCTCCATGGCGGGTGCCTTGCCCGGGGCTGCAGCGCTCAGGGCTCACCCTCTCCTTACAGTGACCTCGCAGACGGCCCCTGGTGCCGAGCGCCAAGAGGAGCTGCTCCGTGGGCATGGGCACAAGGACAGAGCCTCTCCTGAGCCACAGCAGTCCCTGCTCCAGGCACTCTCCTGGCCCGACAGCGATGACTGGTAAGAAAGGCCCCAGTCACTCTGTCTCCCTCTGAGCGTTAAGGGAGGTTAGAAGTGGATCTTGCTAGAGCCTCTGAGCCCCGACAGCCCAGAGGGCCAAAGGGCACTGGTGAAACCACTCCAGAGCAGAGAGAGGATCAGGATTTGAGAGCAGCCTTTTCTTGGCCTTGGTCTGCAGCTGTGCTCCAGCTGCAGCAGGTCTGTGCTGGTTCCTCACTTTGCCTGCTGCTCCATGGAGCTGCAAAGGGAATCTTGAGAGAAGAGAGGAAGCTGTGGGAAAAGATGATTTGCTGGCTGAAGGCAGAAGCAGGATGGCAGCAGTTCTGACTATAGAGATATGGCACTGGCCCAGTGGGACTGAGTAAGATTTCTCTCAGGTGCCACTGCTGACAGCAATGGCAGGTGACAGGGTATCCCTGTGACCTCCTGCATGTGAATCCCAGAAGAAGCTCCAGGGAGTTCCTCTTTCTGAGAAGTGGACTGAGTGGTGCTTACAAGACCCTCAACTTCTGAAGTGTTCATGACAGAAGAGAAGGAGAAAGAAGTGAAGCTTCCAGGAAATGTGTCTCATGGAATAAGGAGCTTTAGATGCTTTAGATTTGCATTGTAATCTTTGTTGCATTTTGTGTCTCCATTTTGCAGACCTGACCTGCTCCGCTCTTGCCAAGAAGTTTTTCCCTGGATGTTTCCTATGTTTTCTTAGCCATCAAGTCCTTGCCTTCCATCCAGAAGAGTTCTCTTTCCTCCAAGCTCATGAAGAAGCTGCCTATCCAAAAAGTGTTTGAAGAAAAGGATTTTTAGTATTTATTAGTATTATTAGTTATCATTAGTATCTATAGTTACACATGTACATATGTTCTGATAGCTGTTGGTTTGAATAAATGTATTTTAATTTTATCTTTAAAATTTTGATGATTATTTTGATTTGTATATATTTTATTTTGATGATATGTTTTGGTTTTTTTATGCTTTAAATAAAGAAAATTTTCTAAAAAAACCATGCAGAGAATGTGAGTCCAGGATCAGAGTGCAGCTCACTTGATGTACCCGTGTCTCACCATATTCTTTCTTGATTTGGCCTCTCCTCTCCCTCTTTTGCCTTTTTATCTTTGTGTCATTTGTGCTGCTCTTTATAACTTACAATTGTAACAGTGCCAGCCACTGACATGTCTGGGGGACACTGGACCCAACAGATCCAGCATAGTCGAAAGTTTTCTAGTTAGATGTATTGTGTGCTGACAGAAGGTCTGAGCAAAGAAACAAAGAGAAGTGTGCCCCAATCCCAAGCTTTGCTCCTTTGCAATCTCACCCAGATCTGGCTCAGAGGTGTCTTCAAGCACAATTTCATAGGTGAGAAGAGGTCATGGGAGAAGATGCACAGCTTTTCAGAAGTCATCTGTATGTGCATTCCCCTAGGACAGCAGTCCAACAGTGTTGTTTGCAATTTGTTTGCAGAAGGATGAGTGGACTGTGTGGTCAATAACATTTGTCAATGGTTCCTCAATTCTATCCTGCAGCCTGGGATCCATTCAGCCCAGGGGTATGGGCTCATTTGTTACCCTGGATCAGTGCTTGCCAGTGTCATGTATTCCTGCATCCCTGGAACAAGTACTTCTGGATTCAACTGCAGCTCTAGGTGGGCTGCATGATCATTGATACTGCTGCCTTTGCAGAAACTATTGCACAGTTTCCTTTCATCATCATTTGAAGCTTTTAAATGTCACATTTCAATTTGCATTGCCTTTGGGTTGCATTCAAGTTCCCGCTCTAGCTGTTCCAGTTGTTGTTCACGACGAGTTATCTGTATCTTAATGATGTCTTCAACTGTGTCTGGAGTCAGACGACCATGGAATTCAAAGAGCAGTGTGAAGTTGATGAGCCCTATCAGATCAAGGAGAAGCTGATCCAGACGATGGTCTGACGGGATCTGGGACTGGAGCCGAGGATGGCTGGGTCGGGATTTCTGGTGAGAGACCAGGGCTACAGTCGTCCTCTTTATGAGGAAGTTCCAAGGATTTTCGGAATGGTCTCACATTCTTGGCTGGGATCCACTTCAGGCCGTTCTCTGTAGAAACACAAGCTTACCTTTTTCCCCAGGTGACAAGGGGATAGGGTCCCCTGATCTTACCTGGTTTTGGGTCCTTTATAAGGACTGGAGCCTTCTGTTTGACCTCTAACTGAAGATTGTTGCCAAAATGCCTAACAATTGAAGGATTAGGATCCATTAGGGAACAATTTAAAAAGTTAAAGACATACAATGCTTTTTGCAACCTTTCAGCTGGGGTGGCATTCCCCATTCCCCCTTTCTGTTGTAACAGAAGACACTTAAGTGAACTGTGAGCTCTTTTGATGATAGCTTGACCTGTGGGGGAATGAGGAATCCCTGTCTTGTGTGACACTCCCCAGAGAGCAAGGAAACTTGCAACTCTTTGAGAAATGTATGCAGGGCCATTATCAGTTTTAATTTCAGAGGGAATCTCCAAGACTGTGAATGCATTTGCAAAGTGGCGACATACATCTTTTGCAGATTCTCCGGTGTTGCAAGATGCAAGCAAGGCACCCGAAAATGTGTCAATGGAAGAATGAATATGTTTAAGTCAATCAAATTCAGGAAAGGGAGTAACATCTCTTTGCCTGATTTGAAGGCTTTGGAGACGTCTAGGGTTAACATGTCCTGCAAGGGAGGGAAATGAATGTCTTTGGCAGTCTGGGCACACGGCCACAATACTGGAGGCTTGGCAAGTGCTCAAATCAAAGGTGCGTGCAAGTGCAGCAGCATTTTGGTGGAAAAACGAATGACTGAGTTTTGCTTGAGCAAAGTGGTCTGGTAATACAGTCTGAGTTGTTTGAACTGGCATAGTAAGTAAATCTGCTTGCTGATTCCCTTCTGTAATAAAACCAGGTAACGTTGTGTGAGAACAAACATGCATTACAAAATATGGATGTTGTCTAGTATCTAAAAGAAAAACAAGCTGTTGTAACCACTGAAACAATTCTGCATTAGGTACTTCCTTGAGTGCAGCAGCTTCAGCTCGCTCCACAATTCCTTCAACATAGGCAGAGTCAGTTACTAAATTGAAAGAGGTAGGAAATTTTTGAAAGGCCCACACAACAACTGCTAATTCAGCTATTTGGGGAGAACCTGAAACAGTAGTGACATCTGAGTTCCATCGCTTGAGGTCATCATCCCACCAAAGTAGCACTGATTTGTGGGTGCGGCCAGATCCGTCTATGAAGACAGTTAAAGCTTGCAACGGAACCTTGCTCCTTTTGGGCTGCATCAGGAGATTGAAGCTTGCTGTCACGAGCTTGTGCTTCGGTGGATGTGAAGAAAGCTGTCCGGAAAAATTTACGAGAGCCATTTGAAATGTATCCGACTGCTGCAGTAGCCACTGCAAATAAACATTAGTAACAGGTAGACAGATTAGATTGAAATCCACACCTGCAAGTGTGGTGAACCTGTCTCGAGCTTTGATAATAAGTAATGCCATCATTTCATGTTGAGTACTGATTGTTTTGGACATCTGATGTGACAGAAAAATCCACTCAATGATCAACAGTGGGTCTGGTGCTTTAGGATCCCATTGAAAAATTAAAGCATGTGGTTGCTTAGTTGGATTTAGGATGATTAAAGAGAAAGGCAGCTCAGGGGCCCATCGGGAGCTTGCCTGCTTGAGATAGCATCGGCTACCTTCTGCAGCGCTTGGCAAGCCTCTGGAGTGAGCTGACGAGGGGACTGGAGATTTGAGTCTCTCTTTAACAGATTAAACAAAGGGCTTAGGTCTGCATTTGAAATTCCCAATAGGCAACGAACCCAATTAATTGTCCCCAAAAGTTTCTGAGCCTCATGCAAAGTGTGAATGTTTGTGTGAATTTGCAAAGGCTGAGGAGAAATAGATTGGGTCCTAATGCACCCGCCGAGGTATTTCCAAGGAGGTAGTTGTTGTATTTTTTCTGAGGCAAGACTAAGTCCTGCCTGTGTCACAGCAACAATGACAAGGGCTAGGGTTTCCTCCTTCAGCTCCTGTTTTTCTGCTGCAATTAGAATGTCATCCATGTAGTGATACAACAAAGCAGTAGGCATTTTGTGGTGAACAAGACTGAGGACTTTTGCAATGAACCACTGGCAAATAGTAGGGCTGTTTGTCATTCCTTGTGGAAGCACAACCCAGTGGTATCGCTGCAAGGGAGCTTGCATGTTAGTGCTAGGTACAGAAAAAGCAAACTTAGGAGCATCATCAGGGTGCAAAGGAATATCAAAAAAGCAATCTTTTAAACCAATGACTATTAAATGCCAATTTCGAGCGATCATGGTAGGAGAGGGAAGGCCGGGCTGTAAAGCCCCATTTGCTCCATCAAGAATTTATTTTACGGAGGTCCTGGAGCAAATGCCACTTGCCAGATTGTTTTCTAATTACAAACACAGGGGAATTCCAGGGACTGGTGGACGGGACTATGTGTCCCTTTTGAAGTTGTTCTTGGACAAGATCAGTGAGTGCATGCAATTTAAGTAATGGCAGGGGTCATTGATCCACCCAGACGGGTGTTGTGGTTTTCCAGGTTAGTTTCAGGGTGTTGCGCACCTCAATGGTCTCAACTGAAAATCAGACTGAATTTTGAAACCCCATTGAGAAAGTACATCACGTCCCCATAACACCATAGGTACAGACAAAACAAATGGCTTAACAGAAGCAATGAGACCTTCTGGTCCTGTGATTTGAATGAGATTTCAGCTTTAAAAGCTTTTGCTGACCCCCCCAATTCCGGTGAGGGCATGGGGTACCTCGGTAAGGGGCCAGTTAGAAGGCCATTTATCTTGAGAAATGACAGTCACATCAGCCCCAGTATCTATGATACCAGCGATTGTTATTTCTTGTCCCTGTAGTGACAGGGTGCATTTGCAAGTGGGGTGCTTATGAGAAATTTTCTGTACCCATAATACTTGTGAAGTTCCTGTAGGATCAGACTCTCCCCCCACCTCCCCATTTTGTTTCCCAGCAGTAAGCACTGAATCATGTGAGAGAGGGATTAACTGTGCAATGCAGGTTCCCTTAGGGATAGTACAGGGGGGAAAGGGTGTAAATGCCATGATTTTTATTTCTCCAGTATAGTTAGAGTCTATTTCTTCAGGGAGAACAAGAGGTCTTGCAGGGTTACTTGAAGCTTTCCCTATCAGCAAAACGCCTTTTCGCGGTCCAGGTGATCCAAAGATTCCTGTAGGGAGTAAATTAATAGAAGAATCAAGTAACGTTACTGTGACTGATGTGGTCAAGTCCATTCTGGCACTACTTGTGGTTGCTGGTCGAAGACTTGAGGAGACGCTACGTGGGACACCTGTGGTGGTGGCACTTGCGATTGCATCTATGGAGGTGGCCGGAGCATTTGTGTCGGAGCACGGCGGCACCGTCCCGCGCTGTGGGACCAGTTTCCCTGGATCAGGCGACCTTCAGAATCATACTTAGAACGACATTTGTTAGCAAAGTGCCATCCCTTTCGACACCGTGGACACAAAGTTGGTGCTTTTTTCTGAGCCTGAACAGTCTTTCTTAAAGTGGCCAGGCTTGCCACACCCATAACAGACTTCTGCAGACTCAGAGGGACCTCTTATGGCAGCAAGAGCTTTGGTCATAGTTTCATATTGATGTTCTAAAGTCCCAGTACCATTACATGCCTCAATCATTTCTGTTACAGTTGGGTTTTGATTTGGCAATGACTTAAGGAGTTTTTTGCAGTCTGTGTTAGCATTTTCAACAGCAAGTTTCAAAAGTAAGATTTCACAAGCTTCTGCATTTTCAATTTGGCATTCGAGTGTTTGCTTAAGGCGGTCCACAAAATGCATGTATGGCTCTTGTGCCTCCTGACTGATGGAGGTAAAAGCTTTCTGGGGTCTTTTAGTATCAGGGACCTTAAAGAACGCCTGCCGAGCTGCTTCCCGGGTTCCATCTAAGGCTTCCCTCGGGCAGTCTCGGGCTTGGGTAGCAGGATCAGTATGTGGCCCCGTCCCCATGAGTTGTCTGATTGTGAGCTTTGCCAGAGCCATATTAGCATGATCCACATAAGTAACAAGCAAATTCTGCACACCTCTCTCCCACTCTTTCTCCCATAAAGCAAATTGAGCAGGTATTAGCAGCAACCGAGTAAGCATCCTTAAATCACGCGGGGTCATTGTGTGGGCAGCAAGTACGGATTCCAGAATGCTCGTAAAAAATGGAGAGCCAATGCCATGATCAGTAATTGCCCGTCGGAGCTCCTTAATTTCTTGGAAAGAAAGCGGCTCCCATTGGGCTGTCTGTTTTCGTGTTCCCGAATAAACAACTGGAGCGACAATATTTTCAGCAATGTCCAGCTCCCCCTGTATTAATGGTTGTTGTTTCAAACGAACCCAGTTTTCGTGAGGGTCAGGGGGAAATAAATTTGGCTCATCATCAGGATCAACAGTCCCAGGATCAAAGGGATCCTCCTCTCCTTCTTCTTCGCTGTCCTCTGGGCCGTAGCCAGCAGCGAAAGCCCCAATGGCTTGTGAAAAGCCTCTCGCCCTTACGGCTGGTCGAGTGGGGGCTGCGAGAGGGGGTGATGTGGGCTGTGCAGAGAGAGATGGAACAGTCTCTCCTGTCTCTTTGGATTGTGAAGAGCTCTGAGCGTCTGAGGCAGAGGGGGTGGGAGCATCCCACTTATTTTGAGCTTGTGATTTTTCTTGGGCTTTTAAAGTTTCAAAGACGACCCTCCAAGAGGGAATCATATTTGCAGCCGCTTTGTCTCCCTTAGTTACAGCATTCCAAAGTTTCACTCCCACTTCGTCCCACAGATCTGTTGTAAAGACTGTGGTTCGGGAAACTCCTGGCAGCTTTAATGATGTCCATTTTAATAAAGTTTTTAACTGATTTGAAGGCAGATATCTGCCATGCTGCTGTAGCAGTTTTAGTATAAGTTCAAAAATGTCCCTTTCATCTCTGGACATTGCCTGTCCCATGTTTCACCATAGCAAATAAGAATTCAGGGGAACCAGCCCCTGTGGCTCACCTCTTTTCCAGAGGGGTTGAAGACTTGTCGCTGGTCAGCGTCTCCCGCTTCTCCCGAGGGTCTCCAGCTTCTCTGAGCATCTCCCGCTTCTCCGAGCGTATCCTCCCTCCTGCTCATCTGAGCAGATTCTCGTCCTACTGGGGACTCCGCTGTCCGGTAGTTGCACTCCTCACACGGGGCACCATTTGACAGCGGTGGAAAAGAAGGGACAGGGTCTTCACGATTTGCATGGTGCCATGAAACCATTTATTGATCCACAAAGCAAAGTTTATATACTTTTTCTATTGATACTAAAAATAGCCCACCAACAATATTCGTGTAACTAAGGTATTTTGCTTACATGTAACTAGATAACATTGCTCAATCTAGGCCTCATCTACGCTAGCCAGGTAGATAAACTATGTCTCATAAATCCCCTAAAAACTGCAGGCTAAGCAATCTATACCAAGCACCTTCTTATCTCTTTTGCATTCCATTTCCAAAATCCCGCTCTCTTCTGCCAAGGCTTGGACCTACTCACTCCTGCCAAGGCCTGTGGCCTACTATGGCTAACAGATCCACATCGGCAGTGACAAGCTGAACAGTACTAGCAGTTCTCTCTAGTTGTATTCCCACAGGTCCAAGTACAAGTACGGGGAGGCCTGGCAGATTGACTACATCACACTGCCTAAGACCCGCCAAGGCACTCGCTACGTGCTGACCATGGTGGAAGTCACCACCGGATGGTTGGAGACCTACCCTGTGCCCCACGCCACTGCTCGGAACACCATCCTGGGCCTTGAGAAACAGGTCCTTTGGAGGCATGGCACCCCTGAGAGAACTGAGTCAGACAATGGGACTCATTTCAAGAACAGCCTCATAAACAGCTGGGCTAGGGAACACGGCATTGAGTGGGTGTACCACATCCCCTACCATGCACCTGCAGCTGGGAAGGTCGAACGGTGCAATGGCCTGCTTAAAACCACATTGAAGGCACTTGGTGAGGAGACTTTCAAGAACTGGGAGAGTAATCTACCAAAGGCCACGTGGTTAGCGAATACCCGAGGTTCCACTAACCGAGCAGGCCCTGCCCAATCTGAGCTCTTGGGAACAGCAGATGGGGATAAGGTTCCAGTGGTACACATGAGAGGTATGCTGGGGAAAACTCTTTGGGTGAACTCTGCCTCCAGCAAAGACAATCCTGTCCATGGGGTGGTTTTTGCTCAAGGACCAGGTTGCACCTAGTGGGTGATGCAAAATGATGGAGAGACCCGATGCATACCCCAAGGAGACCTTGGTCTAGGGTGAACTATGTGTGATACTGTGTCTGTAACTGCATGTATGTATATATTTTAAAGGCTCCAATTTGATGTAGTATGTTAGCATGGAAAAAATTTTGGGGTGGATAATGTTGGGGGTTGGGGCAATTTTTACTCTTTCCCTCGGTGGAGAAAATTTTTCCCATTAGCATGTTAAAGGAACCTGACCAGGCAACTCCCAGGCTTCTAATTACTCAAGACAAAACAGAGGGGTGGGGATGAATACCTGCAAGTTGCTTTGTCCTTGCGAGGGGCCACTCGCGCTCGCCGGCCCAAACGTGGAGAAGAGAGGTTCTTTTTCTCCGTGGTGAGACCAGGCCCTGCACTCCGACACTGCTACAGCTTCCTGCTCTGAGAACAGCGCTGAGAACCGGGACGCAAACGGTGAGCGGAGGTTTCTTTTCCTTCACCCTTCTCCCACCTGGGACCCTCCTGCCGCTGCCGCCTGCCTGCTCCTGCAGTTGCTGCGGTTGAGGCCGCCCCACTCCACTGGGACTGTGAGGAGGAGAAGAGCGTCTGACTGGAAAAAAGACTGAGACTGAGTTTCGTTCTGTTTGTCACTGATCTTTTCGTAGCTGATGTTGTTCTTGTTTGTCTTGTAGATATATCAGTAAAGAACTGTTATTCCTAAACCCATACCTTTTGCTTGAGAACCCCTTAATTTCCAAATTATAGTAAATTGGGAGGGAATTTTCACTTTCCTTTTTGGGAAAAAAACTCTTGCCTTTTTCTTTTCTGGCAATACTGTCCCCTAAACCAGGATACTTGGTGAGTCATAACTATTCCTTTGAAAAAAGAAGAGAAAGAAGAAAGGTGGAAAATAGGCAGCTAATGCCTATAGTGTAGAGCCTTCCAGGGCACTGCTCTGCAGAAGCTCTCATGGCCCAGTGTCCCTTCCCGGCAAAAGCAAAACTATTCATTTCAGAAATCAAATTTGGTCCAAGCAAATTCCAAAAATCCCTTTGCCTCTGAGTTATAGCAAAGCTCTAGTGCAGGACCTCCTCTCCAGACAAGCAGCGCAGAGCCAAGGGTTCCTGGCACTTTTGGGAAATGCTGATGCACATTGAAGCCTGTTGGGGGACTGGGGTGTAAGGACTGCACCTGCACAGCTTCTGGTGGATGGCAGCTGGAGCGTTCCACAGGCAACAAGAGCTCTCAAGGCACTCAGTGTTCTCTTGTGTCAGAGAGGCAGAGACACAGCTGAGGAGAGTCCATGTCAGGGGTCAGCCTTACCTAAAAGAGCAATGGATTGTTTTAGAGCGTTCACAGTTGCAGCATGAATCCCGGGGTCCTTTGGGTTCAGGTTGTAATTCCTTTGAAGAAACAGATGATCTCATGATTCATGGCATCATTCAGAAGAGCTATGATTTCTGCCAGCACGTCCAGCGCCTTCTGCTTTGCTTTCTTGTGGCTCTCAGAAATTCTCAGGACACCCATAATGTTGATATGGATGCAGAGGAAGGTGTAGAGGCTGCTCTGAGCTGGTTGCATGCCCTGAAGCTCTTATCATCTTACTCTGGGTTGTTGGTGCAGAGTCAGATGAAGTTGCAGAGTCGGCAGAGAGCATGGCACACTCAATGAACTCCTTGCCTTCTTCTGAGTTGTTGATAGGGAATCAGAAGTTACAGATCAGGCTAAAAGGACAAAGTGAGTGAGCTGAATGCAGACCTTTACAATCAACCCATCTAAAGGGTTCCCACTGGACAGTGGCCCAGGTCCCACCTTGGCTGTGTGTGAGGCTGAACCCTGCTGGGCCTTCCCCTTGTCCTCCTCCCTGGCAGTGACCCTGGGGGCAGCGCTGCTCAGCTGCCTCTGCTGGGGTTCCTGGGCCAAGGCCCCTGAGCCGGCCGGGAGCCCAGACATCCATTCCCAAGGCCAGGGTTCTGCACATCAACCGTGCAGCCAGGCAGGGGAGGGAAGCCCCCTGGATGGGGAGGCTGCACAAGTCCCTCCCTACACAAGTTCTCCTTGCACTTTTCATCTGGGTTTGTGTTGTTTGCTCAGAAGGAGCTGTGGAGGCTGTTCAGGGTTTCTCACACCCCATGAATCCATTGAGTTCTTCGTCTAGGTTGTGGATTTGGACTTTTAAGCTTATGGCATGTTCAGGCACTTCAAAGCATGGTGCATGGCTGAGATGATTCTCATAGATATAACTAAAGGTGCTTTTATCATTAAATCTTTTCTCTGAGCTCCTTGCCTCACACAGTAATATTTGAGGAAGCAAGTTTGGTGCTACAGAAATTCCTTAACTCAGTCAGTTTGACAACAGTGGAGCACAGATATAGGATAAGTAATCACAATTTTATTTATTGTGCAGAAAAATAGAGGAGCACTGCTTGTGAGCTGTCTTACCTAAGGGAACTTGCCATCAAGAACTTAGAAAAGTGAGGAGAGATGGAATCAGGAGTAAAAGGATCTGCATTGTGATTTGCCCACCGGGTTGAGTCTCTCTTTTTATTTTCTGGATGCCAATAATCCTAGGGAGCTGGGAATTCCAGAGGATTCATTTCATTTTGATGAAACCAGCAGAAGGGTGACAAGGAGTTCAGGTCCTGTCTACTGAAACATCACCAGGGCCTGGAGCTGTTCAAGTGCAGCTGTGTTGGTTTTCCCTCTTCACAAAGTCATTTTGTAACACCACTGCAGTCATCAGTGAATGACTGCCTCTGGCCTCCTCTGTGCCAAGATCTGCCCCAGCTCTTTTTCCATGCTCCAGCACTCCAAGGCAGAAGGTGAATCCTGCACATCCAGGGCTCCCCTAGACTGCAGGAATATTGCTTTGCCATGGTCATTCCAGCTACAAATGAGAAAGGGGTAGTTCTACACAGCTTTACTTTTAGTGTTTTTCATATCATTTCGCTGGTTTCCATTAGGTTCTGTGTACGGAATTTAGGCAATGAAGCTTTTGGGCACCATGAAGGGAAGTGCCATAAGTAATGCCCTTCCTGGTGCTGCTGGGTAGCAGGCTACTTTGGAGGTAGAACTGTTTGGGAGAGGGAAAAACCAGAGGCATGTGGAAGCTGGCTTTGTGTTACAGGTAAGCCAGTGGCAGAGGCAGCTGCAGGATGCATTAATTTCTGGTATTTAACTTTCACTTGACCATTTTTAATACCTTAGGCAATGGGGCATGGTCCTCTACATTTAGGAGGTGATCTTAGCCAGCCAAGAACTGCCAGTGGCATATTTCCTGGGTATTATTCCTATGAAATGAGACCTAGGCAGATATACCTGACTCCCTGATTCCTGTACAGGTCACACTCCCAATGTGTCCCACAGAGAGCTCTGGCTGGAACGCAGGGGAATGGGAGAGTTTATCATCTTTGGGGAAAGGGGCAGGCAACGCAGGAGGACTCTAAGGCTGTTGTGAGGTTATGTAGGGACAAAATTAGAAGGGACGAAGCCCAAGTTTCATCTGGCTACTGCAGTGAAATCACAGAATCCCAGAATGATTTAGATTGGAATGGACCTGAAAGATTATCTACTTCCAAAGCCCTGGCTGTGGGCGGCGACACCCTCCACTAGACCAGGGTGCTCAGGGCCCCATCCAATCTGACCTTGAACACTTCCAGTCCTGGGGCACCCACAGTTTCTGTGGGTAACCTGTTCCCAGTGCCTCACCAGCCTCACAGTGAGGAATTTCTTCCTAGAAACTTACAAAAGAGAGTAAAATTATTTCTGTAAATACATCAGCAAGAAAAGTGAAGGGTTAAGGAGAATCTTTGTCTTTTATCAGGTGAGGGGGGAAACAGAACAAAAATGAAGAAAATACTGAAGTACTTCATGCACTCTTCCTCGGGGAAAAGCTGTCAGGATGGGCAGGCCCAGGGAGTGGTGGAACTCAATGGATTTAAATCCAGCTGGTGCCTGGTCACTAGTGGCCACTTGCACTGGCAGTGTCATTTTTCCAGGCAGGCTCCTGATACAGCTGTGGGGGAAGGCACCAGCAGCTCAATCAGGCCCAGGGAGCAGCAGCAGCACATTGAGGAGACCCTCATCTGCAAAGAGCCCGTCACCCCTTTGCTCCCCCATGGCAGCGCAAGATGATTCCAGTGCAGGTGAAAGGCTGCAGCAGACTGGAGACTCCTTCAGCCAGGACTTGCTGCAATCTTGTTCCTGTAGCTGTGCTGGGAGGATGTTGGCTGCAGCAGGGGTGTCCATGCCCAGGAATGCTGCTCAGCTCAGGGAGGCAGAGTGTGGACAAAAGCTGCATTCAAAGCACTGATCACAAACCCCTGGAGCCGCTGGCAAGTGCAGCAGCTCTTCTTCATTCCATGCAAGTGAGAGCCCAACCCTGGAGCCTGTGCCTGGGAACAGGGAAACACTGTGCATATGGTTCTGAATTTTCAGGGACAGTCAAAATGAGAATGCTTTTGAGGCAAGTGTTGCAGTATTGGGTATGGGTGTGTCTGCAGGAAAGAAAGCAGGAATAAACTCCTGCCAGAAGGAAGGAGAATCTTTGCATGGTCAACTTACACACTACAGATACACTGATCATATTGGGCCACACAATACTGGGGGCATCTAATGCAGAGTTAAAAGTTTCTTTGAATACATAGGAGAGATGTGACATGAAGAAATAATTTTGCTGATGCAGGAAAAGGGATCAGACCCACTGGTCCTGTAGCTCATGCTCAGTTCTCCCAAATCAAGCATGATTAGTTTTAACCCTTATGTTGGAGAGTATTTCAGAAGGACCTGCCCCATGCTATTTCCATTGAGAAAATTTTGAATTATCAGGAACTGCCAAGGTCAGAAATATTTTGAGGCAAATCGTGTTTAGGTTGGCTTTGGGTGTCCGTGCAATAAAGAAATCTGGGAATAAACCCCTGAAGCAATGAAGCAGAGCAAACATGGAACATTTGGGTGATTAATTTCTCCCTACAGATAGGGACCAAGTGAATTCAGGAGTCATCTTCTGGGGAGTTCAAAGCCTCTTTTACTTCCAGTGTCTGCTGCCATTGTTTTTCTCCCACCACTTTATTTGTTGTGAATAGAAATAAGCAAAATCTCCAACCAACAAACTGCAGCCCAGAACTGAGTGGGAATTACAGAAATAAAGGCCTTGAAATGTAGCTTTGGAAAGCAGCTACTTCCTAGGCAGTGTCAAACCCTCAGGCCTGGCCTGCCCAGGCCCAAGTCTGGCTGCCCTTGGGAAGGGAAGGGAAAGGGATGGAGTTGAGGTGGGGTTCTGTGGCCATGGAAACGAGAGAACCACGGGTGGTGCGTCACAGAGGGGCAGCCCCACACTGGGGCTGTGAAGGTTGTGGGTGACACGGACACAGCAGCAGGAGACACGGCTGGCTCTGCCTGTCTGTGCTGACTGCTGGCGATTGGAGTCACCCACCTTGTTCTAGGGCTGGGGACCAAGCTCCTATCGCTGTCTGCTGCGACAGAGTTCCATAATTGAACCCCAGATACTTCTGCGAGACAGAAGCAGGGGTTCAAACATGGATTCTACTAGAAAAGGAAAGATCACAGCAGGGAAAGGTGAGCACAGAAAGGAGCTGAAAGGCCTGAGCCAAATGGAGAAAAATCCCACCAACTTTTAGGGAAAATTGGTCCGTGGTGGTCAGTGCTGGCTCTGTGTCAGAGTTGGTGGGTGACAGCGATAGGGGATCCTGCAAGGACACCCATGGCATCACAACATTCTGTCAGTATTTTACTTCGTTCTTTTTGACACTAGCCAAATCACTCATACTGTCAGCCAGGACAGGGACTGTGGCCACAGCTGATCACATATCGGACATGGTCCTGAGATGCAAGTCCAGTTTCTTTCTTGTTGGATCTCACTACAGATAAATTTCCTGTTCTTGCTCTGCTTGCTGATTGGTTCCAACACTGAGGATGATATTACAGTGCTATAAAAACACCAGCATGGCCTGCCTGCTTGTTGACAGCACGTTCTGTGGTTTGCAGAAATAGCAGTCACAGCTGTGTGGGTCTTTACTGGGTATTCACAAAAGGCCAATGTCAAGAAAGAATCCTTTCCCCCTCTTATCATTGTAGCATTCCACCTTTCCCTTCTGACTCGATAACTCAATAGTGTTCAGAGGAAGTAAACACAGGCTAGTTCCATGAAAATAAAACCAAAGAAATTCTCTCAAAAATTCAAAAATCCCTCTAGTGCCTCATCCACTGGATGTGTTGATGATAAAGGTGGGAGTTCACCTAAGTCCCTTGTTCCCTTGTGAGCATGGCTAAGGCTCACACAGAGGGGAGGTGGGAGCTGGGCCGCTCTCTGGTGGGATAGGAAGGGTCTTGTGGCAGCCTGGAGAGCCTGTGCACATTGGCAGGGAACAGCTCTGCCCTGCAGGTGCCCCTGCCATGAGCTGTGCTGCTGCCAGTGGCCCGTGGAGCTGTAGGGCTGCTGAGGTGTGGGGCAGGGAGAGGAGCAGGAGGCTGCATGTGCAGCTGAGGCATTGTTGGAGAGCACAGGGCTCTGAGCTCCCTGCTGTCCCAGGACAGCCCAGAGGCCAGGCTGTTCCCTGGGAGCTCTGTGCAAGGGGGTCAGGTGTGCCCCTGGCTGCCTCAAGGGGCTGCTGGCAGGAGCATGTTTCCCTGTGCAGCTATTTAGAAGTTTTAAGGGAACGTGTCCCACAGAATGGAGAGCTTCAGGTGCTTTAGGTTTGCATTATTTTATGTTATATTCTGTGTCATTGCTTTGCAGGCCTGACTGGCTACCCTCTTGCCAAGAGGTTTTCCCAGGCAAATCCCTCTATGCTACTTCCTTCCAAGCCATTACCTCCCATCCAGAAGAGCTCTCCTCCCAATAAGCCATACAAGATATGCAGTGCAGAGCAGGAGAAGAGGAAAAATGACAACACCTCTGAGGAAGACAGGAAAAACACCATGGATCTGAGATTAGAGGGAAAAGGGATTAAGGTAAGAAGACCAAGCTATGTCGTCTGCGGTAGATTTTTAGTTTATGTACTATAGGAACATCTGTGAGACCTTTCCTGTGGTGTGAGCCAGGGAAGCAGCCGAGCCGAGGAAGAACTCAACTGGACACTGCACTTCAGGCTGTCTTTGCAATGGGTTTGTAGTGCAGATTTCACGCCCTAAGTCTGAATAAATAGCAGGAGATGTCTTTGAATAGTTTCTGGGATGGAGTGTGTCTCCTCCTCTCCCTTATGGATGAGAATAACTCAAGAAGCAGTCAGAGCAGCTAAAGTCGTAGTAACCTATGGGTATCAGTGAACCATGTCTATGTCTTGGTGGTGTTTTCTGTCAACTTTGTCTGGTGGGAACAGGCAGTCCTGCAAGGTCCAGATTGTCTCAGTTCTTCAGTTGTACAGCTATGGCCTTCTGCACAGTTGTCTGTGATGCTATTTCTAGAGTTGTTCAGGTTGTGGGCAGCTGTGTGCTCTGGCATGGCTTTGTCCAGATGGAAGGGATGGGAGGTGGCCATGGGGAGAGCAGCTCAGAGCCCAGCCACACGATTGCCTTTGCAGCAGGGCCAGCAGCTGCAGTTGTTTTGGATGTGCCGTTGGGTGCAGGAGGAGGCAGATGAACAACAGCTTTGGTAGACAGAATGTCCCATCAAAGGCTTGTGAACTTGATTTCAGCCTTGCTGACAAAGGGCCCAATGTATCCCTGACAGGATCTGATCCTTTCCCTGGAGTTTGAACAGGTCCTCATTTGGCTCTTGAGCTGTGCCAGAAATGCTGGGATACTAAGGAAGGGTGTGCATCTACCCCCACTGCCACCACTCCCTTCCTGGCCATGGCATGGGGGCCCTGGAGCAACTTGGGCAGGCAGAGAGCAGCAGGGCAGGGAGCTGTGCTGAACTTCCTAAATGCCAGTGAGCCTGAGATGATGGAGGTGTGGGAGCTGGAGAGCACCGAGCTTCCTGAGAGCTCAGCAGTTTCTGGGCTGAAAGCTGCTGGGGAACTGTAAGAGGGAAAGGCAGCAGCAGAAGAAATGAGGGCCTTGAGAAAAGCAGGCTTTGACATCCTGCAGAATGGGTTTGTGGGGACTTGGCAGGAGATCAGCAGCAGCTGTTTAGTGTCTAATGGGCAGGGAGAGGACAGTGACCTAAACCCATTCCCACACCATCCAAAAGGCCAGTGGAGGCAGTGGTGCTCCTGAACATGTTGACGGCAAACACGTGGATTCCAGCTGGGAATGTAGCCACAATCCCAAAATCATTAGCATGAGGGAAGATATTGCAAGTCTGGGACATGGTCTCTCCTTAACCACTCCCCTTTCCTAGACCACCTTTCCCCGTCTTAGGCCAAGCTTCACCTTCCGTTTAAAACAACTTTTCTTTTCCTGCCAGGTCACTGTAAAAAGCATGGATAAATGTCTTGAGCCATGAATGGGGGCAAGGCTCAGTGCTTAATCTGAGCATTGTGTTCTAATTTTTACAGACTTCCCTGCTACCTTCTTGTCGGGGGAATATGAAGAAGGGGTCTTTGGGACTGCCACCGATTCCCCCTATATGCACAACAAGAACTACCAGTGTTAGCAGAGCTGCAGGGTCAGTGCTCAGCGCTGTGCAGGTGGATGACGAAGAATTCGAGGAGTTGAGGTTAGCCAAGGTGTCTGCTGCCCCACTGTGTGTTCTGCTGTCTCTTTAGGTTCTTTTGCACAATCAGCTCTCCCATGTATTTACGCACACCTCAGTGCCTTCACCATTTTGCCCACCTCTGATGATCCAGCTCAATGTCATTCTCCACACCGTATGTCCCAAGAGCAGAGGTGGTGGTGGGGAAGAGGAGGCGGGGCTTAAATGCACCTAAAGACAGCTCCTCTGCTGGGTTTTGGCTATTGATTCCCCCAGTAATGTTAGTGGTGTCATTTGGAAACTGTATTGCATGGGTCTGAATCCTGCAGATCTTTGAATACTGTGATCCTTGAGTTCCTACTTCAGCACCCACAAGAACTTGTTTGGACAAATACTGGCAACTGAAGAGGTGTCTGCAAATTGTGGTGCTGCTTCTACTGATTTTACCGTGGGGTACCTTTGTTCATGTGCCAGCACTTCCTTTGTCATAAAGAGAAATATAAACAAGCAACAAAACCCAACCCAAAAAAGAGAGGGTATTAGAGAAGCCAAACTAGGTTTGGAAAGCAATTACTTCCTGGGTGTAATTGTCAAATCCTGGAGACCACTGTGGGTTGCCAACCGTTTAGAAGGAAAGGGATCCCAAACTGAATGTCAGGTGTAACTTCTCTGTGCCTGATCCTCCACTGTCAAAGGAGATCCCAGATAAGTTTTGAGGTATAGATATAAAATACAGTAAATGTTTAATATGTAGGTCAGGGCTTGAAATCAAAGATGGAGAGGTGCTTGGGAAGAGTTCAAGAACAATTAATGAGCTTTGCCTCTTGTTGGGTTGATGTGTTGCATTTCCTCCTTCATCCGATCGATCAAGATAGGAAAGTTTACCTCCTTTCATGCTGCACTTCTTCCCTCTCTTCTCTTTCATTTTCCTGGTATGTTTTTTTTCATTCATTTTTTCAAGGCCGAGATCCAGCAGCAATAGCAGAGACAACTGTGAACCTGCAGGTAGGTACAGGGCATGTCTGTCCTGAAATTACCATTGGAATCTTGATGCAGAGGGGACATTTTGAAAGCTTGGTTAAAAACTATTCTTTTTAAAATTTCTGTAAATTCATTTCAATGTCTTGATGGGCTCAGTGGGCTCTCCCAGAGCACAGTCTCTGGGAGTGTGTTCTGGTGGTGCAGTGAAAATTCCTCCAGTGAGAAGTGTTGAGTGGCAGGAACTGGAGTGGGACCTTGGGACCTTGGAAATGCAGCACCAGAAAAGGAAACATTCCTCTCCCTCCTGCACAAGCCTTTAATGTCAATACAATCTTTCTAGTGTGTCAATTATTAGAGAAAAAGCAGTTATTTAGCATGAATTGAAACTCCTTCCTCCTGCCCTTGAGGGAGAAAACCTTTCCTTGGGAGAGTTTCTGAGCTGAACCCTTGGAGATCTGAACAAGATTTATGGACATCCTGTGACTGAAAGTCCTTCTCAATTTTCCAGTAAGGGAGAAGGAGACTTCCAAATGGATGCAGCCTGTGCAGGGTCTGAGTTTGTCATCCTGTGACAGCACAGCCCAAAGCCACCTATGGCAGGATCACAATGACAAATCTCTTCCCTGACTCTCTGTGTCTGTGTCAGTGCTGCAGGCTGAGGCTGGGGGAGGAGATGCCTTCTGCCTTGTCCGCCCATCCCTTCCTTGCCTGATCCATGACAAGTAGAATTGTGCCAGACAAAATGTGGTCTCTGGTGCATGTGTGTCAGCCAATGCTTTGAAGTTGAAAGCCTCAGTGGAAGTCTGCTGTTGTTCCTTTTACATCCCTGGGCATGTACGGATAGGAGAGAATAAATTTAAAGAAATACTTTTCCTGATGCAGAGAAAGGGATCAGATCCAGTGGTCTCTTGGCTCAGGGTTTGTTTAGCAAAATCCTGGGTGCGGGCCGATTTGCTTGTCTCCTTAATTGCTGATATGCAGGTGGAATGCTCAATGCAGTTAGGGAGAAATATTGCTCAGTCAGGAAGGTGGCATTTTTGCAGGAGTCATTCTGGACTAGAAATGTCCTATCCCATTAGACCTTTCCTGTCTCTATTTTTGACTGGAACATTCTACAGGAGAAAAGAACTCAGTTTTAAGATCATTATTCCTCTGCCACTGCTTGACTGCCCTCCGGTTTTGTACTCTGTCAAGCCATGGAGAGATTGATTAGTTCTCTGTATTTTAACAGGTTACTGGGAGAGTATGTCATAATGACATGCCCTCTGCTATTTCCATTAAGAACACTTTGTATTTTAGGTATTGGTCAAGATCAGAAATATTTTGAGGCCGGTGGTGTTTATTTTGGGTTTGGATGTCTGTGTAGAAAAGAAAAAGCAGGTAGTAAACTGAAGGAAGAATGAAGCAGAGCAACAGTGGTAATTTGCAATAGCATGGCCAATTGGTTTGCTGCAGATTTGGACTCCTTCAATACTGGGGACATGTAATGGGCAGCACAAAGTTTCATTTCCTTGTAACATGGTGTGCCATTGTCCATGTGACAGCACCTCCTTGGTTGTGAACAGAAATAAAAGCAACCAACTAAACCCAACAAAGTAGGAGTTACAGAAACAAAACTAGCCATGACAAGTAGCGCTGGAAAGCAATTGCTTCCTAGGCGTAATTGTCAAATTCTGGAGACCACTGTGGTTTACCAACTATTTGGAAGGAAAGGGTTCCCAAAGTATTGAATGGGCACTGAACAACACAAAAGCAAAAAAGAAGCTCTCTCTCCTGGCTTGCCTGCTCCATACAATTCAAAGAAAGTGTAGTGATGTTAGTTTAATGAAAAATAGAAATAAAGCGATCCTCTTTATAATTCAAAACTTCCTTGGCTGCCTCATCCACTGGATGTGTTGATGATAAGGGTGGGAGCTCACCTAAGTCCCTTGTTCCCTTGTGAGCAGGGCTCAGCCTCACACAGAGGGAAGGTGGGAGCTGGGCCGCTCTCTGGAGGGTGGAAGGGTCTTGTGGCAGCCTGGAGAGCCTGTGCACATTGGCAGGGAACAGCTCTGCCCTGCAGGTGCCCCTGCCATGAGCTGTGCTGCTGCCAGTGGCCCGTGGAGCTGTAGGGCTGCTGAGGTGTGGGGCAGGGAGAGGAGCAGGAGGCTGCATGTGCAGCTGAGCCATTGCTGGAGAGTGTTGTAACCCAATACCTTACTGTTTTGGGAATGGTATGTCCCTTTAGCCCTGTGACCCCTGCAGGACCGGTGGACTGGCCCCTGCGGTGGGATTGGCCTGAGGCCGGGGCTGACCCCTCCCTTTCCTGACCCTTAAAAACCTGTGCCCCGGTTTGGAACTTCCTCTTTTTATCCTGCTCTCTCGCTTTGACTACATGGAAGCCTAAGAATAAAGCAGAATACCAACCCTGGGAGAAAGAGCCTCTAATATCCTTCTGTTCTACATGAAACAGCATCCCAGGCCAGCTCTGCAAGGTATTTGGGGAGCAGGCCAGGCCCCAATAGGGTGCAGTTTCAGGTGGCGCCCGGAACGTGGTGCTTTTTAAATTAAAACCCACGTGAGAGGCTGTGACCCTTAGAAGGGTTAGGAAGCCGACGGGAAGCCAACTACCCTGCGGGTGAAACTTGCTTTCTAGCAGGTCTAGCTTAAGGGGATGAAACCGGTAAACCTTCCAGCCCAAGGGAGGTCGGTTTTCAGGAACAGATTACAAAGTACAGTTCTTCAGCTCCTCGGTACTTCGCAGAGAGTGGTAAGTATAAATTTTCCTCCGTGGGGAGGGGGATTTTGAGGTGCTTTCTCTGTAGCATCGAGGTACGGGGGGCTGGGCTGCACAGCATCCTCCCTGGGGGTTTTGGAGCTGTATGCAGCCGGAGACACTGGTGGGGGTAGCAAGGCCGCCTTGAAACAGTTTCTGCCGTGTGTACAGTATCACGCCAGACAGCTGATTTCGAAGAGAGGCGCGCTTTTGCTGCAGCCTGTGATTCTCTGTGGGGGAGGTGCCAGCTTTGCCGGCAGCTAGCAGCCTTTTCTTACTGTGCTTTAACTATGCTTTGTAGTGAGATATTAGAGTAACTTGCTGTGGAAATATGGGCTCCCAGCATTCTAATTTGAAAAAGAGCGTGGCTTCACAAATTAGAGAACTTTTAAAGATTGCAAATGTGAATATTACTAACAGAAAACTAGAACGCTTTGCTAGGTGGCTGTCTGTAGAGAGATCTGATCTTAATTTGGCAGATATGAATTCAGTTTTCTTTTGGAATGAAATTGGAGATTTATTAACTTTAAAAGTCGAACATGGAGATAAAAAAGCCTTAATGTTCATCCCAATATTTTTGCAAATTAGAAAACTATTACTTCAAACAGGAAATAACAGGCAGCCACAGCAAACTGCTTCAGAGTCAACCAGTTCTTGTATCTGTCCCTCTACATGTGTTGTTCCCTCTTCACCTAAGAAATCTGACTCCTCTGTCTCTCTAACTCATGCTGACAGCCACGTGTCTTTTACTACTGAGGCTGAAAGCAGACCCCAAAATGGCTCCAGCCACATGGCATTAAACTCTTCTTCTTCCCATAATACTCCTTCTCCCTTGATAACACCCTCAGACCCCTCCCCAAACTCATCCTGGCCCCTGGGTATTCAGGGCAATTCTCACTCTATTCAGGTTTTGCCATCCCTTCCCCCAAGCTGTCAAGCTAGCACAGAGGGGGGTGGGGGTGGGTGTGGAAAAACTGGTTCTACAGGTTTTACACAACCTCCTTCTGAGATAAGGGCCTCGGCACCGCCCATCGCTCAGGACACTGTCCCGGTGGAGGCACATTATCAACAGATAACACAGCCCAGAGCAGAGGGAGGAATAGAGCCCATCCCTAAAACCCTCGATCTGGAAACTCAGATACCGTCTGTGGCTCCTGTCATTTATATGGGTAAGAGAAATGGCAGGAGAACATATCAGCCACTACCATACCAAGATAAAAAGGAAATTTGTAAGATTCAAAGAGAATTTGGCAGACACAGTGAAATGTTTAAAGGATTTTTAAGAGCAACATTTAGTTCTCATGAGATGGTACCTAATGATATTAAGGATTTATTCAGATGTTTACTTTCAGCTTCGGAATTTGATTTATGGGAAAGTATTTGGAAAAGATCTTTAAGAGTGCTTTTGCAGGAACTACAACAAAGCCCAGAAAGTGCAAAAGATGAGGATGATAATGATATTACACAGGAACACCTAACAGGAGAAGGAGAGTACCAAAGCCCTGATAAACAGGCACGTTTATTAACTAAATTTGTTTTGGGTAAGATCTCTCTAGCAGCAGAAAAAGCTTTCCATCAATTACCTACTACTGAAGTTACAGGTAGTTATGTTAATATTAAACAGTTTCCTTCAGAAAGTTTCTTGCAGTTTCTGGATCGACTCCGTGCACAGGTGGAGAGACAAGTCTCGGACCCAAAGGTGCAGGCAGAGCTATTGAAGGAGATGGCTCAGAAAAACGCTAATGAATCATGTCGCAGGGTCATACTTAGTCTTCCCCTCGACCCACCACCTAGCTTAGCACAGATGATAGAAGCCTGCACCAGAAAAGCAGAACTGTTCAGTGCACCAGAGAGAAATCCAGGACCAGCACACTCACGATCTGCAGCAGCTATGACACCAGGACCAAGGAAGCAACCGGTACCACCACAGCAGCTGCAGCACATCACCTGCTTCCAGTGCAAGAAAACTGGACACTATGCAAGGGATTGCCCACACAACCAGAAACAGAAGAAAACCAACAAACAAAAAAACTAGGTGTACAGCGCGTGCCCGCCATAAATACCATAACGCGCAAAGATATAAATACTGCGGGTTCCACACGGGAAAAAACCTCTCTCTTTAAAACTAAGGGGGAGGACGGGACAAATGGTGTGGGGGTTAATGATAGCATTAATGTTAAACATTCAGTTGGCAAGGGTTGGACGCCTTTTGGTCGTCTCAATCTTAAGACCACTAAAGGTGTTTGTTTTATGTCAACAGAGTGGACAGCAATTACAGTGGATCTGTCTAGCACTTCACTGGACCTGACGCTGTTGCATTTGGAACTGCGCTGTGAGTATTTA
Source organism: Catharus ustulatus (assembly GCF_009819885.2). NCBI lineage: Eukaryota > Metazoa > Chordata > Aves > Passeriformes > Turdidae > Catharus > Catharus ustulatus. The sequence continues at coordinate 13,134,112 of NC_046223.1, forward strand.
GTTATGGGGGACACAGCACACACACCCTTAGAGATGGAATTACTTCCATTATCCAAGAAGGAAAATGTCTCAGGTTTCGTTCTCTTAGCACGCTGCTCACAACCACCTGAACGAGGGGCAAATCCTCGCCCAGGCCATTCCTGTTCCAAAGGAAATCACAGCAGAAGGAAAATCACCTGAAGTCTATTGGGCAGAGGTGGTGGGTGAGGAAAAACCCTCTGTGGCATGCAATCTGACCCATGGTTCAGACCATCTCCATGTGGAGGGGGTGCTGGACACAGGGGCAGATGTGACGATCATACCCGAAAGGATGTGGCCGTCGCAATGGGAATTGCAACCCGTGGCAGGCAAAATCCAAGGTATAGGGGGAATCAAATTGGCAAAAATATCAAAAAGCATCGTGCAAATTGAGGGGCCGGATGGAAAAATAGCTAGTGTCCGTCTGTTTGTTACAGACTATAAGTGCCCCCTGTGGGGAAGAGATACCATGTCTCAGTGGGGAATGAAAATGGTAATCCCCAAAAGTCCTCAGGATTTTTTAAAGGTGACCACTGAGGAGCGCCCTGCCCACAAATTGACATGGTTAGATGATTCTCCAATCTGGACAGCTCAGTGGTCGATGAGTAAAGAAAAACTTAAGGCGCTGGAGGAGCTTGTAGCAGAACAATTGGCAAAAGGACACATAGAAGAAACTACAAGTCCTTGGAATTCCCCGGTATTTGTAATTAAGAAACCAGGGAAAGACAAATGGAGATTGTTACATGATCTCCGGGAAATAAACAAAATTATAGCAGACATGGGATCACTTCAACCAGGGATGCCCTCTCCAACGATGCTCCCTCAAAATTGGAAATTGGCAGTTTTAGATATTAAAGACTGTTTCTTTCAAATCCCTTTACACCCAGCAGATGCTCCACGGTTTGCCTTCTCTGTTCCTACCATCAACAGAGAAGCCCCAATGAAGCGCTACCACTGGAAAGTGCTCCCTCAAGGGATGAAGTGTAGTCCTTTCATATGCCAGTGGTACGTGGCCTCATTGCTGTCTCCAGTGCGTGCTCAGAGAAAAGAAGCTATCATCCTACATTATGTAGATGACTTGCTTGTGTGTGCCCCCGATGACTCTATACTCCAACACACGCTTGACCTAGTGGTTAAGGTTTTAACCTCTGCTGGATTTCAATTGCAGGAGGATAAAGTCCAAAGGATGCCACCTTGGAAGTACCTGGGCCTGGAAATCACTGCAAGGACCATTGTTCCTCAGAAATTGGACATTAATTGTAACCCAAAAACCTTAGCAGATCTCCATTCCTTGTGTGGGTCTTTGAATTGGGTTAGGCCCTGGCTAGGCCTCACTAATGAGGACCTAGAGCCCCTTTTCAATTTATTGAAGGGGGAGAGAGAGCTGATTTCTCCCAGGGAACTGACCCCAGAGGCAAAAGCAGCAATCGAAAAGGTACAGAAAGCTCTAGCAGAGAGGCAGGCTCATCGCTACAAGCCTGAACTGCCTTTCAAATTCATAATTCTGGGAAAACTACCACACTTACACGGTTTGATATTCCAGTGGGTCGAGGGGCAGAGAGATTCGCTCTTAATCATAGAGTGGGTCTTCCTCTCCCACCAAAGATCCAAAACCATCACAAAGCCACAAGAACTCATAGCTCAGCTGATTCGTAAGGCAAGGATGAGACTGTATGAGCTGGCAGGTTGTGACTTCACATGTATTCACCTTCCAGTCAAACTCTCTGAGGAGGGAAGGAACTCTCCTGAGAGGCTGACAAAGGAGATGTTTGAGCACTTGCTCCAGAGCAATGCCAGTCTCCAGTTGTCTCTGGACAGCTACAGTGGACAAATATCAGTCCATGCCCCGTCTCACAAGCTGTTCAATGAGGAATTCCACCTCATTCCTCGTGAGAAGAGGAGTCAGAGACCACTCAAAGCTCTCACAGTGTTCACAGATGCTTCTGGGGCTTCCCACAAGTCGGTGATGACTTGGAGAAATCCTCAGACTCAGCATTGGGAAGCTGATGTTGAGTTTGTGGAGGGTTCGCCTCAGGTAGCTGAACTGGCTGCCGTGGTAAGAGCTTTTGAGAAGTTCTCAGAGCCAATCAACTTGGTAACAGACTCAGCTTACGTAGCGGGAGTAGTGTCCAGGGCGGAGCAGGCAGTGCTCAAAGAGGTTGGCAATGAGCAGCTTTTCAGGTTGCTGTCAAAACTAATCTATCTGATTTCTCATAGAGAACATCCGTTCTATGTGATGCATGTGAGGTCACACACTGATTTGCCAGGTGAGATTGCAGAAGGGAATCGTCAGGCAGACTCCCTTGCCACCCCAGCAGAACAAGCGCGCCTCCCAGACATCTTCCAACAGGCAAAGCTGAGCCACCAGCAATACCATCAGAATGTGCCAGGTCTGATCCGTCAGTTCAAGCTAACACGAAGTCAGGCTCGAGCCATTGTGGCCACCTGTCCCAGCTGCCAGCTCCAGGCCATGCCATCGCTAGGTGCAGGGGTTAACCCCCGAGGCCTTGGCAGCTGTGAGGTGTGGCAGACAGACATCACACACATTCCCAGTTTTGGTCGCCTCAAATATGTTCATGTAAGCATTGACACATATTCAGGTGCGGTTTATGCCTCTGCCCACGCAGGAGAAAGAGCTGTGCTTGTCAAACAACACCTAGTGCAAACTTTTTCAATATTGGGGATCCCTAAGGAAATCAAAACAGATAATGGCCCAGCGTATGTGTCCAAGGAGTTCCTAGAATTTGTCCAGCAGTGGGGAGTGGAACATAAGACAGGCATCCCCCACTCCCCCACAGGCCAAACTGTGATTGAGCGTGCACATCAGACGCTCAAGCATGTTCTGGCTAGACAGAGCAATTCAACTGTGTGGATGTCTCCACAGCAGAAGCTGTGTAAAGCCCTGTTCACTATCAATTTCTTGAACTGTTCATTTGAAAACATGAATCCTCCTGTGGTTCGTCATTTTAACAGTGGCAAACAGTTCAAGCTGTCTGAGCATCCACCAGTTTTGATTAGGGATCCAGAAACCTGGGAAACCAAAGGTCCCTATGAGCTTGTTACCTGGGGACGTGGTTATTCGTGCGTATCCACTCCCTCAGGCCCTCGGTGGATTCCCCAGAAATGGTTGAAGCCTTATGTCCCTAAACAGCCAGTTCCAGCTGAGGAGGAAGAGAAGCAAGTCGCAGTTGCTTCGAAAAGAAGACGCCGCCAGAGAGGAGAGAGAACTGACACAGAAGACGACCTTCCGGCAGACTCAGAGACTTTTAACATGTTTTAAAATGTTTGTTTTCCTTTTAACAACCTAATACCTTTCTCTCTTCTTTTAAACAAAAAAAGGGTGAGATGTTGTAACCCAATACCTTACTGTTTTGGGAATGGTATGTCCCTTTAGCCCTGTGACCCCTGCAGGACCGGTGGACTGGCCCCTGCGGTGGGATTGGCCTGAGGCCGGGGCTGACCCCTCCCCTTTCCTGACCCTTAAAAACCTGTGCCCCGGTTTGGAACTTCCTCTTTTTATCCTGCTCTCTCGCTTTGACTACATGGAAGCCTAAGAGTAAAGCAGAATACCAACCCTGGGAGAAAGAACCTCTAATATCCTTCTGTTCTACATGAAACAGCATCCCAGGCCAGCTCTGCAAGGTATTTGGGGAGCAGGCCAGGCCCCAATAGGGTGCAGTTTCAGGAGAGCACAGGGCTCTGGGCTCCCTGCTGTCCCAGGACAGCCCAGAGGCCAGGCTGTTCCCTGGGAGCTCTGTGCAAGGGGGTCAGGGTGATGGCGGTGGAAAAGAATGACCAGGGTCTTGATGATTTGCAATGGGCCATGAAGACATTTATTGATCCACAAAGCAAAGTTTATATACTTTTTCTACTGTTACTAAGAATAGCGCACCAATAATATTCATGTAACTAAGGTATATTGCTTTATTGTAACTAGATAACATTGCTCAATCTAGGCCCTCGTTAAGCTAGCCAGGTCGATACAATATTTCCCGCAAATCCCCATAGAAACTGCAGGCTAAGCACTCTGTGCCAAGTGCGTTCGTATCTTTTACATTCCTTCTCCAAAATCCCACTTTCTTCTGCCAAGGCTTGGGCCTACTCTCTCCTGCCAAGGCCTGCGGCCTACTACGGCCAGCAGATCCCCATGGGCAGTGACAAGCTGAGCAGGGCTGGCAGTTCTGCTCTCCAGCTGTATTCCCACATCAGGGTGTGCCCCTGGGCTGCCTCAAGGGGCTGCTGGCAGGAGCATGTTTCCCTGTGCAGCTATTGAGAAGCTTCCAGGAAGTCTGTCCCATGAAACATGGAGTTTTAGGTGCTTTAGATTTACATTGCGGCCTCTGTTACATTTTGTGTCTTCACTTTGCAGGCATTACTGACTATAGCACGGACAACAATCTTTCCAAATCACCTCCCTCTATGCTCCTAACAACCAAACCCTTGCCTCCCATTCCGAGGAGCAATCCTTCCACCAAGCCAAGCACGATGTGCAGCGGGATTGAAGGGAAAGAGAAAAATATCCCTGAATACAAACATATCAGCAACAAGAAGAAGGAGCTGAGTTCAGAGGGAAAAGGGAGCAAGGTAAGCAGACCAAGCTAAGTCCTGTGTGACAGATTTTCAGTTCATGCACTATAGTGATTCCTAGAGAGGCTGATCATGAACAGAGACTAGACAGATTTTAAGGAATCCAGTAGGCATTTATTAAGAGGCCTTTAGAGGATACAGTTTGGGCAGTACAAGAGCCTGGCCGTGGCGACACCCACGATGGATCTAAAATAGTTCCTGTCACAGGATTTTACATCTTTATAAGTTTTCATCCATTTACATATTGGGAGTAAATTGTCATATTCCACCTTCGGGTCGTGAAGTTCCACACTCCTGGTCCAATGCCTTGATATTGCTACTGTTTATGCTTTTAGGGTAGCGGTTGTCCTCAATTCTCAAGCTGGAAAAGAATTGTTTTGTCTAACTTCCCTGTGAAGGGAACCTACCAACACGTAATATGAAGCTGAGATTTGTACACCAAGTCAGAAGAGAATCTGCCAAAATGTGAAAGCTAAAATTTAAGGGATCAATAAGAAGAAGTCTGAGAGCTTTTCCTGTAGTGTGAAACCAGGGAAGCAGCTGAGCCAAGGAAGAGCTCAGCTGGACACTGCACTTCAGGCTGTGTTTGCACTGGGTGTGTAGTGCAGACTTCACATCCTCTGAGTGTATGAAGAGCAGGGGAGGTGTTTGAATAGTTTCTGGGCACTGTCGTGGTTCCTGCTCTGTTTTATGGCTCTGAAAGCCCCAAGGATCAGTCAGAGCAGCTAAAGTTGTCCAATCTGGCCACGCAATCCTTCTACATTTAGTAACCTATGGGTATCAGTGAACCATGTCTATGTCTTGGTGGTGATTTCTGTCAGCTTTGGTTGGGAAGGAAAACAGTGTTTGCTGGAACAGGCAGTCCTGCAAGTTTAGATCCAGATTGTCTCTGTTCTTGAGTTGTACAGCCATGGCCTTCTACACAGTTGCCTCTGATTCTATTTCTAGAGTTGCTCAGCTTGTGGGCAGCTGTGTGCTCTGGCATGGCTTTGTGCACAGGGAAGGGATGGGAGGTGGCCATGGGGAGAGCAGCCCAGAGCCCAGCCACAGGATTGCCTTTGCAGCAGGGCCAGCAGCTGCAGGTGTTTTGGATGTGCCGTGGGGTGCAGGAGGAGGCAGATGAACAACAGCTTTGGAACACAGAATGTCCCATCAAAGGCTTGTGAACTTGATTTCAGCCTTGCTGACAAAGGGCCCAATGTATCCCTGACAGGATCTGATCCTTTCCCTGGAGTTTGAACAGGCCCTGATTTGGCTCTTGAGCTGTGCCAGAAATGCTGGGATACTAAGGAAGGGTGTGCATCTACCCCCACTGCCACCACTCCCCTTCCTGGCCATGTTGTGGGGGCCCTGGAGCAACTTGGGCAGGCAGAGAGCAGCAGGGCAGGGAGCTGTGCTGAACTTCCTAAATGCCAGTGAGCCTGAGATGATGGAGGTGTGGGAGCTGGAGAGCACTGAGCTTCCTGAGAGCTCAGCAGCTTCTGGGCTGAAAGCTGCTGGGGAACTGTAAGAGGGAAAGGCAGCAGCAGAAGCTGTGAGGGACTTGAGAAAAGCAGGTTTTGACATCCTGCAGAATGGGTTTGTGGGGACTTGGCAGGAGATCTTCAGCAGCTGTTTAGTGTCTAATGGGCAGGGAGAGAACAGTGACCTAAACCCATTCCCACACCATCCAAAAGGCCAGTGGAGGCAGTGGTGCTCCTGAACATACTGAGGGCAAACACGTGGATTCCAGCTGGGAATGTAGCCACAATCCCAAAATCATTAGCATGAGGGAAGATGTTGCAAATCTGGGACATGGTCTCTCCTTAACCACTCCCCTTTCCTCGGCCAACTTTCCCCGTCCGATGCCAAACTTCACCTTCCGTTAAAAAGAACTTTTCTTTTCCTGCCAGGTCCTAGTTAAAAGCATGGATAAATGTCTTGAGCCATGAATGGGGGCAAGGCTCAGTGCTTAATCTGAGCACTGTGTTCTAATTTTTACAGGCTCCCCTGCTGCCTTCTTGTCGAGGGAATATGAGCAAGAGGTCCTTGGGACTGCCTTTGATCCCCCCTATACGCATGGAAAGAACTACCAGTGTTGTCCGTGCTGCAGGGTCTCTCCTCGACGCTGTTCAGCTGGATGATGAAGACTTCGAGGAGTTGAGGTTGGCCAAGGTGTCTGCTGCTCCATTATGTGTTCTGCTGTCTCTTTAGGTTCTTTTGCACAATCGGCTCTCCCATGTATTTAGGCAAACCTCTGTGTATTCCTCATTTTGCCCATTTCTGATGATCCAGCTCAGTGTCATTCTCCACACTGTATGTCCCAAGAGCAGAGGTGGTGGTGGGGAAGAGGAGGCGAGGCTTAAATGCACCTAAAGACGGCTCCTCTGCTGGGTTTTGGCTATTGATTCTCTCAGTAATGTTAGTGGTGTCATTTGGGAACTGTATTGCATAGGTCTGAATCCTGCAGATCTTTGAATACTGTGATCCTTGAGTTCCTACTTCAGCACCCACAAGAACTTGTTTGGACAAATACTGGCAGCTGAAGAGGTGTCTGCAAATTGTGGTGCTGCTTCTACTGATTTTACCGTGGGGTACCTTTGTTCATGTGCCAGCACTTCCTTTGTCATAAGGAGAAATATAAACAAGTAACAAAACCCAACCCAAAAAAGAGTGGGTGTTAGAGAAGCAAAACTAGATTTGGAAAGCAATTACTTCCTGGGTGTAATTGTCAAATCCTGGAGACCACTGTGGGTTGCCAACCGTTTAGAATGAAAGGGATCCCAAACTGAATGTCAGGTGTAACTTCTCTGTGCCTGTTCCGCCACTGTCAAAGGAGAGCCCAGATAAGTTTTGAGGAATAGATGTAAAATCCAGTCAATGTTTATTATGCAGGTCAGGGCTTGAAATCAAAGATGGAGAGGTGCTTGGGAAGAGTTGAAGAACAATTAATCAGCTTTGCATCTTGTTGGGTTGATGTGTTGCATTTCCTCTATCAGATCAATCAAGACAGAAAAGTTTGCCTCCTTTCATGCTGCACTTCTTCCATCTCTTCTCTTTCATCCTCCTGATATGTTTTTTTTCATTCATTTTTTCAAGGCCAAGATCCAGAAGGAGTCGCAGAGACAACTGTGAACCTGCAGGTAGGTACAGGGCATGTCTGTCCTGAAATTACCACTGGAATCTTGACTCAGAGGGGACATTTTGAAAGCTTGGTTAAAAACTTTAAATTCATTTCAATGCCTTGATGGGTTCAGTCAGAATGTCATCTTCACACATCACCTCTAAAATCTTTTAGAGTAGAAAAATCTCTCTTGCCAAGCCCACTGGGCCTTCAGACTCTCTCCTGGAGGGCAGCTTCCAGGGAAAGTGAGTCCAGGAGAATGCTTTTCAACCCAGATGCAACCTGGAAGTAACCAAATTCAACTCCTTCTAATAAAAACACCAGACATCCTTCTCCTGCCACTCCCTGCTGAGGAGCTGGTGCTGCAGAGCTGTGCTGAAGCCCGAGGCAGTGCTGCTGTTGTGGCCCCAGCATTCCCGAGTGAATCCCGGCTGAGGGGCTCTGGCTGCAGTGCTGTGTGTGCTGCCGAGGGCGGCAGCAGGGACATTCGGGGGCAGCACTCAGCCTGAGGGCATCACCCAAGGTTATCTGCACTTTCTTTTGGGAACTTCCCCAGCCAGCCTCTGAAACAGGCAAACAAAAGCAAAGCAATACTGGGTTGTCCTTGTTTCTTAGGGGAAGCATCACTGAAGTTTGATTGGAAACTAGAAGAGGGTAGATTTAGATTCGATATTAGGGAGAATTTTTTATAATGAAGAAGATGAAATGCTGGAAGGGAGTGACCATGGAAGCTGTTGTTGATCCATCCTTGAAGGTGTTCAAGGCCAGTTTACATGGGGCTCTGAGGAACCTGATCTAGATGAAAATGTCCCTTCTTCCTGGGGTTGGACTAGATGCTGGTTAAAGTGGCCTTCGACTCAAACTCTTCTAGGATTCAGCGATTCTGTGATCCTTGTCCCATGTTTGTGGGCCAGTGTCCTTTCTGAAGTTCTTTGGGATAACCAAGAGATGTTACCCAGCTCCAGCAAGTTTTCTGGCCCATTTCATCGTCACCCTGTCCAGCACCCTCCACTTACAAGCTCTGCTTTGGTCCCTGCAGGCTGTACCCAACTATCTGTGAACGGCACTGCTTGCTGTGTGCAGAGCAAATAGCCTGGTAATGCCATGAGGAAGAAGGTGTTGAGGAAGTAGGACAAGGTGCCCAGTATGCCCATGGTCCATCAGGAAGACAGAGTCCCATGCAACTCCTCAGGTAAGCCTGCTCCATGGCAGCTTTTTCCCACATGTGCACAAGGAGCACAAACTGCCTCCTGCCTCAGCCAGCACAGCTGGGATCTTTACTCCATAGCCTATCCTGAGAATGAACAGCAAATCTACTTTGGAGTTACTCCAGCTTGGCAGTACTGCAGCAGTACTTTCTTAGAGATCCATTGGAAAGTTGAGCTGAATAAAGTAGTGGTAAAGGCCTAAGCTCTGCCTTTGGCCCATCCTGGCAGTCCAAACCACAACACTGGTGGCAGGAGGCAGCTGTAAGAGCAGAGATGTACTGTGGGGTAGTGTGCCAGGGTGTACTCACTGTGCATCTACGAGCACCACCACCATCAGTTGTCCACTCACCATCGGAGCCCTCTGCTTGTGCTGCTGTCCAGCTCTGCAGCCAGCTTTTCTGCTGTCCCAGCAAGGGCTGTCTCTCATGGCACTCAGTGCCTTGGTGCCATTGTGCTGCTACTCCCAGAAGTGCCCAATGGCTCCTGGCTGCTGCCATCCCACAGCCTGGAATGCCAATAGGGAGCAAGCAGTGCCTCCTGTGTCACTGCACCCAGATACAGGGGCCGTGTGTAGCAGATGACAGCCAGGAGGGGCTGCCTGGTGCTCCCAGGCTGTTTGCTGCCTGCAGGGAATGCACAGCAGGGAGTCCCTAGTGGCTCTTGTCTCTCCTTTGTGGATGGACTCCCTATGCTGTAATCCCAAGTAGGGTGAGGTAAAAGAAGGGAGCTAGGAATGATCCTTGGAATGCTCTTTTCTAGTGATGTCACTTCCACGTTCAGTATTTTACCAGAAGGAGCCTGACTGTGGCTCTCCATTCCTATGGAATGTCTATGTGTATGTCTACGTAGTTCTGCAGTGACATCACTGACGTCAGTGCCTGAGGTACATCAGTGACATCCAGATCAGCTCCCGTCTGAATATTTTTGATGTTACAGTTCCCCCATAATTTGTGAGAGCATGCAAGGTTGCACAAAAACCCTACTGAGTCTAGAGCATTTTGTCTAGATTCTGTGCCATATTTATACTCCACCATTTTAGACATCTCTAATGTTTTCATCTATACATTAGAAAATGAGCTTTTGAGTGCAGGACATGAAATTATTGATTGACACTGCATTTGATGACAAATGGGTTTCATAAGAAATGCATTTATCATCTGATTTTTCTCATACTTTGTAAAGTTTTTGCCTTACCAAAAAATTTCATTAGGATAAACCCATAACAAGTGATTCTCAATAGGGTGCGTCTGCCAACAATTTGCTTCTGTATTTGAATATTTTTATCCTCACTTTGCATTTGGATGGCTTTTTTATCAACTCTGTAGACTAGAAAATGTGGTTTTTTTGACGGCAAATAAATTTTACCTCAGCATCTTTCAAATACAGCCAGTGTGTACCTCAGAAAGAGTAAAGATTCCTGATGCTTGGAAAGAAAAAAATCCTTGAACTACTCCTTTTCCAGTTATAGGCTAAAATGTTTGTGCACTCAGCTGCTTGATGTTCAGAATGTTTGAAGTCAATGTGAGCAGAGGCACTGTAGGTGTGAAGGGTCAGGTCTGGCTGTTCCCTGGGAGTTGCTCCATGGGGATTCAGCCGGGCCCAGCAGGGCTGGATTGTTCAGGTTTGGCTTGGTGCTGTTCTGAGGCAGCTGCAGGTCTTTCCTCAGGGAGTTGCAGAGTGCCTCAGTCCTGAGGGAAGGAGGAAATCAGGGCACTGGGACAGGAGAGGCCCCTGGGAGTTCCCTCCTGGGGTAGCCATTCCCGCTGCCCAGCCCTGTCTGGCAGGGAGTGGGAGCTCTGCAGCCTCAGGAACCTGCCGCTGGCTGTGCTGCCTGTGGCACTTGGGAGCTGGCAATTGCTGTGTGGGCAATGGTCAGGCTGAGCCTGGAGCTGTGCCCAGCTGGGGGCTGTGAGAAAGCAAGGAGCCCAAGGAGGCAGAGAGCAGGGCAGGGTGTGAGGCAGGGCCCGTGTGCAGCAATGGAAGCCTGGCTGGGAGCTGGGGCTGCAGGCCGCTCCATGGCGGGTGCCTTGCCTGGGGCTGCAGCGCTCAGGGCTCACCCTCTCCTTACAGTGACCTCGCAGACGGCCCCTGGTGCCGAGCGCCAAGAGGAGCTGCTCCGTGGGCATGGGCACAAGGACAGAGCCTCTCCTGAGCCACAGCAGTCCCTGCTCCAGGCACTCTCCTGGCTCGACAGCGATGACTGGTAAGAAAGGCCCCGGTCACTCTGTCTCCCTCTGAGCGTTAAGGGAGGTTAGAAGTGTATCTTGCTAGAGCCTCTGAGCCCCGACAGCCCAGAGGGCCAAAGGGCACTGGTGAAACCACTCCAGAGCAGAGAGAGGATCAGGATTTGAGAGCAGCCTTTTCTTGGCCTTGGTCTGCAGCTGTGCTCCAGCTGCAGCAGGTCTGTGCTGGTTCCTCACTTTGCCTGCTGCTCCATGGAGCTGCAAAGGGAATCTTGAGAGAAGAGAGGAAGCTGTGGGAAAAGATGATTTGCTGGCTGAAGGCAGAAGCAGGATGGCAGCAGTTCTGACTATAGAGATATGGCACTGGCCCAGTGGGACTGAGTAAGATTTCTCTCAGGTGCCGCTGCTGACAGCAATGGCAGGTGACAGGGTATCCCTGTGACCTCCAGCATGTGAGTCCCAGAAGCAGCTCCAGGGAGATCCTCTTTCTGAGAAGTGGACTGAGTGGTGCTTTCAAGACCCTCAGCTTCTGGAGTGTTCATTACAGAAGAGAAGGAGAAAGAAGTGAAGCTTCCAGGAAATGTGTCTCATGGAATAAGGAGCTTTAGATGCTTTAGATTTGCATTGTAATCTTTGTTGCATTTTGTGTCTCCATTTTGCAGACCTGACCGGCTCCGCTCTTGCCAAGAAGTTTTTCCCTGGGTATTTCCTATGTTTTCTTAGCCATCAAGTCCTTGCCGTCCGTCCAGAAGAGTACTCTTTCCTCCAAGCTCATGAAGAAACTGCCTATCCAAAAAGTGTTTGAAGAAAAGGATTTTTAGGATTTATTAGTATTATTAGTTATCATTAGCATCTATAGTTACACATGTACTTATGTTCTGATAGCGGTAGGTTTGAATAAATATATTTTAATTTTATCTTTAAAATTTTGATGATTATTTTGATTTGTATGTATTTTATTTGATGATATGTTTTGGTTTTTTTATGCTTTAAATAAAGTAAAGTTTTTAAAAAACCATGAAGAGAATATGAGTCCAGGATCTGAGTGCAGCTCACTTGATGTGCTGTGTCTCACCATATTCTTTCTTCACTTGGCCTCTGCTCTCCCTCTTTTGCCTTTTTATCTTTGTGTCATTTGTGCTGCTCTTTATAACTTGTAATTGTAACAGTGCCAGCCACTGACATGTCTGGGGGACACTGGACCCAACAGATCCAGCATAGTCGAAAGTTTTCTAGTTAGATGTATTGTGTGCTGACAGAAGGTCTGAGCAAAGAAACAAAGAGAAGTGTGCCCCAATCCCAAGCTTTGCTCCTTTGCAATCTCACCCAGATCTGGCTCAGAGGTGTCTTCAAGCACAATTTCATAGGTGAGAAGAGGTCATGGGAAAAGATGCCCTGCTTTTGAGAAGTCATCTGTGTGTGCATTTCTCCAGGACAGCAGTCCAACAGTGTTGTTTGCAATTTGTTTGCAGAAGGATGAGTGGACTGTGATGTCAGTAACATTTGCCAATGGTTCCTCAATTCTATCCTGTAGCCTGGGATCCATTCATCCCAGGGGTATGGGCCCATTTGTTACCCTGGATCAGTGCTTGCCAGTGTCATGTATTCCTGCATCCCTGGAACAAGTACTTCTGGATTCAGCTGCAGCTCTTGCTGGGCTGCATGATCATTGACATTGCTGCCTTTGCAGAAATTATTGCACAGTTTCCTTTCATCATCATTTGAAGCTTTTAAATGTCACATTTCAATTTGCATTGCCTTTGGGAAAAACACTTTTGGGCCCAGTGCAAACTGTAACCTTTTGACAGCAAAGTCCTCCTGGTTGCCAGCTTCTGATTTTACAGAAGAAAATGAATGTGAATGTGTTAATTAGGTTTTCTGAAGGAAAAGCTCTATGTCAAACTCCATGTCTTTGCTTATCTCTGGGTCTAGTCCTGGCCTAGTAAAGCCCAGGAAGGGGGGCGTGTTGCAGGGAAAGCGAGTCCGTGAGCTTACGGGATTACCATCAGCAGCAGAGTGAATGTGTCCTTTGGGGATTCCTCTGGAGACAAAATTAGGGGTCCTTTCCATGCCCCAACACTCTCTTAGATCTTTCCAAAATATCCTAGAAAAGGCAGTGAAACTTCACATCTCCTTGCACACTCCCTGTTTGAATAGGGCATTTTTGTCCCTCCTCAAAGTCATTGCTCTTGCACACCAGAAACATGAACATCCCCAAACAGGAATGATGCCTGGTCCTCGTGCTGGTGCTTCAGAGTACTGGTCAGTGAAGATCTGGGTAGCTGCCAATATTAACACTTAATCAGCAGTTCATGCTCCTTCAAGATATCCAGATGCCAGGGCTTTCTGTTTCAAAGCGGCAGCTGTACCATCTCTCTCTGGGGAAGAACAGTAAATGGGAAACAGCAACTGCCAGCATTGCAAGAGTGTGGGGAGAAACCTGAACTGTTGAAACACTAATCTTAGAGAAATTAAGATTCTAGTTAAAAGTTAGTCATCTGCTAGAGTTAATTAAAATGCAGAGAGATAGATAGGCCTTGCTGAAATCATTAAACAGTAGAAGAAACAGGGCTTGAGATAATTATCTGAAATTTAAATAATCAATTGCCTGTCTTTTTATATTTGTTCAGCTGTGCTTGCAATGGGAAAAGATAAAACTACTAAATGGATCCAAAGAAACACAAGCAATTGCAACCAGAAACTTCATCAAAGTCGCAAAGGGAGGAAATTGGAGTTCTCCCAGAAGCCATTTGTATTGCCATTGATAGAAAAGGTCGAGAGTTCAGGGCTGGGAAGACTCCCCTTACTTCCCCTTTTTGAGGCCCTCTCCCCACAAAAACCAGCCCAGACTTAATTCAAGAAGCCAACCACACATGCTTAATAGCCATTCAAGCTAATTACCATAGCAAGTGGGGAATGGGAGGTGCTGTCATATGTCACCATTCCAAACTTTTGTCAGTAAATGGACTCTGTGATCACCTGTGATTTGGCAGTGTGTATTCGGGGGTTACCCCACACAGCTGCCCAGCACTGAATAAACAGACAATTTCCAACTTTAAATTTTTAGAAACTTTTGTCTGTTGCACTTGGGTATCACTAATAGACCAATACTTACATTTTGGTTAATTAGTGTCTTTGTCAAAAGATGAATGGGAAGAATACAATTGCCAAAGCTGCATTAGCGTAGCAGGATCAGTTCTTTACTTCATGCTTGAAAGAAGATAGTTTGGGACCTTCTTTTTGTGTCTCATGCAGGAAAGGAGCTCTTAACAATACCATGCTACCTAAGCACACATTGGGATGTAGCTCTGTAGTGGTTCACAATGAAGCAGATTCCTGCTTTGTTACTGCCAGCCCTGCTGACCCTTCAAGGGACCGTAGTGCATCCCATGCCTGTTTTGCCTCCAAGCAAAGCTTGGCTTCCCTTATTAGTGTGGAATAAATAGAAGAATAATAAAACGGACAATTAAGCTGATCACTTTGGAGGATATGCTCATGCTTTCGCATGCCAGCCCTTTACCTCATGTTTCCAAAGCTTCTTACTCATCATCAAACATTTTAATAAAAAATCTCACCTCTCAAGTTACATGTGAATAAAATTGCATCATGATGGGGAATTCTACTGGCAGGAACAGGACAAAACCGTTCCAACACTCACTTGCAGTTGTCCTGGATTTCTGCAGCCCTGTGTGGAAAGCTGCTGTAGGCAGAGTGTTTAGAGTTGGTTTTATGGCCTTTCTGAAAGATGTGTGGAGCAGTATGCAGGGCTCTCCTAGCAGAAAACTGTTTGTCCCAGAGCAGGGCCATGCTGCTGGCAGAAGCGCAGCGGTCCCGCTCCCAGCCCAAGAGTCTGTGAGCTGAGCCGTGCTGGGGAGAAAAGACACCGAGGGGCTCCAGCCCAGCTGCTTCACCTGCCGTGACCGTTCCATGGAGCTCTGCCAGTGGGAGAAAGTCGATGCTGGACGAGCCACAATTTAATTGCACTGCTACCAATACCCTGACTGATGGGGTGTCAGGTTTCATTCTGACTAATTTTCCTAGTAAAGACCTGTTATTCCTATTCCCATCTCTTTACCTGAGAGCCACTTAATTTCAAAATTATAATAATTTGGAGGGAGGGGGTTTACATCCTTCATTGCATAGAGAGGCTCCTGCATTTCTTAGCAGTCAACTGTCTTTCAAACCAAGACAACCTGCAAACCACTTCCCTTTCCAAGTAACATGTGGGCCTGCCTGGCAGCTCCAGGTTCTTAAATGGGTTCCTGCAGTTGGCAACAGGAGCTGTTGCTGAATTTTTCACCTTACTTAACCCACAAGTTGCAAATGATACCAAGTGGTTGAGGAAGGGGAAAAAAAGGATTACCCTGGAGAAAAAGGAGCAAAAGCTCAGAAAAGGATGGAACTAACACTCTGATGACAATGACAACAACAAAAGTTTTATTTTTGACAGCAAATGAACACCTGCTGCCCTCCAGCCCTCCCAGACTGGCAGGTCGAGCGGTGCCATTTCCAGGGCAGGAGGTGCTGGTAGCCTGAGGAGAGAAAGCAGAAAGCCTCGGTCAGTCGCAGCAGGCTCCTGTCTCCCCTGTCCCACCACAACCTGGGCGGGGGCCAGGCTGCTGTCTGTGCTCAGAGCCCAAACCTCCCGACCCATGCTCTCATTTTTAGAGGAGAGCAGCATGGCAGGCCGTGCTCCACCTCTTCCACTTAAGCACGGCACAGCAACCTCCTCAGCAGCTGCAAGAGCGAGATTCTCATGTGCCTGCTGCTGTCTGCCCCAAGGCCTTCTGCCACCTGTGTTCTGGAACCGGGTACCCACCTCTGGAGACCTGCTGCCAGGAGAGGAGTCGATCCCACACGAGGTCCCTGTCCTTCTTGAAGGGGATGTCCCTGCACTCCATGGCCCCCCGGGGTAGCACCGGCATTGGATGGACTCCACGGACAGTGCCAGTGCTTTCCCACCCCATCCGGGCACCAGGTGCAATCTTCCTGAAGATATCAAAGAACAATTGCATGAAAGTCAATTCAAAACAAGACCTGGATATGAAAAAGAGCGCCAAAGGTTATCAGCATTTCACAGGCTTGGGGAGGGTTTGACCACTCCATGCGAGAATGAAACCTGTCCACACGTGGGGAAACCCCCACCTTTCCCACTCATAAGCCCATCCCTTCCTCAAGGGCCTGCAAAGCAGAGCAGCTCGGGCAGGGCTTCACAACCCGTCCCCCCCTGTCGCTCCCCATCCACAGGGATGGATGCTTTTGTCAGGTTGGCTGCCCCCAGCCCAGCCCGCGCCAGGCATGCTGGCAGAAGCTGTCAGCGAGGCCAGGAGCCGGGTCTCCTTCCACAAAATCCGTCCCCTGTGCCACCAAAAAGCAGCTGTATGGGCGGTGGAAAGATTCATATTCCCCAATGCCGCTGAGTGGAGAACGTCCAGCGCAGGGCCAGGCCGAGCCCTGCCGTGCCTGGAAGCATGAGCATCCCCCCGCCCCTGCGCAGGCTGGGGACTCATCTTGATTTCGTCGGTGTGCAGAGCGTGTCCTCCAGGAAGGGGCCGCAAGCAAAGCCCATCGGCTTTGTCCCACCAGTGTCCAGCTCCAGGACGGCATTCTCTGGCTCTGCGTTGTGCTGCAGAAGAACACGCCAGCTGTGCCTCGGCTTGTGGGGACATCACGATGCCATTGAGCTGCAGGGGGATGTTTCCCCTTCTCCAGTCCGTGGCAACTTCATCGCCCTGTGCCTCAACTTCTCCAATAGGATGGGGCGCCCTGAGCCGCTCCCTCCACAACTTGCCGGGGACCCGTGGAAGCATCTCCTCGGCCGTGCTCTCTGCTCCGTGCTGCGGCCGCAGGGAAATGCTCTGGGCATTTCTTGGAGCACCACGAGATGCCAGCAGCTGGGATGTGCTGGGCTCCTGGATCCTACTTTGCAGAGGGATGGATCTCTGCTGTCTCCTGGGCCAGGTGGGGCTGCTGCACCCAAGGATGTTCAAAAAGGTCTTCCAGGCATAGCCTGTCTGCAGGGTCCATGGATAAGCACCACCTGATGAGGTGCTGGCACCCTGCAGGGAGAAACCAGAAACCGCTGGTCAGCTCCTGTCCACCCTCTCCCAGATTCCACGGTGCCCACACCTCACTAGGAGTGCTCGGAGCTGCACCCAGAGCTTCCCATCCATCCTCCCTTTCGGAAGAAAAGCAGCACAGAAGCACAGGTGCCGCCTCCTCCAGCTAAGCCCAGGAGATCAACCTCCTGCCTAGCTGCAAGAGCAGGACGCTTATGTGCCAGCTGCCCAGTCCCCGACCCGTTCTTCCTCCCTTGCCTTCCAGGCACATGCCCACCTTGAGACACCCGGGGCGGGAAGAAGAGCTGGCCCCGGACGATGTCTTCTCTGGTTTTGAAGGGAAGGTGCCTGCACACCAGCTGATAGAGCAGGATGCCCAGGGTCCAGATGGTGGCTGGCTGGCCGTGGTAGCAGCCAAAGAGGATCCACTCCGGCGGGTAGTACCTCCGCATTCCTATGGGACACGGGCGCAGCTCATCAGGCCGATGCTGCTCCCTGCCTCCCTCCCAGCCAGCTGCACTACAACCAGCCCCTGCCCCTGCCAAAAAGCAACTTGGCTGCAGCTGGCTGAAGAAGGATTCCCCCTCCCTTCCTGCATCTTCCCCCTGTGCCAGCAAAGGGGAGAAGCTCCGCTGCCCGGCTGGGCCCCGGCTTCGGGCTCACCTGCCATCCGGGTGTACAAGGTGTCCTGCAGGATGGTGCCGACGCCGAAGTCGATGAGCTTCGCCTCGCTGGTGTCCAGGTCCACGAGGATGTTCTGCGGCTTGATGCGGCGGTGCAGCACGCCGTGGCTGGTGCAGTGCCGCACGGCCTGCAGCACCTGGCAGAACACCCCTCGTGCCACGGGCTCTGGCAGGAACCCCCCTGCGTGCAGCAGGTGCCAGAGGTCCCGGCAGCGCTCCGGACGCTCCATGACCAGGGCGAAGCCGTCGGGCAGCTCGAACCAGTCCAGGAGCTGCACGATGCCGCGGAAGCCAGGGCACGACACCATGGAGAGCAGCACCAGCTCCATGGGCACAAGGGCGCCGTCGTGCTGCGGGGGGGAGCGCGATGCCGTCAGCGGGGCCGACGCTGCGCCGCGCCTTCGGCCCCCCATGCCCGGCCCCGCCGCAGCTCGGCACTGCCCGGCCCGGGACGCTGCGCGGCCCCCGCTCCCTCCACGCTCGCTCCCCTCGCAGCGTCCCGGCTCCCACCCTGCCCGGCCTGGCCTTAGCCCCGCCCGGCACGCCCTGCTGGCTGCTCCCGCTGGCCCCGCTCACTCACCAGCCGCGCCCACTCCCAGATGCGATCCCGGGGCACTCGCTTAATGGCCACTTGCAAGTCAAGGCAATCCGTAGGCTGAGCTCGCCGACCGCCTCCCTCCTGCCTCCGAGCCGGCCCCGTCTCTTACCAGGGCGCCGTTGGCGAGCCGGGTCCCGGCGTAAACTCTGCCGCAGCCGCCGCTCCCCAACAGCGGGCCCAGCCGGTAGAGCTGGCACCGCGCTCTCGCCATTCTGCCCGGGGCACCCCCCCGCCCCGGGCGATGCTGCTTCCTGAGCCGCCCTGGGCTCTGGTGGTTCGGGGCCAGCGGCCGAGCTGATGGGCAGCGGGGCTCGGAGCTGGGAAGCCGCCGGCGATGGGGCGGGAGCCGGGCGGCTGCGGTGCGGCTGCGCGCGGAGCCACGGGAGGGGCCTCGCTCGGGGCCGGGGCCGGGGCCGGGGCCGGGGCCCGCGCCAGGCAGAGCCAAGAGATGCTGCTGCTCCTCCACCACCACCAGCAGAGTGAGGAGCTCTTCCAGAGGCTCTTCAAAAGGTGCCACAACCAGGAGGGAGAGAGCCCCGCGGGGACGGCACAGCGGCGGGCCCGGCAGGGACGGGCAGGGGGCCGGCTCGCCCACGGGCGCCTTGCGGAGCGCGTCATGAGCCGGGCTGGGAGAGGCGCAACACGGACAGAACTGGAGTAGAGGGAATGTGAAAGGGAGAAGGGGACGGAGAGCGAGCGAGAAGTCGAGAGGAAAAGCGATCGACAGAGGCGCTGCTGCCGCTGCTGCTGAGGCACCGAAACGCGCGGCCGTTCGCCCGTGGCCTCCGCGAACCCAACGGAGGAGCCGCCGCGCGCCCCGTGGAACCAAACGGTCAAAGAAAGAAATGAAAAGCGAAGCGAATTCCTTTAGAGAAATAACCAACTATGCAATGTATAAATGAACATGACTGTTGGCTTTCTTCTTTGGGTGAGATGAAGCATTTTGTGGGGAAGAATTGCCTCTTATGACAGTTTTGCCAGTGTGGACGGGAGTGGAGCATTTAAATTTCAAGTAGAAAAGAGAAATGGTGTCAGTATTGTCATCTCTTTTCATTCTCTGTTGAGACAGTTGCAGGCTGCCAAAAGATATCGTCTGCAATGTGGAACTTGGTGCGAAGTTTCTTTTTGTGCCAGAGGATGAGGAGTGGAGGTATCCCAGAATCATGGAGGTATTTTTCCTATGCCCCCACCCTCCCCAGGCCATTATGGAGCCAGGGTGGAGGATTTGGGTTTGTCTGCTCGATACTCATGTTGTAAATGATAAACAAAAGTCCTGATTTTTAGCAAAATTTAGATTGCTTTCTTTTATATGGACAGAGCAACGCAGTGCTGGGGAGAAGTGAGAGGTCACTGCCCACCCCACGCCCCACTGAATCTTGGTTTGCAGCTTCTTCTTATAGTGCAGTCCCTCGTGCTAATCAATAATTTTTGCTTTCTCGATGTCATAATTTTGGCAGGCAAGCAATGATGGCCGAAATAAACATCCGTGTGAAAGTCTCTAGGAGTCAGTCCCATAGCTAATCGGGAAGTTCTGGTCTTCGTAGAGAGGCAGTCATTGATAAAACAAAGGCAGGAAGTCTGATTTTGCAAAATCTATCAGACTATTGGAAAGTCTGATTTTGCAAACTGGTAGTAGATACAAATTATTTAGAAACATAATATTCATAACAGGGGGATTTAAAACAGAATTATTTAATCACATTTTTCCTCTATCAACTGTCACTTCAGACCTTAGTATTCTGGTTTATACAAACCTCAATAGTTTTATGCCTAACACAAATCTTGTATCAATTATCACACTCAGGGCTTAATGGGCTTTCTCTATGGTGAGGAATGCTCAGGTCAGGTGTGGAAATGCAGGACCAGCAGCATGGGCGAGGGCCAGTGCTGGAGCCAGAGGGGAGGTGCAGGACCGAGCTGAGGCTGTGGGGCAGTCGGGGCTCGGTGCTGGGGGAGTGCCTGACCCTGCCACCCCCGCGGACAGGGGCTGCTCCCCAGCCTCATAAGGTTGCAGGATTTCCCAGCCCCTGCCTGTCCCCGTGGTACTGTCAGCTGTGCCCGCTCCCTGAACTGCGCTGGCAGCTGGTTCTTTACAGAGCATGAGGCGCTGGGAGAGCATCCCGGGGACCTGGACAGGTGTGCTGCACCAGGACATCAGGACACTGCAGCTGGACGGAGGGACAGATGGCAGAGTGAACCCTTGCAGGAGCTGGTTAGAAAGGCACCTCTGAAATATGAAGGCTAGGAAAGGAGGAATGAGGAAAAAGTAAAGGTACAGGCAAGAATAATGGCAGTTTTTACAATCCCCAAAGGAAAAAGTGCAGGGAACCCCAGGAAAAAGGGAAGGGGGCAGCCACCAGGACAGTGATTGGGAAGGAATCAATGTGACATTTGTAAAAAATGATATTAGAAGTAGATTGTGAATGGTGGCAGGATGTCACCAAAATTATGGGAAAAACAAAAACTGTCCAACAATTCTGCTGGCAGAAACAGGACAAATCCCTTCCAACACTCACTTGCAGTTGTCCTGAATTTCTGAGTCCTGTGTGGAAAGCTGCTGTAGGCAGAGTGTTTGGAGTTGGTTTTATGGCCTTTCTGAAAGATGTGTGGAGCAGTATGCAGGGCTCTCCTAGCAGAAAACTGTTTGTCCCAGAGCAGGGCCATGC
The DNA here is from genome assembly GCF_009819885.2 of Catharus ustulatus. NCBI lineage: Eukaryota > Metazoa > Chordata > Aves > Passeriformes > Turdidae > Catharus > Catharus ustulatus. The sequence goes on from NC_046223.1 coordinate 13,155,217, forward strand.
TGCTGGCAGAAGCGCAGCGGTCCCGCTCCCAGCCCAAGAGTCTGTGAGCTGAGCCGTCCCGGGGAGGAAAGGCACCGAGGGGCTCCAGCCCAGCTGCTTCACCTGCCGTGACCGTTCCATGGATCTCTGCCACTGGGAGAAAGTCAATGCTGGACGAGCCACCAAGCTTTCATCTGCTGCTAGAACTGCTCCATGACAGTTCCTGTTTTTCCCGAGAGAGAACCCAGGGTCATCTTGTAACGCAGGTCATGGGGGGATTTTTCTCCGGTATTTTGGGTCTTTGTTCCAGTGGTGAGGGGATGGTGAGGTCTGACTCTTTGATATCCATAAGTTAGCTGCTTTATTTCCTTGCGTTGTAGACATTCTCTTTGTTGATAAACTGTTGATTTTATTCCACTCCCATCTATTAGTATTCATTTCCTATTCCTGGAAAGGGATTGTTGGAACAGTTGAGTGGAGACTATTTGTTCCATAGTGTCCTGTTTTAGGGTGTCTCTACCTGTATTAGACAGATGGCTTCACATAGGAGCATCCCCAGGGCTGCTGAGGGGAAGGCACAGAGGAAGACAAACCTAGTAGTTCTGAGGGAAATTCCTTGACACCAAACCAACCTGAGTTGTCTAACAGCTGACCTGATGTTTTGAGACATGGGCCAAAGGGGAAACCTTTCAGTGAGTTTGGTCCAGGCCGAGCTATGCTCCAGGCAAAGGTGTGTGAGTGCCCTTGGCTCCTTCTCTGCTCGTTGTGTCCAGCACACAGAGGAGCCCAGAGCTCCTGCAGAAACCATCCCAGCACTCAGTGGGAGCAAACTTGTGTCCAGTCCTCACACAGAGCTGGGGTGTCCAGCACTCCACCTCGTTGGAATGAGGAACTGTTCCAGCCCTCTTGGAAGGAGCTGAGGAGGTTTGGCCTTCAGATCAGCTCCTTCCCAGCTCTTGGTTTGCTGTCCTGGCTAAGCTGCTGCTTGTGGCAACACTTTCTCAGCTGACAGCTCTGCTCTGCAGGCGAGCAGCCACTGCAGGAGCTTTTGCTGGTGACATTGAACCTTTCAGATCTTCCTAAGGAAAGCTCAGGGCAGAACTTGTCAAAAGAGCATTGCTGGGCCCATGCTTTTAACAGTAAATCTTTCCTCTGTGCTCTATGCCATGCACAGTAAATATTTGAGGAAGCAAGTTTGCTGCTCCAGAAATTCCTCAGATCAGTCAGTTTAACAATAATGGCACATGATTTGGGATGTGTAATCTTGCTTTAATTCATTGTTCAAAAATCTACAGGAGCACTTCTTGTGAGCTGTGTGTCTAACCTAAGTGATCTTGCCAGCAAAAACTTGGAAAAGTGGGGAGAGAGGGAATCAGTAGCACAAGGATCTGCATTGTGATTCTCCCACAGGCCCAAGGAAATGGCCCACTTCCACTGGGCCACGGCTTTTTACTCTACATCAAAACTTCATGCTTCAGACTGTGATGGTGAATCCCCCCGGCCTCGTCAGGCCACTCTGTGATCTGAGAAAGGCTTGTTAGACTCGGCCTTGCTGAACAGCCCCTGGGCTCAGCTCCTCTGGAGCTTATCCGAAACACGGAATGCTCCCGGGAACTTGTGCTGTCTAAGGAGCTCCTGGCGTTTCCGATGAACAGCCTTGGAAACTGCTTTCCTTGCCTGGATGGCACAACATCCTTCTTGTCACACTTTCCAAGACAGGCCTGGCCCAAAGTGCGGCCATGACGAAGCATTTTCTGGCTGAGGCCCACTCTGCTGTGGCCAAGAACAGGTCCCAAAGGAGGCCCTTGGAGCTCTCCTGGACCACAGTGGTTGCCAGCAGCAACCTCCCTTGGAGCAGGGCCTCTCAGAGCCAGCGAGCTCTCAAGTGTGCTGCACTGGCAGCATCGCCGATCAGCGATGGATCCTGGGCCCACAGCCCCTCTCCTGGAGGCTCCAGGTTAACTCCTGTTCAGCTGGAGTGCTGCTAAGCTTTTAGGCCACATTCCTTTATATCCTTGTCCTTTCTGTCCCTTTGTCAAATGAATGTAAACTCATGGACACACACACAGAGACACACACAGAGGCAGTTCTTGGTTCATTTGTGGTTTGACTGCATTTTGTTTGTTTCTTTTTTCCTTGTTGTGCCTTAACTGACTAGCCAGTACTAGTGTGAATGTTGTCAACAAACTTGTCAAGCTGTTGCTTAATATTCTATCTGGTTTTTCCTGATAACTTTCCCTGTGAATTTTTAAGCAATGTCAAACAATTCTTTGTAACAAGCCTTGGGAGCATGAGATACAGGGTTGACATTGGAAAGCAGAAGAGTCATTCCAAAGTGACAAGTTTAACTGCCCATTTTATTACTTTTCTATTCATTACACTCTAATAAGCCAAACCAAGCATTTTTTGGAGGCAGAATGTGTGTGGGATGAACTAGGATATTATCCCATAGCTCTGAGCTGAATGCCACCCAGGAGTATAAACAGATTTGAGGAACCCTTGTCACTTGTTGGCCTCACAGTCCACTCATCCTTCTGCAAAAGAGTTGCAAACAACACTGTTGGACTGCTGTCCTGGAGAAATGCACACACAGATGACTTCTCCAAAGCTGTGCATCTTTTCTCATGTCCTCTTCTTACCTATGAAATTGTGATTGAAGACACCTCTGAGCCAGACCTGGGTGAGATTGCAAAGGAGCAAAGCTTTGGGATTTGGGCACACTTCTCTTTGTTTCTTGCTCAGACCCTTTGTGAGCACAGAATACATGTAGGTGGAAAACATTTGACTATGCTGGATCTTTTGTGTCCATTGTCCCCCAAACATGTCAATAGGTGGCCCATTGTAATGCCAACTCACAAATGGCAGAACAAAGGACACAAAGAAAACATGGCAAAAGAGGAAGAGGAGAGGCCGGAGAGGAAATGTATGGGTGGGACATGGTACACCAAGTGAGCTGCACTCCCATAACCACAGCACATCTCCTCTAGGCTAGCAGGTGTTGATCTTGAATTCCGTGCTTGTTTTCTAAAAAAACCTATTATTTTTTCTAATTAAGAAATACAAAGCATATCATCAAAATAAAGTATATACAATTAAAAACATATGATCAAAATTTTAAAGATGCAACTAAATGTTGAGATTTTCAATGGTTTAAGTCTTCAAAAGAGCAAAGCAGTTGTTGGTTGATGTGAAGTTCTTTATTGTAAAGGCACATGAAGTCCAAAAGACCAAGTGTCCAAGTGTTGAAGTCCATGTTAAAAGCTTTTGGCATTGAGTCCTGATGAGAAGCAGAAGGTGCAGCAGCAGCTCCAATCCTCTTCCAGACAGTGATGATGCTGGTGAGGAGAGAGCGCGAGAGAGTCTCTCCCCAGTGCATGGATCGTTATTCACAAATTACTCAATGAGCTAAAAACATGTATCTGAGCATCTAACTTGGAAATCTCTTAGAATTCTAGTTCTATAATATGAAAGTTTACGCATAACTTGTGCATATAGCCTATTTCTTCTATCTGAAGAATGTAAGCAATATACTTAGAATATTTTTATTACGTCTAGAAGTATGTTTTGGAGCTCTCACTGAAGCTTATTTTTGAAGCTTGTTTTTTGCACTAAATTCTAAGGCTTTTGCTCATTAAGGCACTTAAAATATTTTCTCAGTTACTTAAACTTACTTAATTACTTAAAACTTAAGCTTACACCTCTATTTCATGTATGAGTGGCTTAATATATTTTAGATAAATATCTAAAGGCTTTAATTAACCTCCTGCAATTCTGATCTCTCTCTGAGGAAGATCAGAAAGATCTCTCTGAGGAACTCAGAGAGACTCCTGTTTCTCACACTCCAACAGTAAAACCCATTTATCCAAATGTACAGCTAGTTATCAGAACTACATCTACATCTACAACTATAAAGGCTAATGAATGAATCCTGTTCTTTAGTATCTCTTTGTGCAGGTGGTAGCTTCTTCCTGAGTGCGGAGGAAAGAGCTCTTCTGGATGGCAGGCAAGGATTTTGTGGGTAAATGTACAGTAAATTCACGAATACAAGCCGCACTGAGTATAAGCCGCATCTCTGGGTGTTGGCAAATATTTCATTCTTTGTCCATAAATAAGCCGCACCTGAATATAAGCCGCTCTGTGGTTCGCAGCGAGGACCCGCGTGCAACAAAGTTGCCAAATACTAACAGAACCGCGGCATGGCGGGGGGTTTACTGGCTCAACTAAGGCTGTGCAGGCTCGGCCTGCTAGGGGCTGCTGACGGGGCCAGGTGGCCCAGCCCGGCGCTGCCACTCGGGGCTGGCCGCCGCCTCTGGGTTCGCTCGCCCCGGCCCCGCCCCCGCCACGGCGCCGGCCGGGCACGGAGAGCGCACCCCGCTCACGCCGTGGCGCCGGCTGGGCACGGAGTACCCCCTGCTTCCGCCACGGCGGCGGAGGGCGGGGACAGAGCCCCCCCCCCTCCTCCCCGAGTCGCGGCCGTGGCGGCGCGGGGCGCTCGCCGGCTCCCCAAGCCGCGGCAATGGCGGCGCGGGCTCCCCCCTGCCTCCCCGGGCCGCAGTAATGGTGGCACGGGCCTGCCCCCTCCTCCCCGAGCTGCGGCAATGGCGGCGCGGGGTCCCCCCGTCTCTCCCCCGGGCTGCGGCAGAGGAGGGAAGAAGAGAGCTCTCCCGCCTCTCTCCCCACCCCCCGTGCTGCCTGCAGGGAGCCAGGGCAACAGAGTAACACTTTGTAACAATCGCGAAATGCCGGATTTTACTGGCAGGTGCTTGGCTCGGCGCCCTGGCTGGCACGTCTGGGGTTGTAAATGTCAGAAAATTATTCACATATTAGCCTCCCCCGAGTATTAGCTGCACTTCCAGGTTTCCACCAAAATTTTTGTCAAATTGCTGCGGCTTGTATTCGTGAAATTACTGTAAGTAGGACAGTCCAGAGAAAACTTCTTGTAAACACTGTAGTCAGTCAGATCTGCAAAATGGACACACAAAGTGTAACAGAAGCCTCAATGCAAAACTGAAGCATCTAAGCTCCATATTTCATGGTCACATTTCCTGGAAACTTCTCAATAGCAGCACAGGGAAACATGCTTCTGCCAGCAGCCCCTTGAGGCAGCCCAGGGGCACACCCTGACTCATTGCACAGAGCTCCCAGGGAACACCCTGGCCTCTGGGCTGTCCTGGGACAGCAGGGAGCCCAGAGCTCTGTGCTCTCCAGCACAGCCCCACAGCTCAGCAGCCCTACAGCTCCACGGGGCACTGGCAGCAGCACAGCTCGTGGCAGGGGGAACCTGCAGGGCAGAGCTGTTCCCTGCCAATGTGCACAGGCTCTCCAGGCTGCCACAAGACCCTTCCTATCCCTCCAGAGAGCAGCCCAGCTCCCACCTTCCCTCTGTGTGAGGCTGAGCCCTGCTGGGCCTTCCCCTTGTCCTCCTCCCTGGCAGTGACCCTGGGGGCAGCACTGCTCAGCTGCCTCTGCCAGGGTTCCTGGGCCAAGGCCCCTGAGCCGGCCAGGAGCCCAGACTTCCATTCCCAAGGCCAGTGTTCCTCACATACATCTTCATGCTGAAGAGCTCAGTGAGTTTCCTTGGGAACAGAGGCATCCCAGGTCCTATCACACACCAACAGCTCTTTCCCTTTGTGCTGTTGACTCCGAAGAAGCTGTAGATGAGGTACAAGAGAAGAAGTGAGTTGATTAAACTTACATCTTTAAAGTCACCCCATGTAATGGGTGGGGTACTCAAATCAAATTTCAGTTAATGAACAGATTGGTTGCTGTTTTTCATGAAACTAGCCTCAGCTGAAATTTCTCAGACTAATGAGGAGCTGGCAAGCCAGGAGAGAAGGGTTCCATGACTTGATGTGTTGCCTGTTGCCTCCTCACTTCTACAGGATCCCTTTCCTTTCAAACAGTTGGAAATTCACACTGGTGTCTAGAATTTGACACTGTCCATTTTCAAAAGTAGTTTTCAAGGCCATTGTTTCTGTAACTCTTACTCAGTTTTCTGTTGGGTTTTTGGGATTTTTTAAAATTTTGCTTTACACTAAAGGAAGTACTGGGACATAAGCAATGGCACCACACATTAGAGGAAAAGAAGCTTTGCTGTCCCCATTAGATGTCCCCAGTAACCTGAAAGTCTGTAAATGTATGGAATAAAGTGGTCATCCACAATTTTCACTTTTACTCTACTGTTTAAGGGGTCTTATCCCTGCCTTCTTTCCTGCAGAGATACCCAAGCCCAATATTAACATAATCTGCCACAAAATATTTCTGAAATATTCTGATACTGAGAAATCAAATTTTTTCTTGATGGAAATAGAGGAGGGCGGGTCATTCTGAAATACTTTTCAAAAGAGCTGTTAGAACAAAGAGAAGAAATTCTGTACATGGCCAAAGAAGATAAAATCATATCAGCCAAAAAGTAAAAGAAGAATAACTGTCTCACATCAAGATTATATTTCCCCTGTAGAATGGTCAGGACAATTACAAAACAGTAAGAGGTAAGGATTAAAGCTATAGCTCATTTCTGGCTGAGAATATATCCAGGACAAATATGATTGAACTTACTGAGCAATACTTCTCCCTAGGTGCATTAAGCATTCCACCTGCATATCAGCAATCAAGGAGTCATTCAAAAGCGGCTGTACTCAAGATTTGGAAGAACTAACCCTCAGCCAAGGGATCAGTGGATCTGATCCCTTTCTCTGCATCAGCAAAAGTATTTCTTCAAATTTCATCTCTCCTATCATTACATGCCCAGAGATGACAAAGGAACAACAGCGGAGTTTCACTGAGGCTTTCAGCTCAAAAGCATTGGCTGACACAGATGCACCAGAGACCACATTTTGTCTGGCACAATTCTACTTGTCATGGATCAGGCAAGGCAGGGATGGGGGGACAAGGCAGAAGGCATCTCCTCGCCCAGCCTCAGCCTGCAGCACTGACACAGACACAGAGAGTCAGGGAAGAGATTTGTCATTGTGATCCTGCCATAGGTGGTTTTGGGCTGTGCTGTCAGAGGATGACAAACTCAGACCCTGCATCCATTTGGAAGTGTCCTTCTCCTTAACTGGAAAATTCACAAGGTTGTTCTGTCACAGGAGGTTTCCATATGCCATCCAGTGTAAATCCAGGCAACGTTGATGAACTGCCTTAAGATCTCAAACCACTCAGAGGCAGCCCCAAGGAAAAGTTTTCTCCTTCAAAGGTGGGAGGACAGAGTGGGAACATTTCTCATCTCATGCTAAATTACTCCACTTTCTCTACTAATTGTAACACTAGAGAGCCTGCAGGGAGATAAAAGGCATATGCAGGATGGAGAGGAATGTTTCCTTTTCCTGTGCTGCATTTCCAGGCCCCCAGGGTGCCACTCTAGATCCTGCCACTCAACACTTCCCACTGGAGGGATTTTCACTGCATCACTGGAACACACTCCCAGTGACAGGGCTCTGGCAGATTCAACTGAGCCCATCAAAGCAGAAAGCATTGAAATGAATTTACAGAAATTTGAAAAAGCATTTTTTTAATGATGCTTTTAAAATGTCACCTCTAAGTCAAGACTCCAATGGTCATTTTAGGACAGACATGCCCTGTACCTACCTGCATCTTCAGACATCTTCTCTTGGATTCTGCTGCTGCTTCTCGGCCTTGAGAAAGTGGAAGACAAAAAAACATATGAGGAGGAAGAAGAAAGAGAAGGGATACAAGAGGTGTAACACGAAAGGAGGCAAACCTTCCTAGCATGGTCACCGGTGAAGGAGGAAATGCAACACATGAACCCAACAAGATGCAAAGCTCATTAATTCTCCTTAAGCTTTCAGTTGCTGCAGTCAGACAGAACTGACCAAGCTTCACGTGAACCACAGCACTCATTCCTCAACTTACATCCTATCTCTCCAATTCTGCTGTCTCTCCTTTTGGACCCAGTGGTTTTTACAGCCTCTCTGAAGCAGCAAGAGCTGCTAAGCTGAGACACGAGTCTCGATGCAGGGCAGCTACTTTGGTGCTGCTGCCAAAGCTTGACTTTGCCTGCTCGTGCCTTACACTGGGGCCAGTCTCGTGCTCCATGTGGTCAGAGCACTGCTGTGTCCTGAGAAAGATGTTCCACCTCCTTGCCATTTCAAGAAGAAAAAGGTTTTTTTCTGACTCACCTGCTAGGTAAGGATATTCAAATTGCACTTTAAAAGCCTATCGAAATTTTTCATTTTAATGATACTTCTGTGCCTTCTTCTTTATTGTAAGCACTTGGATAAGCTTGACAGCTTCATCTTCTCCCACATATCCAACCAATATCTTTTCATTAGGTACAGCCCTATAACACTCATCTAGTACCTTGTCCTCTATGATTTTAAGCCCAGACCTCAATATGAAACATTGATTGGCTTACACAGCTAATAACTGAAAACTTTTGTGGGATCTAATTTCACAATGGAGGCCCAGGCAAAGAGAAGTTATGCCTGAAATTAACTTGGAGATCCCTTTCCTTCCAAGTGTTTGGAAACACACAGTGGTCTCCAGAATTTGATGATTACACCTAGCAAATAATTCTTTTCAAAGAGTGTTCTCATGGCAAGTTTTGTTTCAGTAACTCCCAATGAATACAGGTTTGGGATTTGTGGGTTGTTTATATTTCTCCTAACAACAAAGGAAGTGTTGGGACATGAACAACAGCACCCCGTGTTCAAAGTAAAAGAAGCAGCGCCAGAATTTGCAGACACCTTCCCACCAGCTAATATGAGTCCAAACATATTCTTGTGGGTGCTGAAGTAGACAGTCAAGGATCACAGAGGTTTTTCTAAATACATGGGACAGCTAATTGTGCAAAAGAACGTCCCTCATGGGATGGGAAGAGCGAGCTGAACAGCACAGTGCAGCAGCAGACACCTTGGCTTACCTCATCTCCTGGGACTCTTCATCATCCAGCTGCACAGAGCTGAGCAGAGACCGTGCAGCACTGTCATCACTGGGACTTCCTGCCTTGCGTATAGGGGGGATCAAAGGTGATCCCAGTGACCCCTTCTTCATATCCCCTTCAGTGCAATCGAGCAAGGAATCCTGGAAAAACAGTCGAAAGTGGTCAAATGATGTGTCCACCCTTGACGTCATTCATGGCTTAAGACACTTAGCCATGCATTTCACTGGGACCTCTCTCCTTGTGCTCACTTCTCTGCAAGGGTGGCTGTGTTCCCAGGTGGAATCCACGTTTGTATCAAGATGTTCTGGGCTGCCACTACCTCCACTGGCCTTTAGCATGGTATGGGAATGGGTTTAGATCACGGTTCTCTCCCTGTCCCTTTGTCACATCACAGCCACTGCTATCTCTTGCCAAGTCCCCACAAATCCATTCTGCAGCATGTGAAAACCTGCTTTTCTCAAGGCCCTTATTTTTCTGCTGCTGACATTCAGTCTTAAAGTTCCCCAGCAGCCTCTGAGCCCAGAAGCGGCTGAGCTCTCAGGATGCTCGGTGCTCTCCAGCTTCCACACCTCCATCATCTCAGGCTCACTGGCATTTAGGAAGTTCAGCACAGCTCCCTGCCCTGCTGCTCTCTGCCTGCCCAAGTTGCTCCAGGGCCCCCATGCCTCGGCCAGGAAGGGGAGTGGTGGCAGTGGGGGTAGATGCACACCCTTCCTTAGTATCCCAGCATTTCTGGCATAGCTAAAGAGCCAAATGAGGGCCTGCTCAAACTGCAGGGAAAGGATCAGATCCTGTCAGGGATACATTGGGCCCTTTGTCAGCAAGGCTGAAATCAAGTTCACAAGCCTTTGATGGAACATTCTGTGTTCCAAAGCTGTTGTTCATCTGCCTCCTCCTTGCACCTCACGGCAAACCCAAAACAGCTGCAGCTGCTGGCCCTGCTGCAAAGGCAATCGTCTGGCTGGGCTCTGGGCTGCTCTCCCCATGGCCACCTCCCATCCCTTCCCTCTGCACAAAGCCATGCCAGAGCACACAGCTGCCCACAAGCTGACAAACTCTAGAAATAGCATCAGAGACAACTGTGCAGAAGGCCTTGGCTGTACAACTCCAGAACCGAGACAGTCTGGAACTGACTGCAGGACTGCCTGTTCCAGCAAACTCCTCTTCCATCCCAACCAGACACAGCTGACAGAAAACACCACCATGACACAGACATGGTTCACAGATACCGTAAGGTTCCTAAACTGTAGAATGATTACTTGCCGAGATTTAGCTGCTCTGACTGCTTCTTGGGGCTTTCACAGCCACAAGAACATGGAGGAACCATGACAGAGCCCAGAAACCATTCAAGGAGCTCTCCTGTTATTGATACACTCTGGGGACATGAAGTCTGCACTACACACCCAGTGCAAAGACAGCCTGATGTGCAGTGTCCAGCTGAGCTCTTCCTTGGCTAAGGTGCTTTAATGGGCTCACATCACAAGATAAGTTCTCAGAGTCCATCCTGTTTATTCTTTTAGGTTTTGCTTTCACATTTCCCAGATTCTGTGCTGACTTGCTGTGAGACTCAGAACTTCATATTAAGTGTTGGTAGGTTCTGTTCACAGGGGAGTTAGACAATCCTTTTCCAGGTGAAGAATGAAGGACAACTGTTACCCAAAATCATAAACAACGGCAAAATGAAGGGAGTTGAACAGGAGGATGGCACTTGATGACATGGAGCTGTAATTGGACCATTAAGCCCCAATATATAAATGGACAAAAACTTAAAAAGCTGCAAAAGCTCCTAAGTGGGATCTAGGATCCATCCTGGGTGTAGCCACAGCCAGGCTCTTGTACTGCCCAAGGGGTATCCTTTTAATGCCTATTAATAAGTACCTACTTTAGTTTTTTAACTTTGTCTAGTCTCTGTTCGTGATCAGCCTCTCTAGGAATCAGTATAGTGCATAAAGTGAAAATCTATCCCATAGAACTTAGCTTGGTCTCCTTACCTTACTCCCTTTTCCCTCTGAACTCAGCTCCTGCTTCTTTTTGGTGATATATTTGTAGTCCGTGGTATTTTTCACTTTCTCTCCACTGCACATCATGCTTGGCTTGGTGGAAAGAGAGCTCCTCCGGATGGGAGGCGAGGGCTTGGATGTTAGGAGCGTAGAGGGAGGTGACTTGCAAAGGTTCTTGGCAATACTGTAGGCAGTCAGGCCTGCAAAGTGAAGACACAAAATATAACAAAGGGCGCAATGAAAACCTAAAACACCTTATTCCATGGGACACATTTCCAGGAAATTTCTCAATAACTGCACAGGGAAACATGCTCCTGCCAGCAGCCCCTTGAGGCACACCCTGACCCCCTTGCACAGAGCTCCCAGGGAACAGCCTGGCCTCTGGGCTGTCCTGGGACAGCAGGGAGCCCAGAGCCCTGTGCTCTCCAGCAATGGCTCAGCTGCACATGCAGCCTCCTGCTCCTCTCCCTGCCCCACAGCTCAGCAGCCCTACAGCTCCACGGGGCACTGGCAGCAGCACAGCTCATGGCAGGGGCACCTGCAGGGCAGAGCTGTTCCCTGCCAATGTGCACAGGCTCTCCAGGCTGCCACAAGACCCTTCCACCCTCCAGAGAGCGGCCCAGCTCCCACCTTCCCTCTGTGTGAGGCTGAGCCCTGCTCACAAGGGAACAAGGGACTTTGGTGAACTCCCACCTTAACATTCAATCCATCTAATGGATGAGGCATCCAGGAGGGTTTTGAATTACTCAGAAGATCGCTTTGTTTTTATTTCTCATGAAACTAGCATCCCTATAATTCCCCTTAACTTCCCCTTAACAGTATGGAGCTAGCAAGCCAAGAGAGAGAGTTTCTACTGATTTGCTGATGTTTTGCTCCCTTCCTATCCACTACTTTGGGATTCCTTTCCTTCCAATAACATGGCAATCTATGTTACTGACTGGAGCCGTGCTCAGAGACAGACAACACGTCCCTCTGGGATTCATGTGACAAAAGCCCCTTTGTTGTTCCAAATTAAATAGAGAGTTTGAGTTTCCCGGGCATACACATGGATTGGTTTTGGTCCCAAGTCACTCATTGCCTTGGCCAAAGATCCATCTGCACTCAGGGTTCAATGGATTGGCTGGGATCCTCTGAGTTTGTTCAAGTCCCTCCTATCATCACTCACTCAGGTATCCTGCCCACCTCCAGGCTGGTTGAGTTTGAGGTTTTAGACCAGCTGCAATGTGACAGCAACCCACAGTGGTCTCCAGAATTTGACAATTGCACTTAGGAAGGAGTTCCTTTCCAACGCTAGTTTTCATGGTCTTTCTATCTGTAACTCCAGCTTAGTTCTGGGCTGGGTTTTCTTGGTTACTTCTATTTCCCATCACAACCAAGGAGGTCCTCACACATGAACCATGGCAGTCCATGTCAGAAGTAAAAGAAGTTTTGCACTCCCCTTACATGTCCCCTGTATTGAAGAAGCCCAGATCTGTAGGGAATAAATTTACCATCCAATAGCAAATATCAACTTTTGCTCTGCTTCATTCTTCCATCATTTTATTCCCAGCTTTTTCTTTCCTACAGAGATATCAAACCCAAGAAAAACATCACCTGTATCAAAATACTTTTAGATCTTGGCTAATGTAGACCATTCACTTTTTTTGTGATTGATATAGCACAGGTCAGGAAATTTTGAAATCCCACACAATGGGCTGTTAGAGCTAAGATAACTAATACTGGACATGGCCTCACAGAGCACAGAATCATAGGTCAGCCAAACAGTAAGAGAGAAATAACTATCTGAAATAAGGATGATATTTCCCCTCTCGAATGGTCAGAACAATTACAATACTGCAACAGCTCAGGTGTAATGATATAACTGCTCAGAAGCGGCCCCAAAAAAAGGTTTTCTCCTACAAAAGCAAGAGGAAGGAGTGGGAACATTTCTCATTTCATGCTAAAAGCTTTCATTTTCTCAACTAATTGTAAGGCTGCAGGGTGATAAAAGGCATGTGCAGGAGGGGGAGGAATGTTTCCTGTTCCTGTGCTACATTTCCAGGGCCCCAAGGTTCCGCTCCAGCTCCTGCCAATCAACGCTTCACATAGAAAGAATTTTCACGGCACCACAGGAACACACTCCCAGTGACTGGGCTCTGGGAGAGTCCACTGAGCCCATCAAGATGTTGAATCAAATTTACAGAGCTTTTTAAAAGAACAGTATTTAACCAAGTTTTCAAATTGTCACATCTGAGTCAAGATTCCAACGGTCAATTTAAAACAGACATGCCCAGTACCTACCTGCATGTTCAACGTTCTTCTCGTTGGTTCTTCTGCGGATGCTTGGCCTTGAGAAAATGGAGGAAAAAAGAACATATGAGAGGGGAGAAAGGAAAGGGATAGAAGAATTATCGCATGAAAGGAGGCAAACCTTCCTTGCTAGGTCACTGTGATGAAGGAGGAAATGCAACACATGAACCCAACAAGATGCAAAGCTGATTAATTCTCCTTAAGTTTTCAGTTGCTGCAGTCAGACAGAGATGGCCTAACTTCAGCTGAAACACAGCACTCATTCTTTAACTTGCATCCTAACTCCCCAGTTTTGGTATTTCTCCTTTTGGAGCCCAGTGGCTCCTACAGCCTCTCTGAAGCAGCAAGAGCTGCTAAGCTGAGACACGAGTCTCTATGCAGGGCAGCTACTTTGGTGCTGCTGCCAAAGCTTGACTTTGTCCTGCTCGTGCCTTACACTGGGGCCAGTCTCGTGCTCCATGTGGTCAGAGCACTGCTGTGTCCTGAGAAGGACATTCCACCTCCTTGCCCTTTCAAGAAGAAAAAGGCTTTTTCCACCTCAGCTGCTAGGTAAGGATAATCAGATTGCACTTTAAATGCCTACCAAAGATTTTCAATTGAAATGCTGCTTTTGTGATGCCTTTAGTACAGTCCCTTGGATAAGCCAGAAAGCTACATTTTCTCACACATATTCAAGCCATTATGTTTTCATCAGGAATAGAACTTAAACTCTTCCCATGCTACAGGCCTTTTGCTTTTATGGCAACACCCAAATATTAAATATCGATCAGAGTATACATTTAAACCACTAAATTTATCTGAGATCTAATTTCACAGAGGAGGCCAAGAAACAGACAACATAGAACCAGAGGTTTACTGAAGCAGCATGGTAATTTGCAGACACTTCTCCCATAGACAATATTTGTACAAACATATTCTTGTGTGTGCTGAAGTACGAAGTCAAGGATCACAGTATTTATTGATCTTCAGGATCCAGACCCATGCAATACAATTCTCAAAGGACACCACAAACATTACAGAAGGAATCAAGAGCAATGCCCAGCACTGGACTCATCTTGAGATGCTTCTAAGCTTTGCCTCCTCTTCCCAACCACCACCTCTGCTCTTGGGACATGCGCTGTGGGTTTTGACATTCAGCTGGATCATCAGAGATGGGCAAAATGGTGAATACACAGAGGTTTGCTTAAATACATGGGAGAGCCGATTGTGAAAAGAACCTCACGGGATGGGAAGAGCGAGCAGAACAGCAGAGTGGAGCAGCAGACACCTTGGCTTACCTCATCTCCTGGGACTCTTGGACATCCAGCTCCGGAGAGCTGCACAGAGACCCTGCAGCACTGCCAACACTGGGAGTTATTGACTTGTGTATAGGGGGGATCAAAGGCAGTCGCAGTGACCCCTTCTTCATATCCCCTTCAGTGGAATCGAGCAAGGAAGCCTGAAAAGAGTGGAACAAAATGCTCCAATGAAACATCCAGCAATGCCCCCATTCATGGCTCAACACTTTTAGTTGTGCATTTTACTGGGACCTGGCAGCAAAAGACAAGTCAAACATCTGGGGAAACGTGGTCCAGGATGGGGAATGGAAAGGGAATTGGTGAGGGTGTGCCCATGTCTCAGATTTGCCAACGGTCTCCTTGCGCTCACTTCTCTGCAAGCGTGGCTATGTTCCCAGGTGGAATCCACATGTTTGTGTCAAGATCTTCTGGGCTGCCACTGCCTCCACTGGCTTTTAGCATGGTATGGGAATGGGTTTAGATCACGGTTCTCTCCCTGCCTCTTTGGCACCTCCCAGCCACTGCTGATCTCTTGCCAAATTCCCACAAATCCATTCTGCAGCATGTGAAAATCTGCTTTTCTCAAGGCCCTCATTTCTTCTGCTGTTGCCTTTCCCTCTTGCAGTTCCCCAGCAGCCTCTGAGCCCAGAAGCTGCTGAGCTCTCAGGATGCTCGGTGCTCTCCGTCTCTCACACCTCCATCATCTCAGACTCACTGGCATTTAGGAAGTTCAGCACAGCTCCCTGCCCTGCTGCTCTCTGGAAGCTCTCTGCCTGCCCAAGTTGCTCCAGGGCCCCCATGCCTCGGCCAGGAAGGGGAGTGGTGGCAGTGGGGGTAGATGCACACCCTTCCTTAGTATCCCAGCATTTCTGGCATAGCTAAAGAGCCAAATGAGGGCCTGCTCAAACTGCAGGGAAAGGATCAGATCCTGTCAGGGATACATTGGGCCCTTTGTCAGCAAGGCTGAAATCAAGTTCACAAGCCTTTGATGGGACATTCTGTGTTCCAAAGCTGTTGTTCATCTGCCTCCTCCTGCACCCCACGGCAAACCCAAAACAACTGCAGCTGCTGGCCCTGCTGCAAAGGCAATCGTCGGGCTGGGCTCTGGGCTGCTCTCCCCATGGCCACCTCCCATCCCTTCCCTCTGCACAAAGCCATGCCAGAGCACACAGCTGCCCACAAGCTGAGCAACTCTAGAAACAGCATCACAGACAACTGTGTAGAAGGCCATGGCTGTACAACTCCAGAACAGAGACAATCTGGAACTGACTTTGCAGGACTGCCTGTTCCAGCAAACATCTTCTTCCATCGCAACCAGACAGAGTTGACAGAAATCACCACCAAGACATAGACATGGTTCACAGATACCATAGGTTCCTAAATGTAGAAGGATTGTTTGGCCAGATAGGACAACTTCAGCTGCTCTTACTGATTGTTGGGGTTTTCTCAGCCATGAGAATAAGGAGGAACCATGACACAGACCAGAAACCAGTCAAGGACCTTTCCTGCTATTGATAAATGTTGCGGGTGTGATGTCTGCACTACACACCCATTGCAAACACGCCTGAAGCACAGTGTCCAGCTGAGATCTTCTTTGGCTCAGCTGCTTCCTTGACATCACAACACTGGAAAGGGTTTCAGAGATTTTCCTACTGCACATAAACTGAAAATCTACTTCACAGGACATAGCTTAGTCTCCTTACCTTTTGTCCTTTTCCCTCTGAATTGAGCTCCTGACTTTTCCTACTGTCATCTTCACAGCTGATGCCCTTTTTCCCATTCTCCAGCTCTCTGCTAGAAACCTTGATTGGCTTGGTGGTAGAAGAGCTGTTCAGGATGGGAGGCAAGGGCTTGGAGGGAAGGAGCATAGAGGGACTTCCCTGGGAAAACCTTTTGGCAAGAGGGTAGCAAGTCAGGCCTGCATTGTGAAGACACGAAATGTAGCAAAGTTTGCAAAGCAAACTTAAAGCATCTAAAGCTTCCCTTCCCTTCCCTTTCCCTTCCCTTCCCTTCCCACGACCAGCTGGACCTGGGCAGGCCAGGCCTGAGGGTTTGACACTACCTAGGAAGTAGCTGCTTTCCAAAACTACTTTTCCAGGCCTTTATTTCTGTAATTCCCACTCAGTTCTGGCTTGCAGTTTGTTGGTTGGGGAATTTGTTTATTTCTCTTCACAACAAATGGAGTGGTTCCTTCCCCCCAGCAGCCTTGGGGATGTTCCCATGTGAAGCCATCTGTCTCACACTGTTTTAGACACCTTAAAACAGGATACTGTGGAATAACTCGTCTCCTGTAAAGTGTTCCTGCAATCCCTTTCCAGCAATAGGAAATGAATATTAATAGATGAACATGGGAAAAAAATGCAACACTTCCTGAAAAAATAGGATGCTTACAAAGCAAGGGGAAAAAGTCAGTAACTTCTGGACAGCAAACATTCAGACCTCACTGTCCCCCTGTGGTGGTTTGTAAAGGTTTCTTGAAAGTTTTACTAGTCGAGATTGGGCAGTTTTCTTGTACCTAACAAAGACTAGTCAGTGTCACATTTGCAGTACCGGCACATTGTTGCACCAATAGAAGAGTTTCTGTGTCTTTGTGAAGCACAGATGTAAAGACAAAATGCCCTGCCCGGCTCTGTTTGCCCTCGGGCCTCTCCCCAAGCACCGCGGGCCCGGCCCCTCCGCCTGAGCCGGGCGGGCAAAGGCGGGCGGGCTCTGAGCTGGGCTCGGAGCCGCCGGGCCCCGTTTCCAGCCAGGGCCTCGATAGGCAGGGGGAGGAGAGGCCGGGTGCCAAAATCCCTGCCCCCCTGGCACGGGCAGGGAGCCACGGCTCGGCAGAGCCCTGCCCTGCCCGGCCCAGAGCGGCTCCGGGCGGCGGGGCAGATAGAGCTGGGCCCGTCCTGGCCAGGGCCCCTAGCCTCGTCTGCTGGGCAAAGACAAAGGAAAACCACCAGCCCACGACTAAAATTAAATACAACAAGCGCCAAAAATCAACCGCACTACCAAAACACTCATCACTGCCTCCTGGCTGGGCCCTACAATCCCAGCCCGGCCCCAGCGTGGCTTTACAAGACTCTTTATTGTAAATAGTTCTGGCCACCCCAGCTGAGAAACCCTCACAAAACCCTCTGCTGCCCGGGCAGAATATTAACCTTTTTCACTGCCGAAACTAAGACTTTAAAAATGCTTTGTTTTCTCTCCTGAATAAAAACAATAAAAAAAAGAACCAAAATAATATGCACAACACCAGCATAAAAGCACCAAATTCCAACAAGAGAAGAGTCAAGTCCTAGGTGAGGGAAGGAGGAAAGTCATAGACTGAAATTTTTCCTTTTTTTATGCTATAGAAATTAAACTCTTATTTCCCTATAACACATTTAAAAATTATGGGGTGGATTAAATATTCTAACTATAGATATAAACAGAGATATTGCTGTTAAAATTGCTGTAATTCCCTAAGTTTAAATCGTGAAAAATCCCCTGCTACTCTCATGGGAGGAACAAAAGACAAACTCTATTTTCAGAAATGAAGTAAGCTTTTGTTTCAACTACTATAATCCTTAAAGTGTGCCTGTTCAGTTGATATGGTCCTCAATAATAGTTATGTAAAAAGGAGTTAGTTGAGAAGAGAATTTTACATTATACTCAGCTCTCCATTCTCCTGACTAAACAGTATAACAGCAAGGTCACGAAATAAATGTTTTTTTATGAAAAAATCTCTATAGATTGAAAAGAAAAGTCTCCAAAATAAATTAGTAAATTACTACTTTAGAAAATATGAAGTAACTGAGTTGTTTCTCCCAGTGGCAGAGTTCCATGGAATGGTCACGGCAGGTGAAGAAGCTGGGCTGGAGCCCCTCGGTGCCTTTTCTCCCCAGCACGGCTCAGCTCACAGACTCTTGGGCTGGGAGCGGGGCCGCTGCACTTCTGCCAGCAGCATGGCCCTGCTCTGGGACAAACAGTTTTCTGCTAGGAGAGCCCTGCATACTGCTCCACACATCTTTCAGAAAGGCCATAAAAATGCTGCTCAGCTCAGGGAGGCAGAGTGTGCACAAAAGCTGCATCCAAAGCACTGATCACAAACCCCTGGAGATGCTAGCAAAGTGCAGCAGCTCTTCTTCATTCCATGCAGGTGAGAGCCCAGCCCTGGAGCCTGTGCCTGGGAGCAGGGAAACACTGTGCATATGGTTGTGAATTTTCAGGGACAGTCAAAATGAGAATGCTTTTGAGGCAAGTGTTGCAGTATTGGGTATGGGTGTGTCTGCAGGAAAGAAAGCAGGAATAAACCCCTGCCACAAGGAAGTGGAATCTTTGCGTGGTCAATTTACACCCTACAGATACATTGATCATATTGGGCCACTGAATACTGGGGACATCTAATGCAGAGTTAAAAGTTTCTTTGAATACATAGGAGAGATGTGACATGAAGAAATAATTTTACTGATGCAGAAAAAGGGATCAGACCCACTGGTTCTGTAGCTCATGCTCAGTTCTGCCAAATCAAGCATAATCAGTTTTAACCCTTATGTTGGAGAGTATTTCAGAAGGACCTGCCCCATGCAATTTCCATTGAGAAAATTTTGAATTGTCAGGAACTGCTAAGATGAGAATATTTTGCAGCAGATCATGTTTAGGTTGGCTTTGGGTGTCCCTGCAATAAAGAAATCTGGGAATAAACCCCTGAAGCAATGAAGCAGAACAAACATGGAACATTTGGGTGATCAATTTTTCCCTGCAGATATCGACCAAATGAATTCAGGAGTCATCTTCTGGGGAGTTCAAAGCCTCTTTTACTTCCAGTGCCTGCTGCCATTGTTTGTGTCCCACCACTTTATTTGTTGTGAAGAGAAATAAAATAATTCCCCAACAAACAAACTGCAGCCCAGAACTGAGTGGGAATTACAGAAATAAAGACCTTGAAAAGTAGCCTTGGAAAGCAGCTACTTCCTAGGCAGTGTCAAACCCTCAGGCCTGGCCTGCCCAGGCCCAAGTCTGGCTGCCCTTGGGAAGGGAAGGGAAAGGGATGGAGTTGAGGTGGGGTTCTGTGGCCATGGAAACGAGAGAACCACGGGTGGTGCGTCACAAAGGGGCAGCCCTGCGCTGGGGCTGTGAAGGTTGTGGGTGACACGGACACAGCAGCAGGAGACCGGCTGGCTCTGCCTGTCTGTGCCGACTGCTGGCGATTGGAGTCACCCACCTTGTTCTAGGGCTGAGCACCAAGCTCCTATCGCTGTCTACTGCGACAGAGTTCCATAATTGAACCCCAGATACTTCTGCGAGACAGAAGCAGGGGTTCAAACATGGATTCTACTAGAAAAGGAAAGATCACAGCAGGGAAAGGTGAGCACAGAAAGGAGCTGAAAGGCCTGAGCCAAATGCAGAAAAATGCCACCAGCTTTCAGGGAAAATTGGTCCATGGTGGTCAGTGCTGGCTCTGTGTCAGAGTTGGTGGGTGACAGCGATAGGGGATCCTGCCAGGACACCCATGGCATCACAACATTCTGTCAGTATTTTACTTCCTTCTTTTTGGCACTAGCCAAATCACTCATACTGTCAGCCAGGACAGGGACCGTGGCCACAGCTGACCACATATTGGACATGGTCCTGAGATGGAAGTCCAGTTTCTTTCTTGTCGGATCTCACTACAGATAAATTTCCTGTTCTTGCTCTGCTTGCTGATTGGTTCCAACACTGAGGATGATATTCCAGTGCTATAAAAACGTTAGCATGGCTTGCCTGCTTGCTCACAGCACTTTTGGTGGTTTGCAGAAATAGCAGTCACAGTTGTGTGGGTCTTTACTGGATATTCACAAAAGGCCAATGTCAAGGAAGAATCCTTTCCCCCTCTTATCATTGTAGCATTCCACCTTTCCCTTCTGACTTGATAACTCAATAGTGTTCAGAGGAAGTAAACACAGGCTAGTTCCATGAAAAAAAACCCAAAGAAATTCTCTCAAAAATTCAAAAATCCCTCTAGTGCCTCACCCATTAGATGTGTTGATGATAAAGGTGGGAGTTCACCTAAGTCCCTTTCTCCCTTGTGATCAGGGCTCAGACTCACACAGAGGGAAGGTGGGAGCTGGGCCGCTCTCTGGAGGGTAGAAGGGTCTTGTGGCAGCCTGGAGAGCCTGTGCACATTGGCAGGGAACAGCTCTGCCCTGCAGGTGTCCCCTGCCATGAGCTGTGCTGCTGGCAGTGCCCCGTGGAGCTGTAGGGCTGCTGAGGTGTGGGGCAGGGAGAGGAGCAGGAGGCTGCATGTGCAGCTGAGCCATTGCTGGAGAGCACAGGGCTCTGGGCTCCCTGCTGTCCCAGGACAGCCCAGAGGCCAGGCTGTTCCCTGGGAGCTCTGTGCAAGGGGGTCAGGCTGTGCCTCAAGGGGCTGCTGACAGGAGCATGTTTCCCTGTGCAGCTATTTAGAAGTTTTAAGGGAACGTGTCCCACAGAATGGAGAGCTCCAGGTGCTTTAGGTTTGCATTATTTTATGTTATATTCTGTGTCATTGCTTTGCAGGCCTGACTGGCTACCCTCTTGCCAAGAGGTTTTCCCAGGCAAATCCCTCTATGCTCCTTCCCTCCAAGCCATTGCCTCCCATCCAGAAGAGCTCTCCTCCCAATAAGCCATACAAGATGTGCAGTGGAGAGCAGGAGAAGAGGAAAAATGGCAACACCTCTGAGGCAGACAGAAAAAACACCGTGGAGCTGAGATTAGAGGGAAAAGGGGTTAAGGTAAGAAGACCAAGCTATGTCGTGTGCGGTAGATTTTTAGTTTATGTACAATAGGAACATCTATGAGACCTTTCCTGTGGTGTGAAGCCAGGGAAGCAGCTGAGTCGAGGAAGAGCTGAACTGGACACAGCACTTCAGGCTGTCTTTGCAATGGGTTTGTAGTGCAGATTTCATGTCCTAAGTCTGAATAAATAGAAGGAGAGGTTTTTGAATGGTTTCTGGACTGGAGTGTGTCTCCTCCTCTCCCTTATGGATGAGAAAAACTCAAGGATCAGTCAGAGCAGCTAAAGTTGTCCAATCTGGCCAAGCAATCCTTCTACATTTAGTAACCTATGGGTATCAGTGAACCATGTCTATGTCTTGGTAGTGTTTTCTGTCAGCTTTGTCTGGTTGGAACAGGCAGTCCTGCAAGGTCCAGATTGTCTCAGTTCTTGAGTTGTACAGCCATGGCCTTCTACACAGTTGTCTTTGATGCTATTTCTAGAGATGCTCAGCTTGTGGGCAGCTGTGTGCTCTGGCATGGCTTTGTCCAGAAGGAAGGGATGGGAGGAGGCCATGGGGAGAGCAACCCAGAGCCCAGCCACACGATTGCCTTTGCAGCAGGGCCAGCAGCTGCAGTTGTTTTGGGTTTGCCGTGGTGTGCAGGAGGAGGCAGATGAACAACAGCTTTGGTAGACAGAATGTCCCATCAAAGGCTTGTGTACTTGATTTGAGCCTTGCTGACAAAGGGCCCAATGTATCCCTAACAGGATCTGATCCTTTCCCTGGAGTTTGAACAGGTCCTCATTTGGCTCTTGAGCTGTGCCAGAGATGCTGGGATACTAAGGAAGGGTGTGCATCTACCCCCACTGCCACCACTCCCCTTCCTGGCCGTGGCATGGGGGCCCTGGAGCAACTTGGGCAGGCAGAGAGCTTCCTGAGAGCAGCAGGGCAGGGAGCTGTGCTGAAATTCCTAAATGCCAGTGAGCCTGAGATGATGGAGGTGTGGGAGTTGGAGAGCACCGAGCTTCCTGAGAGCTCAGCAGTTTCTGGGCTGAAAGCTGCTGGGGAACTGTAAGGGGGAGAGGCAGCAGCAGAAGCTGTGAGGGACTTGAGAAATGCAGGTTTTGACATCCTGCAGAATGGGTTTGTGGGGACTTGGCAGGAGATCTTCAGCAGCTGTTTAGTGTCTAATGGGCAGGGAGAGAACAGTGACCTAAACCCATTCCCACACCATCCAAAAGGCCAGTGGAGGCAGTGGTGCTCCTGAACATACTGAGGGCAAACACGTGGATTCCAGCTGGGAATGTAGCCACAATCCCAAAATCATTAGTATTAGGGAAGAGGTTGCAAATCTGGGACATGATCTCTCCTTAACCACTTCCCTTTCCTAGGCCACCTTTCCCTGTCCTAGGCCAAGCTTCACCTTCCATTTAAAACAACTTTTCTTTTCCTGCCAGGTCACTGTTAAAAGCATGGATAAATGTCTTGAGCCATGAATGGGGGCAAGGCTCAAGGCTTAATCTGAGCACTGTGTTGTAATTTTTACAGGCTTCCCTGCTGCCTTCTGGTCAGGGTAATTTGAAGAAGGGGTCTTTGGGACTGCCATTGATTCCCCCAATACGCACGGCAAGAACTACCAGTGCTGGCCGTGCTACAGGGTCAGTGCTCACCGCTGTGCAGGAGGATGACGAAGAATTCGAGGAAATGAGGTAAGCCAAGGTGTCTGCTGCTCCACTGTGTGTTCTGCTGTCTCTTGAGGTTCTTTTGCACAATCGGTTCTCCCATGTATTTAGGCACACCTCTGTGTATTCACCACTTTTCCCATCTCTGATGATCCAGCTCAATGTCAGTCTCCACACCGTATGTCCCAAGAGCAGAGGTGGTGGTGGGGAAGAGGAGGCAGGGCTTAATTGCACCTAAAGACGGCTCCTCTGCTGGGTTTTGGCTATTGATTCTCTCAGTAATGTTAGTAGTGTCATTTGGGAACTGTATTGCATAGGTCTGAATCCTGCAGATCTTTGTATACTGTGATCCTTGAGTTCCTACTTCAGCACCCACAAGAACTCGTTTGGACAAATACTGGCAGCTGAAGAGGTGTCTGCAAATTGGGGTGCTGCTTCTACTGATTTTACCGTGGGGTACCTTTGTTCATGTGCCAGCACTTCCTTTGTCATAAGGAGAAATATAAACAAGCAACAAAACCCAACCCAAAAAAGAGAGGGTATTAGAGAAGCCAAACTAGGTTTGGAAAGCAATTACTTCCTGGGTGTAATTGTCAAATCCTGGAGACCACTGTGGGTTGCCAACCGTTTAGAAGGAAAGAGATGCCAAATTAAATGTCAGGTGTAAATTCTGTGCGCCTGATCCTCCACTGTCAAAGGAGATCCCAGATAAGTTTTGAGGTATAGATATAAAATCCAGTCAATGTTTAATATGTAGGTCAGGGCTTGAAATCAAAGATGGAGAGGTGCTTGGGAAGAGTTGAAGAACAATTAGTCAGCTTTGCCTCTTGTTGGGTTGATGTGTTGCATTTCCTCCTTCATCAGATCGATCAAGATAGGAA
Source organism: Catharus ustulatus (assembly GCF_009819885.2). Taxonomy (NCBI): domain Eukaryota; kingdom Metazoa; phylum Chordata; class Aves; order Passeriformes; family Turdidae; genus Catharus; species Catharus ustulatus. The sequence continues at coordinate 13,178,931 of NC_046223.1, forward strand.
AGTTTGCCTCCTTTCATGCTGCACTTCTTCCCTCCCTTCTCTTTCCTCCTCTTGATATGGTTTTTTTTGTTCATTTTCTCTAGGCCAAGATCCAGCAGCAATAGCAGAGAGAACTCTGAACATGCAGGTAGGTACAGGGCATGTCTGTCCTGAAATTACCATTGGAATCTTGATGCAGAGGGGACGTTTTGAAAGCAAGGTTAAAAACTATTCTTTTTAAAATTTCTGTAAATTCATTTCAATGTCTTGATGGGCTCAGTGGGCTCTCCCAGAGCACAGTCTCTGAAAGTGTGTTCTGGTGGTGCAGTGAAAATTCCTCCAGTGAGAAGTGTTGAGTGGAAGGAACTGGAGTGGGACCTTGAGATCTTTGAAATGCAGCACCAGAAAAGGAAACATTCCTCTCCCTCCTGCACAAGCCTTTTATGTCCATACAGTCTTTCTAGTGTTGGAATTATTAGAGAAAAAGCAGTTATTTAGCATGAATTGAGAAATGTTCCCACTCCTTCCTCCTGCCCTTGAGGGAGAAAACCTTTTCTTGTGAGAGTTTCTGAGCGGAACACTTTGAGATCTGAACAAGATTTATGGATATTGTCTGGTTTTGCACAGGGAGAAATATGGAAACCTCCTGTGACAGAAAGTCCTTCTCAATTTTCCAGTTAGGGAGAAGGAGACTTCCAAATGGATGCAGCCTGTGCAGGGTCTGAGTTTGTCATCCTCTGACAGCACAGCCCAAAGCCACCTATGGCAGGATCACAATGACAAAACTCTTCCCTGACTCTCTGTGTCTGTGTCAGTGCTGCAAGCTGAGGCTGGGCGAGGAGATGCCTTCTGCCTTGTCCCCCTATCCCTGCCTTGCCTGATCCATGACAAGTAGAATTGTGCCAGACAAAATGTGGTCTCTGGTGCATGTGTATCAGCCAATGCTTTCAAGTTGAAAGCCTCAGTGAAATTCTGCTGTTGTTCCTTTTCCACCGCTGGGCATGATAGGAGAGAATAAATTTAAAGAAATACTTTTCCTGATGCAGAGAAAGGGATCAGATCCAGTGGTCTCTTAGCTCAAGGTTTGTTTATCAAAATCCTGGGTGCAGGCCGTTTTGCTTGACTCCTTAATTGCTGATATGCAGGTGGAATGCTCAATGCATTTAGGGAGAAATATTGCTCAGTCAGTAAGGTGCCATTTTTGCAGGAGTCATTCTGGACTAGAAATGTCCTATCCCATTAGACCTTTCCTGTCTCTATTTTTGACTGGAACATTCTACAGGAGAAAAGAACCCAGTTTTAAAATCATTATTCCTCTGCCACTGCTTGGCTGCCCTCCAATTTTATACTTTGTCAAGCCATGGAGAGATTGATTAGTTCTCTGTATTTTAACCGGTTACTGGGAGAGTATGTCAAAATGACATGCCCTCTGCTATTTCCATTAAGGACATTTTGTAATTTAGGTATTAGCCAAGATCAGAAATATTTTGAGGCCGATGGTGTTTATTTTGGGTTTGGATGTCTGTGTAGAAAAGAAAAAGCAGGGAGTAAACCAAAGGAAGAATGAAGCAGAGCAACAGTGGTAATTTGCAATAGCAGGCCAATTGGTTTGCTGCAGATTTGGGCTCCTTCAATACTGGGGACATGTAATGGGCAGCACAAAGTTTCATTTCCTTGTAACATGGTGTGCCATTGTCCATGTGACAGCACCTCCTTGGTTGCGAAGAGAAATAAAAGCAACCAACTAAACCCAACAAAGTAGGAGTTACAGAAACAAAACTAGCCATGACAAGTAGCGTTGGAAAGCAATTGTTTCCTAGGTGTAATTGTCAAATTCTGGAGACCACTGTGGTTTACCAACTATTTGGAAGGAAAGGGTTCCCAAAGTATTAGATGGGCACTGAGCAACACAAAAGCAAAAAAGTAGAAGCTCTCTCTCCTGGCTTGCCTTCTTCAAACAGTTCAAAGAAAGTGTAGGGATGTTAGTTTAAAGAAAAATAGAAAGAAATCGATCTTCTTTATAATTCAAAACTTCCTTGGCTGCCTCATCCACTGGATGTGTTGATGATAAAGGTGGGAGATCACCTAAGTGCCTTGTTCCCTTGTGAGCAGGGCTCAGCCTCACACAGAGGGAAGGTGGGAGCTGGGCCGCTCTCTGGAGGGTGGAAGGGTCTTGTGGTAGCCTGGAGAGCCTGTGCACATTGGCAGGGAACAGCTCTGCCCTGCAGGTGCCCCTGCCATGAGCTGTGCTGCTGCCAGTGCCCCGTGGAGCTGTAGGGCTGCTGAGCTGTGGAGCAGGGAGAGGAGCAGGAGGCTGCATGTGCAGCTGAGCCATTGCTGGAGAGCACAGGGCTCTGGGCTCCCTGCTGTCCCAGGACAGCCCAGAGGCCAGGCTGTTCCCTGGGAGCTCTGTGCAAGAGGGTCAGGGTGACGGCGGTGGAAAAGAAGGGACGAGGTCTTCATGATTTGCAGGGAGCCATGAAGACATTTATTGATCCACAAAGCAAAGTTTATATACTTTTTCTACTGTTACTAAGAATAGCGCACCAATAATATTCATGTAACTAAGGTATATTGCTTTTATGTATCTCGATAACATTGCTCAATCTAGGCCTCGTTTAAGCTAGCCAGGTCGATACAATATTTCTCACAAATCCCCATAGAATCTGCAGGCTAAGCACTCTGTGCCAAGTGCCTTCGTATCTTTTACATTCCTTCTCCAAAATCCCACTTTCTTCTGCCAAGGCTTGGGCCTACTCACTCCTGCCAAGGCTTGCGGCTTACTACGGCCAGCAGATCCCCATGGGCAGTGACAAGCTGAGCAGTGCTGGCAGTTCTGCTCTCCAGTTATATTCCCACATCAGGGTTTGCCCCTGGGCTGCCTTAAGGGGCTGCTGGCAGGAGCATCTTTCCCTGTGCAGCTATTGAGAAGCTTCCAGGAAGTTTGTCCCATGAAACGTGGAGCTTTAGATGCTTTAGATTTACATTGCGGCCTCTGTTACATTTTGTGTCTTCACTTTGCAGGCATGACTGACTACAGCACGGACAACAATCTTTCCAAATCACCTCCCTCTATGCTCCTTACATCCAAGCCCTTACCTCCCATTCCGAGGAGCTCTCCTTCCACCAAGCCAAGTACGATGTGCAGCGGGAAGGAAGGGAAAGAGAAAAATATCCCTGAATACAAAGATATCAGCAAAAAGAAGCAGGAGCTGAGTTCAGAGGGAAAAGGGAGTAAGGTAAGCAGAGCAAGCTAAGTCCTCTGTGATAGATTTTCAGTTCCTGCACTATAGTGATTCCTAGGGAGGCTGATCTGGAACAGAGACTAGACAGAGTTGAAGGAATCCAGTAGGCATTTATTAAGAGGCCTTTAGAGGATACAGTTTGGGCAGTACAAGAGCCTGGCCGTGGCGACACCCACGATGGATCTAAAATAGTTCCTGTCATGGGATTTTACATCTTTATAAGTTTTCATCCATTTACATATTGGGAGTAAATTGTCATATTACAACTTCAGGTCATGAAGTTCCACACTCCTGGTCCAATCCCTTGATATTGCTACTGTTTATGCTTTTAGGGTAGCGGTTGTCCTCAATTATCAAGCTGGAACAAAATTGTTTTGTCTAACTTCCCTGTGAAGGGAACCTACCAACATGTAATATGAAGCTGAGATTTGTACACCAAGTCAGAAGAGAATCTGCCAAAATGTGAAAGCTAAAATTTAAGGGATCAATAAGAAGAAGTCTGAGAGCTTTTCCTGTAGTGTGAAACCAGGGAAGCAGCTGAGCCAAGGAAGAGCTCAGCTGGACACTGCACTTCAGGCTGTGTTTGCACTGGGTGTGTAGTGCAGACTTCACATCCTCTGAGTGTATGAAGAGCAGGGGAGGTGTTTGAATAGTTTCTGGGCACTGTCGTGGTTCCTGCTCTGTTTTATGGCTCTGAAAGCCCCAAGGATCAGTCAGAGCAGCTAAAGTTGTCCAATCTGGCCATGCAATCCTTCTATATTTAGTAACCTATGGGTATCAGTGAACCATGTCTATGTCTTGGTGGTGTTTCCTGTCAGCTTTGGTTGGGAAGGAAAACAGTGTTTGCTGGAACAGGCACTCCTGCAAGTTTAGGTCAAGATTGTCTCAGTTCTTCAGTTGTACAGCCATGGCCTTCTGCACAGTTGTCTGTGATGCTATTTCTAGGGTTGTTCAGGTTGCGGGCAGCTGTGTGCTCTGGCATGGCTTTGTCCAGAGGGAAGGGATGGGAGGTGGCCATGGGGAGACCAGCCCAGAGCCCAGCCACACGATTGCCTTTGCAGCAGGGCCAGCAGCTGCAGTTGTTTTGGGTGTGCCGTGGGTTGCAGGAGGAGGCAGATGAACAACAGCTTTGGTAGACAGAATGTCCCATCAAAGGCTTGTGAACTTGATTTCAGCCTTGCTGACAAAGGGCCCAATGTATCCCTGACAGGATCTGATCCTTTCCCTGGAGTTTGAACAGGCCCTCATTTGGCTCTTTAGCTGTGCCAGAAATGCTGGGATACTAAGGAAGGGTGTGCATCTATCCCACTGCCACCACTCCCCTTCCTGGCCATGGTGTGGGGGCCCTGGAGCAACTTGGGTAGGCAGAGAGCAGCAGGGCAGGGAGCTGTGCTGAACTTCCTAAATGCCAGTGAGCCAGAGATGATGGAGTTGTGGGAGCTGGAGAGCACCGAGCATCCTGAGAGCTCAGCAGCTTCTGGGCTGAAAGCTGCTGGGGAACTGTAAGAGGGAAAGGCAGCAGCAGAAGCTGTGAGGGACTTGAGAAAAGCAGGTTTTGACATCCTGCAGAATGGGTTTGCGGGGACTGGGCAGGAGATCAGCAGCAGCTGTTTAGTGTCTAATGGGCAGGGAGAGAACAGTGACCTAAACCCATTTCCACACTATCCAAAAGGCCAGTGGAGGCAGTGGTGCTCCTGAACATACTGAGGGCAAACACATGGATTCCAGCTGGGAATGTAGTCACAATACCAAAATCATTAGCATGAGGGAAGATGTTGCAAATCTGGGACATGGTCTCTCCTTAACCACTTCCCTTTCCTCGGCCACCTTTCCCCGTCCGATGCCAAGCTTCACCTTCCGTTAAAAAGAACTTTTCTTTTCCTGCCAGGTCACTGTTAAAAGCATGGATAAATGTCTTGAGCCATGAATGGGGGCAAGGCTCAGTGCTTAATCTGAGCACTGTGTTCTAATTTTTACAGGCTTCCCTGCTGCCTTCTTGTCGGGGGATTATGAGCAAGAGGTCCTTGGGACTGCCTTTGATCCCTCCTATACACACGGCAAGAACTACCAGTGTTGGCCGTGCTGCAGGGTCTCTCCTCGACGCTGTGCAACTGGATGATGAAGACTTCGAGGAGTTGAGGTTAGCCAAGGTGTCTGCTGCTCCTTTATGTGTTCTGCTGTCTCTTGAGGTTCTTTTGCACAATCGGCTCTCCCATGTATTTAGGCAAACCTCAGTGCATTCACCATTTTTTCCATCTCTGATGATCCAGCTCAATGTCAGTCTCCACACCGTATGTCCCAAGAGCAGAGGTGGTGGTGGGGAAGAGGAGGCAGGGCTTAAATACACCTAAAGACAGCTCCTCTGCTGGGTTTTGGCTATTGATTCCCCCAGTAATGTTAGTGGTGTCATTTGGGATCTGTATTTTGTAGGTCTGAATTCTGCAGATCTTTGTATACTGTGATCCTTGAGTTCCTACTTCAGCACCCACAAGAACTTGTTTGGACAAATACTGGCAGCTGAAGAGGTGTCTGCAAATTGTGGTGCTGCTTCTACTGATTTTACTGTGGGGTACCGTTGTTCATGTACCAGCACTTCCTTTTTTATAAGGAGAAATATAAACAAGCAACAAAACCCAGCCCAAAAAAGAGAGGGTATTAGAGAAGCCAAACTAGATTTGGAAAGCAATTACTTCCTGGGTGTAATTGTCAAATCCTGGAGACCACTGCGGGTTGCCAACCGTTTAGAAGGAAAGGGATCCCAAACTAAATGTCAGGTGTAACTTCTCTGTGCCTGATCCTCCACTGTCAAAGGAGATCCCAGATAAGTTTTGAGGTATAGACGTAAAATCCAGTCAATGTTTAATATGTAGGTCAGGGCTTGAAATCAAAGATGGAGAGGTGCTTGGGAAGAGTTCAAGAACAATTAATCAGCTTTGCATCTTGTTGGGTTGATGTGTTGCATTTCCTCCATCAGATCAATCAAGACAGGAAAGTTTGCCTCCTTTCATGCTGCACTTCTTCCCTCCCTTCTCTTTCATCCCCCTGATATGTTTTTTTTCATTCATTTTCCCTAGGCCAAGATCCAGAAGGAGTCGCAGAGAGAACTGTGAACCTGCAGGTAGGTACAGGGCATGTCTGTCCTGAAATTACCATTGGAATCTTGATGCAGAGGGGACATTTTGAAAGCTTGGTTAAAAACAATTCTTTTTAAAATTTCTGTAAATTCATTTCAATGTCTTGATGGGCTCAGTGGGCTCTCCCAGAGCACAGTCTCTGGGAGTGTGTTCTGGTGGTGCAGTGAAAATTCCTCCAGTGAGAAGTGTTGAGTGGCAGGAACTGGAGTGGGACCTTGGGACCTTGGAAATGCAGAACAGGAAAAGGAAACATTCCTCTCCCTCCTGCACAAGCCTTTTGTGTCCATGCAGTCTTTCTAGTGTGTAAATTATTAGAGAAAAAGAAGTTATTTAGCATGAATTGAGAAATGTTCCCACTCCTTCCTCCCGCCCTTGAGGGAGAAAACCTTTCCTTGGGAGAGTTTCTGAGCTGAACCCTTGGAGATCTGAACAAGGTTTATGGATATTGTCTGGTTTTGCACAGGGAGAAATAGGGAAATCTCCTGTGACTGAAAGTCCTACTCAATTTTCCAGTTAGGGAGAAGGAGACTTCCAAATGGATGCAGCCTGTGTAGGGTCTGAGTTAGTCATCCTCTGACAGCACAGCCCAAAGCCACCTATGGCAGGATCACAATGACAAATCTCTTCTCTGACTCTGTGTCTGTGTCAGTGCTGCAGGCTGAGGCTGGGCGAGGAGATGCCTTCTGCCTTGTCCGCCCATCCCTGCCTTGCCTGATCCATGACAAGTAGAATTGTGTCAGACAAAATGTGGTCTGTGGTGCAGCTGTGTCAGCCAACACTTTCAAATTGAAAGCCTCAGTGAAAGTCTGCTGTTGTTCCTTTTACATCCCTGGGCATGTACAGATAGGAGAGAATAAATTTAAAGAAATACTTTTGCTGATGCAGAGAAAGGGATCAGATCCAGTGGTCATTTGGCTCAGGGTTTGTTTATCAAAATCCTGGGTGCAGGCCGTTTTGCTTGACTCCTTAATTGCTGATATGCAGGTGGAATGCTCAATGCAGTTAGGGAGAAATATTGTTCAGTCAGGAAGGTGGCATTTTTGCAGGAGTCATTCTGGACTAGAAATGTCCTATCCCATTAGACCTTTCCTGTCTCTATTTTATTTTTGACTGGAACATTCTACAGGAGAAAAGAATCCAGTTTTAAGATCATTATTCCTCTGCCACTGCTTGGCTGCCCTCCGATTTTGTACTGTGTGAAGCCTTGGAGAGATTGATTAGTTCTCTGTATTTTAACAGGTTACTGGGAGAGTATGTCAAAATGACATGCCCTCTGCTATTTCCATTAAGAACACTTTGTATTTTAGGTATTGGTCAAGATCAGAAATATTTTGAGGCCGGTGGTGTTTATTTTGGATTTGGATGTCTGTGTAGAAAAGAAAAAGCAGGGAGTAAACCAAAGGAAGAATGAAGCAGAGCAACAGTGGTAATTTGCAATAGCATGGCCAATTGGTTTGCTGCAGATTTGGGCTCCTTCAATACTGCGGACACGTAATGGGCAGCACAAAGTTTCATTTCCTTGTAACATGGTGTGCCATTGTCCATGTGACAGCACCTCCTTGGTTGTGAAGAGAAATAAAAGCAACCAACTAAACCCAACAAAGTAGGAGTTACAGAAACAAAACTAGCCATGACAAGTAGCGCTGGAAAGCAATTGCTTCCTAGGTGTAATTGTAAGATTCTGGAGACCACTGTGGTTTACCAACTATTTGGAAGGAATGGATTCCCCAAGTATTGGATGGGCACTGAGCAACACAAAAGCAAAAAAGAAGCTCTCTCTCCTGGCTTACCTGCTCCATACAGTTCAAAGAAAGTGTAGTGATGTTAGTTTAAAGAAAAATAGAAAGAAAGCGATCCTCTTTATAATTCAAAACTTCCTTGGCTGCCTCATCCACTGGATGTGTTGATGATAAAGGTGGGAGTTCACCTAAGTGCCTTGTTCCCTTGTGAGCAGGGCTCAGCCTCACACAGAGGGAAGGTGGGAGCTGGGCCGCTCTCTGGTGGGATAGGAAGGGTCTTGTGGTAGCCTGGAGAGCCTGTGCACATTGGCAGGGAACAGCTCTGCCCTGCAGGTGTCCCCTGCCATGAGCTGTGCTGCTGGCAGTGCCCCGTGGAGCTGTAGGGCTGCTGAGGTGTGGGGCAGGGAGAGGAGCAGGAGGCTGCATGTGCAGCTGAGGCATTGCTGGAGAGCACAGGGCTCTGGGCTCCCTGCTGTCCCAGGACAGCCCAGAGGCCAGGCTGTTCCCTGGGAGCTCTGTGCAAGGGGGTCAGGGTGTGCCTCAAGGGGCTGCTGGCAGGAGCATGTTTCCCTGTGCAGCTATTGAGAAGCTTCCAGGAAGTCTGTCCCATGAAACATGGACCTTTAGATGCTTTAAATCTACATTGCAGCCTCTGTTACATTTTGTGTCTTCACTTTGCAGGCATGACTGACTACAGGATTGGAAAGAATCTTTCCAGGTCACCTCCCTCTATGCTCCTAACATCCAAGCCCTTGCCTCCCATCCCGAGGAGCTCCTCTTCCACCAAGCCAAGCACAATGTGCACTGGAGAGGAAGGGAAAGGGAAAAATATCCCCGACTACAAAGACATCACCAAAAAGAAGCAGGAGCTGAGTTCAGAGGGAAAAGGGAGTAAGGTAAGCAGACCAAGCTGAGTCCTGAGTGATAGATTTTCAGTTCATGCACTATAGTGATTCCTAGAGAGGCTGATCTGGAACAGAGACTAGACAGAGTTGAAGGAATCCAGTAGGCATTTATTAAGAGGCCTTTAGAGGATACACCTTGGGCAGTACAAGGGCGTGGCTGGGGTGACACCCAGGATGGATCCAAAATGGTTACCTGTCATGGGATTGTACACATTTATAAGTTTACATCCATTTACATATTGGGGGTAAATTGTCATATTACATCTTCAGGTCATGAAGTTCCATCCTCCTGGTCCAATGCCTTGATATTGCCACTGTTTATGCTTTTAGGGTAGCGGTTGTCCTCAATTCTCAAGCTGGAAAAGAATTGTTTTGTCTAACTTCCCTGTGAAGGGAACCTACCAATACGTAATATGAAGCTGAGATTTGTACACCAAGTCAGAAGAGAATCTGAGAAATGTGAAAGCTAAAATTTAAGGGATCAATAAGAAGAAGTCTGAGAGCTTTTCCTGTAGTGTGAAGCCAGGGAAGAAGCTGAGCCAAGGAAGAGCTCAGCTGGACACTGCACTTGAGGCTGTGTTTGCACTGGGTGTGTAGTGCAGACTTCACATCCTCTGAGCGTATGAAGAGCAGGGGAGGTGTTTGAATAGTTTCTGGGCACTGTCGTGGTTCCTGCTCTGTTTTATGGCTCTGAAAGCCCCAAGGATCAGTCAGAGCAGCTAAAGTTGTCCAATCTGGCCATGCAATCCTTCTACATTTAGTAACCTACGGGTATCAGTGAGCCAGGTCTATGTCTTGGTGGTGTTTTCTGTCAGCTTTTTCTGGTTGGCAAGGAAAAAAGTAATTGCTGGAACAGGCATTTCTGCAAGGTTAGGTCCAGATTGTCTCAGTTCTTGAGTGTACTGCCATGGCCTTCTGCACAGTTGTCTGTGATGCTATTTCTAGAGTTGCTCAGCTTGTGGGCAGCTGTGTGCTCTGGCACGGCTTTGTCCAGAAGGAAGGGATGGGAGGTGGCCATGGGGGATGCAGCCCAGAGCCCAGCCACACGATTGCCTTTGCAGCAGGGCCAGCAACTGCAGTTGTTTTGGGTTTGCCGTGGGGTACAAGAGGAGGAAGATGAACAACAGCTTTGGTAGACAGAATGTCCCATCAAAGGCTTGTGTACTTGATTTCAGCCTTGCCAGTGAGCCAGAGATGATGGAGTTGTGGGAGCTGGAGAGCACCGAGCTTCCTGAGAGCTCAGCAGCTTCTTGGCTGAAAGCTGCTGGGGAACTGTAAGAGGGAAAGGCAGCAGCAGAAGCTGTGAGGGACTTGAGAAAAGCAGGTTTTGACATCCTGCAGAATGGGTTTGTGGGGACTTGGCAGTTGATCAGCATAAGGCTCTTAGGTACCTAGTGGGCAGGGAGAGAACAGTGATCTAACCCACTTCCACACTGTCCCGAAGGCCAGTGGGAGCAGTGGTACCCTTAACATACTGATGGCAAACATGTGGATTCCAGCTGGGAATGTAACCACAATCCCAAAACCATTAGTATGAAAAGAGATGTTGCAAATCTGGGACATGTGCTCTCCCACTTCTCTTTCGTAAGCCACCTTTTCCTGTCCTAGGCCAAGCTGTTCCATCTCTTTGACTTGTTGTTTCTTGCTGGGTCCCACTTAAAAGCATGGCTAAATGTCTTGAGCCATGAATGGGGGCAAGGCTCAATGCTTTATCTGAGCACTGTGTTCTAATTTTTACAGGCTTCCTTGCTGTGTTCCAGTGGTGGGGACACAAGGAAGGGGTCATTTGGACTGCCTTTGATCCCTCCTATATGCAAGGCAGGAAGTCCCCGTGTTGGCAATGCTTCAGGGTCTCTGCGCAGCTCTCTGCAGCTGGATGATGAAGAATCCCAGGAGATGAGGTAAACCAAGGTGTCTGCTGCTGCACTGTTCTGTTAAGATTGCTCTTCTTATCTCCTGAGGTTCTTTTGCGCAGTCAGCTCTTCCATGAATTTAGGGAAACCTCTGTGTATTCCTCATTTTACCCATCTGTGATGATGCAGCTCAATGTCAAACCCCACACCATGTGTGCCAAGAGCAGAGGTGGTGGAGGGAAAGAGGAGGCAGGGCTTAAATGCACCTCAAAACTGGTCTTCTGCTGGGTTTGGCTTTTGATTCTCTCAGTAATGTTTGTAGTGTCCTTTGGGAACTGTATTGCATGGGTCTGGACACTCAAGATCCTTCTCCGAATTGCTTATCCCATAAAAGAAAACGATTCCATATATTCCAGTGGGTGCACTGGTATTTAGCCAGCACTAGACCCACTATACAAGGATATTCAGATTGCAATGTAAAAGAATTAGGGAGTTAGGATGCTAGTTGAGGAATGAGTGCTGTGTTTCAGCTGAAGCTTGAACAGCTCTGTCTGACTGCAGCAACTGAAAGATTAAGGAGAATTAATCAGCTTTGCATCTTGTAGGGTTGATGTGTTGCATTTCCTTCTTCATCAGATTGACCAAGTTAGTAAAGTTTGCTTCCTTTCATGCTACACTTCTTCCCTCCCTTCTCTTTGTCCCTCATCATATGTTCTTTTGTCTTCCATTTTCAAAGGTCCAGATCCAGCAGCCAAATCAAAGAGAAAAACTCTGAACCTGCAGGTAGGTACAGGGCATGTCTGTCCTGAAATTACCACTGGAATCTTGACTCAGAGGGGACATTTTGAAAGCTTGGTTAAAAACTTTAAATTCATTTCAATGCCTTGATGGGTTCAGTCAGAATGTCATCTTCATACATCACCTCTAAAATCTTTTAGAGTAGAAAAATCTCTCTTGCCAAGCCCACTGGGCCTTCAGACTCTCTCCTGGAGGGCAGCTTCCAGGGAAAGTGAGTCCAGGAGAATGCTTTTCAACCCAGATGCAACCTGGAAGTAACCAAATTCAACTCCTTCTAATAAAAACACCAGACATCCTTCTCCTGCCACTCCCTGCTGAGGAGCTGGTGCTGCAGAGCTGTGCTGAAGACCGAGGCAGTGCTGCTGTTGTGGCCCCAGGAGCAAGCAGCATTCCCGAGTGAATCCCGGCTGAGGGGCTCTGGCTGCAGTGCTGTGTGTGCTGCCGGAGGGCGGCAGCAGGGACATTCGGGGGCAGCACTCAGCCTGAGGGCATCACCCAAGGTTATCTGCACTTTCTTTTGGGAACTTCCCCAGCCAGCCTCTGAAACAGGCAAACAAAAGCAAAGCAATACTGGGTTTTCCTTGTTTCTTAGGGGAAGCATCACTGAAGTTTGGTTGGAAACTAGAAGAGGGTAGATTTAGATGCGATATTAGGGAGAATTTTTTATAATGAAGAAGATGAAATGCTGGAAGGGAGTGACCATGGAAGCTGTTGTTGATCCATCCTTGAAGGTGTTCAAGGCCAGTTTACATGGGGCTCTGAGGAACCTGATCTACATGAAAATGTCCCTTCTTCCTGGGGTTGGACTAGATGCTGGTTAAAGTGGCCTTCCAACTCAAACTCTTCTAGGATTCAGTGATTCTGTGATCCTTGTCCCATGTTTGTGGGCCAGTGTCCTGCCTGAAGTTCTTTGGGATGACCAAGAGATGTTACCCAGCTCCAGCAAGTTTTCTGGCCCATTTCATCATCACCCTGTCCAGGACCCTCCACTTACAAGCTCTGCTTTGGTCCCTGCAGGCTGTACCCAACTATCTGTGAACGGCACAGCTTGCTGTGTGCAGAGAAAACAGCCTGGTAATGCCATGAGGAAGAAGGTGTTGAGGAAGCAGGACAAGGTGCCCAGTATGCCCATGGTCCATCAGGAAGTCCCATGCAACTCCTCAGGTAAGCCTGCTCCATGGCAGATTTTTTCCTCATGTGCACAAGGAGCACAAACTGCCTCCTGCCTCAGCCAGCACAGCTGGGATCTTTGCTCCATGGCCTGTCCTGAGAATGAACAGCAAATCTACTTTGGAGTTACTCCAGCTTGGTAGTACTGCAGCAGTTGGTTCTTAGAGATCCATTGGAAAGTTGAGCTGAATAAAGCAGTGGTGAAGGCCTAAGCTCTGCCTTTGGCCCATCCTGGTAGTCCAAACCACAACACTGGTGGCAGGAGGCAGCTGTAAGAGCAGGGATGAGCTGTGGGGCAGTGTGCCAGGGTGCACTCACTGTGCACCTACGAGCACCACCATCATCAGTTGTCCACTCACCATCGGGGCCCTCTGCCTGTGCTGCTGTCCAGCTCTGCAGCCAGCTTTTCTGCTATCCCAGCAAGGGTTGTCTCTCATGGCACTCAGTGCCTTGGTGCCATCGTGCTGCTACTCCCAGAAGTGCCCAATGGCTCCTGGCTGCTGCCATCCCACGGCCTGCAATGCCAAGAGGGAGCAAACAGTGCCTCCTGTGTCACTGCACCCAGATACAGGGGCCGTGTGTAGCAGATGACAGCCAGGAGGGGCTGCCTGGTGCTCCCAGGCTGTTTGCTGCCTGCAAGGAATGCACAGCAGGTAGTCCCTAGTGGCTCTTGTCTCTCCTTTGTGGATGGACTGCCTATGCTATGATCCCAAGTAGGGTGAGGTAAAAGAAGGGAGCTAGGAATGATCCTTGGAATGCTCTGTTCTAGTGATGCCACTTCCACGTTCAGTATTGACCAGAAGGAGCCTGACTGTGGCTCTCCATTCCTGTGGAATGTCTATGTGTATGTCTACGTAGTTCTGCAGTGACATCACTGACGTCAGTGCCTGGGGTACATCAGTGACATCCAGATCAGCTCCCGTCTGAATATTTTTGATGTTACAGTTCCCCCATAATTTGTGAGAGCATGCAAGGTTGCACAAAAACCCTACTGAGTCTAGAGCATTTTGTCTAGATTCTGTGCCATATTTATACTCCATCATTTTAGACATATCTAATGTTTTCATTTATACATTAGAAAATGAGCTTTTGAGTGCAGGACATGAAATTATTGATTGACACTGCATTTGATGACAAATGGGTTTCATAAGAAATGCATTTATCATCTGATTTTTCTCATACTTTGTAAAGTTTTTGCCTTACCAAAAAATTTCATTAGGATAAACCCATAACAAGTGATTCTCAATAGGGTGCGTCTGCCAACAATTTGCTTCTGTATTTGAATATTTTTATCCTCACTTTGCATTTGGATGGCTTTTTTATCAACTCTCTAGACTAGAAAATGTGTTTTTCTACAAGAGAAAGCTTAGGCTTTGACGGCAAATAAATTTTACCTCAGCATCTTTGAAATACAGCCAGTGTGTACCTCAGAAAGAGTAAAGATTCCTGATGCTTGGAAAGAAAAAAATCCTTCAACTACTCCTTTTCCAGTTATAGGCTAAAATGTTTGTGCACTCAGCTGCTTGATGTTCAGAATGTTTGAAGTCAATGTGAGCAGAGGCACTGTAGGTGTGAAGGGTCAGGTCTGGCTGTTCCCTGGGAGTTGCTCCATGGGGATTCAGCCGGGCCCAGCAGGGCTGGATTGTTCAGGCTTGGCTTGGTGCTGTTCTGAGGCAGCTGCAGGTCCTTCCTCAGGGAGTTGTAGAGTGCCTCAGTCCTCAGGGCTGGAGGAAATCAGGGCACTGGGACAGGAGAGGCCCCTGGGAGTTCCCTCCTGGGGCAGCCATTCCCGCTGGCCAGCCCTGTCTGGCAGGGAGTGGGAGCTCTGCGGCCTCAGGAACCTGCCGCTGGCTGTGCTGCCTGTGGCACTTGGGAGCTGGCAATTGCTGTGTGGGCAATGGTCAGGCTGAGCCTGGAGCTGTGCCCAGCTGGGGGCTGTGAGAAAGCAAGGAGCGCTAGGAGGCAGAGAGCAGGGCAGTGTGTGAGGCAGGGCCCGTGTGCAGCAATGGAAGCCTGGCTGGGAGCTGGGGCTGCAGGCCGCTCCATGGCGGGTGCCTTGCCTGGGGCTGCAGCGCTCAGGGCTCACCCTCTCCTTACAGTGACCTCGCAGACGGCCGCTGGTGCCGAGCGCCGAGAGGAGCTGCTCCGTGGGCATGGGCACAAGGACACAGCCTCTCCTGAGCCACAGCAGTCCCTGCTCCAGGCGCTCTCCTGGCTCGACAGCGATGACTGGTAAGAAAGGCCCCGGTCGCTCTGTCTCCCTCTGAGCGTTAAGGGAGGTTAGAAGTGGATCTTGCTAGAGCCTCTGAGCCCCGACAGCCCAGAGGGCCAAAGGGCACTGGTGAAACCACTCCAGAGCAGAGAGAGGATCAGGATTTGAGAGCAGCCTTTTCTTGGCCTTGGTCTGCAGCTGTGCTCCAGCTGCAGCAGGTCTGTGCTGGTTCCTCGCTTTGCCTGCTGCTCCATGGAGCTGCAAAGGGAATCTTGAGAGAAGAGAGGAAGCTGTGGGAAAAGATGATTTGCTGGCTGAAGGCAGAAGCAGGATGGCAGCAGTTCTGACTATAGAGATAAGGCACTGGCCCAGTGGGACTGAGTAAGATTTCTCTCAGGTGCCGCTGCTGACAGCAATGGCAGGTGACAGGGTATCCCTGTGACCTCCTGCATGTGAGTCCCAGAAGCAGCTCCAGGGAGTTCCTCTTTCTGAGAAGTGGACTGAGTGGTGCTTTCAAGACCCTCAGCTTCTGAAGTGTTCATGACAGAAGAGAAGGAGAAAGAAGTGAAGCTTCCAGGAAATGTGTCTCATGGAATAAGGAGCTTTAGATGCTTTAGATTTGCATTGTAATCTTTGTTGCATTTTGTGTCTCCATTTTGCAGACCTGACCTGCTCCGCTCTTGCCAAGAAGTTTTTCCCTGGGTGTTTCCTATGTTTTCTTAGCCATCAAGTCCTTGCCTTCCGTCCAGAAGAGTACTCTTTCCTCCAAGCTCATGAAGAAACTGCCTATCCAAAAAGTGTTTGAAGAAAAGGATTTTTAGTATTTATTAGTATTATTAGTTATCATTAGCATCTATAGTTACACATGTACTTATGTTCTGATAGCGGTAGGTTTGAATAAATATATTTTAATTTTATCTTTAAAATTTTGATGATTATTTTGATTTGTATTTATTTTATTTTGATGATATGTTTTGGTTTTTTATGTTTTAAATAAAGTTTTTAAAAAACCATGAAGAGAATGTGAGTCCAGGATCTGAGTGCAGCTCACTTGATGTGCTGTGTCTCACCATATTCTTTCTTCACTTGGCCTCTGCTTTCCCTCTTTTGCCTTTTTATCTTTGTGTCATTTGTGCTGCTCTTTATAACTTGCAATTGTAACAGTGCCAGCCACTGACATGTCTGGGGGACACTGGACCCAACAGATCCAGCATAGTCGAAAGTTTTCTAGTTAGATGTATTGTGTGCTGACAGAAGGTCTGAGCAAAGAAACAAAGAGAAGTGTGCCCCAATCGCAAACTTTGCTCCTTTGCAATCTCACCCAGATCTGGCTCAGAGGTGTCTTCAAGCACAATTTCATAGGTGAGAAGAGGTCATGGGAAAAGATGCCCTGCTTTGGAGAAGTCATCTGTGTGTGCATTTCTCCAGGACAGCAGTCCAACAGTGTTGTTTGCAATTTGTTTGCAGAAGGATGAGTGGACTGTGATGTCAGTAACATTTGCCAATGGTTCCTCAATTCTATCCTGCAGCCTGGGATCCATTCAGCCCAGGGGTATGGGCTCATTTGTTACCCTGGATCAGTGCTTGCCAGTGTCATGTATTCCTGCATCCCTGGAACAAGTACTTCTGGATTCAGCTGCAGCTCTTGCTGGGCTGCATGATCATTGACATTGCTGCCTTTGCAGAAATTATTGCACAGTTTCCTTTCATCATCATTTGAAGCTTTTAAATGTCACATTTCAATTTGCATTGCCTTTGGGAAAAACACTTTTTGGCCCACTGCAAACTGTAACCTTTTGACAGCAAAGTCCTCCTGGTTGCCAGCTTCTGATTTTACAGAAGAAAATGAATGTGAATGTGTTAATTAGGTTTTCTGAAGGAAAAGCTCTATGTCAAACTCCATGTGTTTGCTTAGCTCTGGGTCTATTCCTGGCCTAGTAAAGCCCAGGCAGTGGGGGCGTGTTGCAGGGAAAGCGAGTCCGTGAGCTTACGGGATTGCCATCACCAGCAGAGTGAATGTGTCCTTTGGGGATTCCTCTGGAGACAAAATTAGGGGTCTTTTCCATGCCCAACACTCTCTTAGATCTTTCCAAAATATCCTATAAAAGGCAGTGAAACTTCACATCTCCTTGCACACTCCCTGTTTGAATAGGGGCATTTTTATCCCTCCTCAAAGTCATTGCTCTTGCACACCAGAAACATGAACATCCCCAAACAGGAATGATGCCTGGTCCTCGTGCTGGTGCTTCACAGTGCTGGTCAGTGAAGATCTGGGTAGCTGCCAATATTAACACTTAATCAGCAGTTCATGCTCCTTCAAGATATCCAGATGCCAGGGCTTTCTGTTTCAAAGCGGCAGCTGTACCATCTCTCTCTGAGGAAGAACAGTAAATGGGAAACAGCAACTGCCAGCATTGCAAGAGTGTGGGGAGAAACCTGAACTGTTGAAACACTAATCTTAGAGAAATTAAGATTCTAGTTAAAAGTTAGTCATTTGCTAGAGTTAATTAAAATGCAGAGAGATAGATAGGCCTTGCTGAAATCATTAAACAGTAGAAGAAACAGGGCTTGAGATAATTATCTGAAATGTAAATAATCAATTGCCTGTCTTTTTATATTTGTTCAGCTGTGCTTGCAATGGGAAAAGATGAAACTACTAAATGGATCCAAAGAAACACAAACAATTGCAACCAGAAACTTCATCAAAGTCGCAAAGGGAGGAAATTGGAGTTCTCCCAGAAGCCATTTGTATTGTCATTGATAGAAAAGGTCGAGAGTTCAGGGCTGGGAAGACTCCCCTTACTTCCCCTTTTTGAGGCCCTCTCCCCACAAAAACCAGCCCAGACTTAATTCAAGAAGCCAACCACACATGCTTAATAGCCATTCAAGCTAATTACCATAGCAAGTGGGGAATGGGAGGTGCTGTCATATGTCACCATTCCAAACTTTTGTCAGTAAATGGACTCTGTGATCACCTGTGATTTGGCAGTTCGTATTAGGGGGTTACCCCACACAGCTGCCCGGCACTGAATAAACAGACAATTTCCAACTTTAAATTTTTAGAAACTTTTGTCTGTTGCACTTGGGTATCACTAATAGACCAATACTTACATTTTGGTTAATAGTGTCTTTGTCAAAAGATGAATGGGAAGAATACAATTGCCAAAGCTGCATTAGGGTAGCAGGATCAGTTCTTTACTTCATGCTTGAAAGAAGATAGTTTGGGACCTTCTTTTTGTATCTCATGCAGGAAAGGAGCTCTTAACAATACCATGCTACCTAAGCACACATTGGGATGTAGCTCTGTAGTGGTTCACAATGAAGCAGATTCCTGCTTTGTTACTGTCAGCCCTGCTGACCCTTCAAGGGACCGTAGTGCATCCCATGCCTGTTTTGCCTCCAAGCAAAGCTTGGCTTCCGTTATTAGTGTGGAATAAATAGAAGAATAATAAAATGGGCAATTAAGCTGATCACTTTGGAGGATATGCTCATGTTTTCGCGTGCCAGCCCTGTACCTCATGCTTCCAAAGCTTCCTTCTCATCACCAAACATTTTGAGAAAAAAATCTCACGTCTCAAGTTACATGTGAACAAAATTGCATCATGATGGGGAATTCTGCTGGCAGGAACAGGACAAAACCATTCCAACACTCACTTGCAGTTGTCCTGGATTTCTGCAGCCCTGTGTGGAAAGCTGCTGTAGGCAGAGTGTTTGGAGTTGGTTTTGTGGCCTTTCTGAAAGATGCGTGGAGCAGTATGCAGGGCTCTCCTAGAGCTGAGCCGTGCTGGGGAGAAAAGACACCGAGGGGCTCCAGCCCAGCTGCTTCACCTGCCGTGACCGTTCCATGGAGCTCTTCCAGTGGGAGAAAGTCGATGCTGGACGAGCCACAATTTAATTGCACTACTACCAATACCCTGACTGATGGACTGTCAGGTTTCATTCTGACTAATTTTCCTAGTAAAGACCTGTTATTCCTATTCCCATCTCTTTACCTGAGAGCCACTTAATTTCAAAATTATAATAATTTGGAGGGAGGGGGTTTACATCCTTCATTGCATAGAGAGGCTCCTGCATTTCTTAGCAGCCAACTGTCTTTCAAACCAAGACAACCTGCAAACCACTTCCCTTTCCAAGTAACATGTGGGCCTGCCTGGCAGCTCCAGGTTCTTAAATGGGTTCCTGCAGTTGGCAACAGGAGCTGTTGCTGAATTTTTCACCTTACTTAACCCACAAGTTCCAAATGATACCAAGTGGTTGAGGAAGGGGAAAAAAAGGATTACCCTGGAGAAAAAGGAGCAAAAGCTCAGAAAAGGATGGAACTAACACTCTGATGACGATGACAACAACAAAAGGATTTATTTTTGACAGCAAATGAACACCTGCTGCCCTCCAGCCCTCCCAGACTGGCAGGCCGAGCGGTGCCGTTTCCAGGGCAGGAGGTGCTGGTAGCCTGAGGAGAGAAAGCAGAAAGCCTCGGTCAGTCGCAGCAGGCTCCTGTCTCCCCTGTCCCACCACAACCTGGGCGGGGGCCAGGCTGCTGTCTGTGCTCAGAGCCCAAACCTCCCGACCCATGCTCTCATTTTTAGAGGAGAGCAGCGTGGCAGGCCGCGCTCCACCTCTTCCACTTAAGCACGGCACAGCAACCTCCTCAGCAGCTGCAAGAGCGAGATTCTCATGTGCCCACTGCCGTCTGCCCCAAGGCCTTCTGCCACCTGTGCTCTGGAACCGGGTACCCACCTCTGGAGACCTGCTGCCAGGAGAGGAGCCGATCCCACACGAGGTCCCTGTCCTTCTTGAAGGGGATGTCCCTGCACTCCATGGCCCCCCGGGGTAGCACCGGCATTGGATGGACTCCACGGACAGTGCCAGCGCTTTCCCACCCCATCCGGGCACCAGGTGCAATCTTCCTGAAGATATCAAAGAACAATTGCATGAAAGTCAATTCAAAACAAGACCTGGATATGAAAAAAAGCGCCAAAGGTTATCAGCATTTCACAGGCTTGGGGAGGGTTTGACCACTCCATGCGAGAATGAAACCTGTCCACACGTGGGGAAAAACCCCACCTTTCCCACTCATAAGCCCATCCCTTCCTCAAGGGCCTGCAAAGCAGAGCAGCTGGGGCAGGGCTTCACAACCCATCCCCCCCTGTCGCTCCCCATCCACATGGATGGATGCTTTTGTCAGGTTGGCTGCCCCCAGCCCAGCCCGCGCCAGGCATACTGGCAGAAGCTGTCAGCGAGGCCAGGAGCCGGGTCCCCTTCCACAACATCCGTCCCCTATGCCGCCAAAAAGCAGCTGGACGGGCGGCAGAGAGATTCATATTCCCCATTGCCGCTGAGCAGGGAACCTCCGGCGCGTGGCCAGGCCGAGCCCTGCCGTGCCTGGAAGCACGAGCATCCCCCCGCCCCTGCGCCGGCTGGGGACTCATCTTGATTTCGTCGGGGTGCAGAGCATGTCCTCCAGGAAGGGGCTGCAAGCAAAGCCCATTAGCTTTGTCCCACCAGTGTCCAGCTCCAGGACGGCGTTCTCTGGCTCCGCGTTGTGCTGCAGAAGAACACGCCAGCTGTGCCTCGGCTTGTGGGGACATCATGATGCCATTGAGCTGCAGGGGGATGTTTCCCCTTCTCCAGTCCGTGGTGACTTCACCGCTCTGTGCCACGACTTCTCCAATAGGATGGGGAGCCCTGAGCCGCTCCCTCCACAACTCGCTGGGGACCCGTGGAAGCATCTCCTCGGTCATGCTCTCTGCTCCATGCCACAGCCGCAGGGAAATGCTCTGGGCATTTCTTGGAGCACCACGAGATGCCAGCAGCTGGGACGTGCTGAGCTCCTGGATCCTACTTTGCAGAGGGATGGATCTCTGCTGTCTCCTGGGCCAGGTGGGGCTGCTGCACCCAAGGATGCTCAAAAAGGTCTTCCAGGCATGGCCTGTCTGCAGGGTCCATGGATAAGCACCACCTGATGAGGGGCTGGCACCCTGCAGGGAGAAACCAGAAACCGCTGGTCAGCTCCTGTCCACCCTCTCCCAGATTCCACGGTGCCCACACCTCACTAGGAGTGCTCGGAGCTGCACCCAGAGCTTCCCATCCATCCTCCCTTTCGGAAGAAAAGCAGCACAGAAGCACAGGTGCCGCCTCCTCCAGCTAAGCCCAGGAGATCAACCTCCTGCCTAGCTGCAAGAGCAGGACGCTTATGTGCCAGCTGCCCAGTCCCCGACCCGTTCTTCCTCCCTTGCCTTCCAGGCACATGCCCACCTTGAGACACCCGGGGCAGGAAGGAGAGCTGGCCCCGGACGATGTCTTCTCTGGTTTTGAAGGGATGGTGCCTGCACACCAGCTGATAGAGCAGGATGCCCAGGGTCCAGATGGTGGCTGGCTGGCCGTGGTAGCAGCCGAAGAGGATCCACTCCGGCGGGTAGTACCTCCGCGTTCCTATGGGACACGGGCACAGCTCATGAGGCCGATGCTGCTCCCTCCCTCCCTCCCAGCCAGTTGCACTACAACCAGCCCCTGCCCCTGCAAAAAGCAACTTGGCTGCAGCCGGCTGAAGAAGGATTCCCCCTCCCTCCCTCCATCTTCCCCCTGTGCCAGCAAAGGGGAGAAGCTCCGCTGCCCGGCTGGGCCCCGGCTTTGGGCTCACCTGCCATCCGGGTGTACAGGGTGTCCTGCAGGATGGTGCCGACACCGAAGTCGATGAGCTTCGCCTTGCCGGTGACCAGGTCAAGGAGGATGTTCTGCGGCTTGATGTCGCGGTGCAGCACGCCGCGGCTGGTGCAGTGCCGCACGGCCTGCAGCACCTGGCAGAACACCCCCCGTGCCACGGGCTCTGGCAGGAACCCCCCTGCGTGCAGCAGGTGCCAGAGGTCCCGGCAGCGCTCCGGACGCTCCATGACCAGGGCGAAGCCGTTGGGCAGCTCGAACCAGTCCAGGAGCTGCACGATGCTGCGGAAGCCAGGGCACGACACCATTGAGAGCAGCACCAGCTCCATGGGCACAAGGGCGCCGTCGTGCTGCGGGGGGGAGCGCGATGCCTCAGTGGGGCCGACGCTGCTCCGTGCCTTCGGCCCCCCGTGCCCGGCCCTGCTGCAGTTCAGCACTGCCCGGCCCAGGATGCTGCACGGCCCCCGCTCCCTCCACGCTCGCTCCCCTCGCAGCGTCCCGGCTCCCACCCTGCCCGGCCTGGCCTTAGCCCCGCCCGGCACGCCCTGCTGGCTGCTCCCGCTGGCCCCGCTCACTCACCAGCCGCGCCCACTCCCCAATGCGATCCCGGGGCACTCGCTTGATGGCCACCTGCAAGCCAAGGCAATCCGTAGGCTGAGCTCGCCGACCGCCTCCCTCCTGCCTCTGAGCCGGCCCCGTCTCTTACCAGGGCGCCGTCGGCGAGCCGGGT
Source organism: Catharus ustulatus (assembly GCF_009819885.2). Lineage (NCBI taxonomy): Eukaryota > Metazoa > Chordata > Aves > Passeriformes > Turdidae > Catharus > Catharus ustulatus. The sequence continues at coordinate 13,201,356 of NC_046223.1, forward strand.
CCCGGCGTAAACTGTGCCGCAGCCGCCGCTCCCCAACAGCGGGCCCAGCCGGTAGAGCCGGCACCGCGCTCTCGCCATTCTGCCCGGGGCACCCACCCGCCCCGGGCGCTGCTGCTTCCCGAGCCGCCCCGGGCTCTGGCAGCTCGGGGCCGGCGGCTGAGCTGACGGGCGGCGGGACTCGGAGCGGGGAAGCTGCCGGCGATGGGGCGGGAGCCGGGCGGCTGCGGGGCGGCTGCGGGCGGAGCCACGGGAGGGGCCTCGCTCGGGGCCGGGGCCGGGGCCGGGGCCCGCGCCAGGCAGAGCCAAGAGAGGGTGCTGCTCCACCACCACCACCAGCAGAGTGAGGAGCTCTTCCAGAGGCTCTTCAAAAGGTGCTACAACCAGGAGGGAGAGAGCCCCGCGGGGACGGCACAGCGGCGGGCCCGGCAGGGAGGGGCAGGGGGCCGGCTCGCCCAGGGGCGCCGTGCGGGGCGCGTCATGAGCCGGGCTGGGAGAGGCGGAACACGGACAGAACTGGAGTAGAGGGAATGTGAAAGGGAGAAGGGGACGGAGAGCGAGCGAGAAGTCGAGAGGAAAAGCGATCGACAGAGGCGCTGCTGCCGCTGCTGCTGAGGCACCGAAACGCGCGGCTGTTCGTCCGTGGCCTCCGCGAACCCAACGGAGGAGCCCCGCGCGCCCCGTGGAACGAAATGGTCAAAGAAAGAAATGAAAAGCGAAGAGAATTCCTTTAGAGAAATAACCAACTATGCAATGTATAAATGAACATGACTGTTGGCTTTCTTCTTTGGGTGAGATGAAGCATTTTGTGGGGAAGAATTGCCTCTTCTGGCAGTTTTGACAGTGTGGACGGGAGTGGAGCATTTAAATTTCAAGTAGAAAAGAGAAATGGTGTCAGTATTGTCATCTCTTTTCATTCTCTGTTGAGACAGTTGCAGGCTGCCAAAAGATATCGTCTGCAATGTGGAACTTGGTGCGAAGTTTCTTTTTGTGCCAGAGGATGAGGAGTGGAGGTATCCCAGAATCATGGAGGTATTTTTCCTATGCCCCCACCCTCCCCAGGCCATTATGGAGCCAGGGTGGAGGATTTGGGTTTGTCTGATCGATACTCATGTTGTAAATGATAAACAAAAGTCCTGATTTTTAGCAAAATTTAGATTGCTTTCTTTTATATGGACAGAGCAACGCAGTGCTGGGGAGAAGTGAGAGGTCACTGCCCACCCCACGCCCCACTGAATCTTGGTTTGCAACTTCTTCTTATAGTGCAGTCCCTCGTGCTAATCAATAATTTTTGTTTCCTCGATGTCATAATTGTGGCAGGCAAGCAATGATGGCCGAAATAAACATCCGTGTGAAAGTCTCTAGGAGTCAGTCCCATAGCTAATCGGGAAGTTCTGGTCTTCGTAGAGAGGCAGTCATTGATAAAACAAAGTTAGGGAATCTGATTTTGCAAAATCTGTTGGACTATTGGAAAGTCTGATTTTACAAAGTGGCAGGAGACAAAAATTATTTAGAAACAATATTCATAACAGGGGGATTTCAAACAGAATTATTTAATCACATTTTTCATGTATCAAGTGTCATTTAGACCATAGTATTCTGGTTTATACAAACCTCAATACTTTTATGCCTAACACAAATCTTGTATCAATTATCACACTCAGGGCTTAATGGGCTTTCTCTATGGTGAGGAATGCTCAGGTCAGGTGAGGAAATGCAGGACCAGCAGCATGGGCGAGGGCCAGTGCTGGAGCCAGAGGGGAGGTGCAGGACTGAGCTGAGGCTGTGGGGCAGTCGGGGCTCGGTGCTGGGGAGTGCCTGACCCTGCCACCCCCACGGACGGGGGCTGCTCCCCAGCCTCATAAGGTTGCAGGATTTCCCAGCCCCTGCCTGTCCCCGTGGTACTGTCAGCTGTGCCCGCTCCCTGAACTGCGCTGGCAGCTGGTTCTTTACAGAGCATGAGGCGCTGGGAGAGCATCCCGGGGACCTGGACAGGTGTGCTGCACCAGGACATCAGGACACTGCAGCTGGACGGAGGGACAGATGGCAGAGTGAACCCTTGCAGGAGGTGGTTAGAAAGGCACCTCTGATATATGAAGGATAGGAAAGGAGGAATGAGGAAAAAGTAAAGGTACAGGCAAGAATAATGGCAGTTTTTACAATCCCCAAAGGAAAAAGTGCAGGGAACCCCAGGAAAAAGGGAAGGGGGCAGCCACCAGGACAGTGATTGGGAAGGAATCAATGTGACATTTGTAAAAAATGATATTAGAAGTAGATTGTGAATGGTGGCAGGATGTCACCAAAATTATGGGAAAAACAAAAACTGTCCAACAATTCTGCTGGCAGGAACAGGACATATCCCTTCCAACACTCACTTGCAGTTGTCCTGGATTTCTGAGTTCTGTGTGGAAAGCTGCTGTAGGCAGAGTGTTTGGAGTTGGTTTTATGGCCTTTCTGAAAGATGTGTGGAGCAGTATGCAGGGCTCTCCTAGCAGAAAACTGTTTGTCCCAGAGCAGGGCCATGGTGCTGGCAGAAGCGCAGCAGCCCCGCTCCCAGCCCAAGAGTCTGTGAGCTGAGCCGTGCTGGGAAGGAAAGGCACCGAGGGGCTCCAGCCCAGCTGCTTCACCTGCCGTGACCGTTCCATGGAACTCTGCCACTGGGAGAAAGTCAATGCTGGACGAGCCACCAAGCTTTCATCTGCTGCTAGAACTGCTCCGTGACAGTTCCTGTTTTTCCAGAGAGAGAACCCAGGGTCATCTTGTAACGCAGGTCATGGGGGGATTTTTCTCCGGTATTTTGGGTCTTTGTTCCAGTGGTGGGGGGATGGTGAGGTCTGACTATTTGATATCCATAAATTAGCTGCTTTATTTCCTTGCGTTGTAGACATTCTCTTTGTTGATAAACTGTTGATTTTATTCCACTCCCATCTATTAGTATTCATTTCCTATTCCTGGAAAGGGATTGTTGGAACAGTTGAGTGGAGACTATTTGTTCCATAGTGTCCTGTTTTAGGGTGTCTCTACCTGTATTAGACAGATGGCTTCACATAGGAGCATCCCCAGGGCTGCTGAGGGGAAGGCACAGAGGAAGACAAACCTAGTAGTTCTGAGGGAAATTCCTTGACACCAAACCAACCTGAGTTGTCTAACAGCTGACCTGACGTTTTGAGACATGGGCCAAAGGGGAAACCTTTCAGTGTGTTTGGTCCAGGCCGAGCTATGCTCCAGGCAAAGGTGTGTGAGTGCCCTTGGCTCCTTCTCTGCTCATTGTGTCCAGCACACAGAGGAGCCCAGAGCTCCTGCAGAAACCATCCCAGCACTCAGTGGGAGCAAACTTGTGTCCAGTCCTCACACAGAGCTGGGGTGTCCAGCACTCCACCTCGTTGGAATGAGGAACTGTTCCAGCCCTCTTGGAAGGAGCTGAGGAGGTTTGGCCTTCAGATCAGCTCCTTCCCAGCTCTTGGTTTGCTGTCCTGGCTAAGCTGCTGCTTGTGGCAGCACTTTCTCAGCTGACAGCTCTGCTCTGCAGGCGAGCAGCCACTGCAGGAGCTTTTGCTGGTGACATTGAACCTTTCAGATCTTCCTAAGGAAAGCTCAGGGCAGAACTTGTCAAAAGAGCAGTGCTGGGCCCATACTTTTTACAGTAAATCTTTCCTGTTTGCTCTATGCCACGCACAGTAAATATTTGAGGAAGCAAGTTTGCTGCTCCAGAAATTCCTCAGATCAGTCACTTTAACCATAATGGAACATGATTTGAGATGTGTAATCTCACTTTAATTCATTGTGCAAAAATCTACAGGAGCACTTCTTGTGAGCTGTGTGTCTAACCTAAGTGGTCTTGCCACCAAGAACTTGAAAAAGTGAGGAGAGAGGGAAACAGTAGCACAAGGATCTGCATTGTGATTCTCCCACAGGCCCGAGGAAATGGCCCACTTCCACTAGGCCACGGCTTTTTACCCTACATCAAAACTTCATGCTTCAGACTGTGGTGGTGAATCCCCCCGGCCTTGTCAGGCCACTCTGTGATCTGAGAAACGCTTGTTGGGCTCGGCCTTGCTGAACAGCCCCTGGGCTCAGCTCCTCCGGAGCTTATCCGAAACATGGAGTGCTCCCGGGAACTTGTGCTGTCTAAGGAGCTCCTGGCGTTTCCGATGAACAGCCTTGGAAACTGCTTTCCTTGCCTGGATGGCACAACATCCTTCTTGTCACACTTTCCAAGACAGGCCTGGCCCAAAGTGTGGCCATGACGAAGCATTTTCTGGCTGAGGCCCACTCTGCTGTGGCCAAGAACAGGTCCCAAAGGAGGCCCTTGGAGCTCTCCTGGACCACAGTGGCTGCCAGCAGCAACTCCCTCGGAGCGGGGCCTCTCAGAGCCAGCGAGCTCTCAAGTGTGCTGCACTGGCAGGATCGCCGATCAGCGATGGATCCTGGGCCCACAGCCCCTCTCCTGGAGGCTCCAGGTTAACTCCTGTTCAGCTGGAGTGCTGCTAAGCTTTTAGGCCGCGTTCCTTTATATCCTTGTCCTTTCTGTCCCTTTGTCAAACGAATGTAAACTCATGGACACACACACAGAGACACACACAGAGGCAGTTCTTGGTTCATTTGTGGTTTGACTGCATTTTCTTTGTTTCTTTTTTTCCTTGTTGCACCTTAACTGACTAGCCAGTACTAGTGTGAATGTTGTCAACAAATCTGTCAAGCTGTTGCTTAATATTCTGTCTGATTTTTCCTGATAACTTTCCCTGTGAATTTTTAAGCAATGTCAAACAATTCTTTGTAACAAGCCTTGGGAGCATGAGATACAGGGTTGACATTGGAAAGCAGAAGAGTCATTCCAAAGTGACAAGTTTAACTGCCCATTTTATTACTTTCCTATTCATTACACTCTAATATGCCAAGCCAAGCATTTTTTGGAGGCAGAATGTGTGTGGGATGAACTAGGATATTATCCCATAGCTCTGAGCTGAATGCCACCCAGGAGTATAAACAGATTTGAGGAACCCTTGTCACTTGTTGGCCTCACAGTCCACTCATCCTTCTGCAAAAGAGTTGCAAACAACACTGTTGGACTGCTGTCCTGGCTAAATACACATACAAATGTCTTTTCCAAAGCAGTGCATCTTTTCTCATGTCCCCTTCTTACCTATGAAATTGTGATTGAAGACACCTCTGAGCCAGATTTGGGTGAGATTGCAAAGGAGCAAAGCTTTGGGATTTGGGCACACTTCTCTTTGTTTCTTGCTCAGACCCTTTGTGAGCACAGAATACATCTAGGTGGAAAACATTTGACTATGCTGGATCTTTTGTTTGCGTTGTCCACCAAACCTGTCAATAGGTGGCCCATTGTAATGCCAGCTCACAAATGACAGAATAAAGGACACAAATAAAACATGGTAAAAGAGGAAGAGGAGAGGCCCGGAGAGGAAATGTATGGGTGCGACATGGTACACCAAGTGAACTGCACTCCCATAACCACAGCACATCTCCTCTAGGCTAGCAGGTGTTGATCTTGAATTCCGTGCTTGTTTTCTAAAAAAACCTATTATTTTTTCTAATTAAGAAATACAAAGTATATCATCAAAATAAAGTATATACAATTAAAAACATATGATCAAAATTTTAAAGATACAACAAAATGTTGAGATTTTCAGTGGTTTAAGTCTTCAAAAGAGCAAAGCAGTTGTTGATTGAAGTTCTTTATTGTAAAGGCACATGAAGTCCAAAAGACCAAGTGTCCAAGTGTTGAAGTCCATGTTAAAAGCTTTTGGCATTGAGTCCTGATGAGAAGCAGAAGGTGCAGCAGCAGCTCCAATCTTCTTCCAGACAGTGATGATGGTGGTGAGGAGAGAGTGAGAGAGAGTCTCTCCCCAGTGCATGGATCGTTATTTACAAATTACCCAATGAGCTAAAAACATGTACCTGAGCATCTAACTTGGAAACCTCTTAGAATTCTAGTTCTATAATACGAAAATTTACGCATAACTTGTGCATATAGCCTATTTCTATCTAAAGAATGTAAGCAATATACTTAGCATACTTTTATTACGTCTAGAAGTATGTTTTGGAGCTCTCACTGAGGCTTGTTTTTGAAGCTTTTTGCACTAAATTCTAAGGCTTTTGCTCATTAAGGCATTTAAAATACATTCTCAGTTACTTAAACTTACTTACTTACTTAAAACTTAAGCTTACACCTCTATTTCATGTATGAGTGGCTTAATATATTTTAGATAAATATCTCAAGGCTTTAATTAACCTCCTGCATTCTGATCTCTCTCTGAGGAAGATCAGAAAGATCTCTCTGAGGAACTCAGAGAGACTCCTGTTTCTCACACTCCAACAGTAAAACCCATTTATCCAAATGTACAGCTAGTTATCAGAACTACATCTACATCTACAACTATAAAGGCTAATGAATGAATCCTGTTCTTTAGTATCTCTTTGTGCAGGTGGTAGCTTCTTCCTGAGTGCGGAGGAAAGAGCTCTTCTGGATGGCAGGCAAGGATTTTGTGGGTAAATGTACAGTAAATTCACGAATACAAGCCGCACTGAGTATAAGCCGCATCTCTGCGTGTTGGCAAATATTTCATTCTTTGTCCATAAATAAGCCGCACCTGAATATAAGCCGCTCTGTGGTTCACAGCGAGGACCCGCGTGCAACAAAGTTGCCAAATACTAACAGAACCACGGCATGGCAGGGGATTTACTGGCTCAACTAAGGCTGTGCAGGCTCGGCCCGCTAGGGGCTGCTGACGGGCCAGGTGGCCCAGCCCGGCGCTGCCACTCGGGGCTGGCCGCCGCCTCTGGGTTTGCTCGCCCCGGCCCCGCTCACGCCATGGTGCCGGCCGGGCACGGAGAGCGCCACCCCGCTCACGCCGTGGCGCCGGCTGGGCACGGAGTACCCCCTGCTTCCGCCACGGCGGCGGAGGGCGGGGACAGAGCCCCCCCCTCCTCCCCGAGTCGCGGGCCGTGGCGGCGTGGGGCGCTCGCCGGCTCCCCAAGCCGCGGGCAATGGCGGCGCGGGCTCCCCCCTGCCTCCCCGGGCCGCAGCAATGGCGGCACGGGCCTGCCCCCTCCTCCCCGAGCTGCGGCAATGGCGGCACGGGGTTCCCCCTGTCTCTCCCCCGAGCTGCGGCAGAGGAGGGAAGAAGAGAGCTCTCCCGCCTCTCTCCCCACCCCCGTGCTGCCTGCAGGGAGCCAGGGCAACAGAGTAACACTTTGTAACAATCGCGAAATGCCAGATTTTACTGGCAGGTGCTTGCTCGGCGCCCTGGCTGGCACGTCTAGGGTTGTAAATGTCAGAAAATTATTCACATATTAGCCTCCCCCGAGTATTAGCTGCACTTCCGGGTTTCCATCAAAATTTCTGTCTAATTGCTGCGGCTTGTATTCGTGACATTACTGTAAGCAGGACAGTCCAGAGAAAACTTCTTGTAAACACTGTAGTCAGTCAGATCTGCAAAATGGACACACAAAGTGGTAACAGAAGCCTCAATGCAAAACTGAAGCATCTAAGCTCCATATTTCATGGTCACATTTCCTGGAAACTTCTCAATAGCAGCACAGGGAAACATGCTTCTGCCAGCAGCCCCTTGAGGCAGCCCAGGGGCACACCCTGACTCATTGCACAGAGCTCCCAGGGAACACCCTGGCCTCTGGGCTGTCCTGGGACAGCAGGGAGCCCAGAGCCCTGTGCTCTCCAGCAATGGCTCAGCTGCACATGCAGCCTCCTGTTCCTCTCCCTGCCCCACAGCTCAGCAGCCCTACAGCTCCACGGGGCACTGGCAGCAGCACAGCTCATGGCAGGGGCACCTGCAGGGCAGCTGTTCCCTGCCAATGTGCACAGGCTCTCCAGGCTGCCACAAGACCCTTCCTATCCCTCCAGAGAGCAGCCCAGCTCCCACCTTCCCTCTGTGTGAGGCTGAGCCCTGCTGGGCCTTCCCCTTGTCCTCCTCCCTGGCAGTGACCCTGGGGGCAGCACTGCTCAGCTGCCTCTGCCAGGGTTCCTGGGCCAAGGCCCCGGGCCGGCCAGGAGCCCAGACCTCCATTCCAAGGCCAGCGTTCCTCACATACCTCTTCATGCTGAAGAGCTCAGCGAGTTTCCTTGGGAACAGAGGCATCCCAGGTCCTATCACACACCAACAGCTCTTTCCCTTTGTGCTGTTGACTCCGAAGAAGCTGTAGATGAGGTACAAGAGAAGAAGTGAGTTGATTAAACTTACATCTTTAAAGTCACCCCATGTAATGGGTGGGGTACTCAAATCAAATTTCAGTTAATGAACAGATTGGTTGCTGTTTTTCATGAAACTAGCCTCAGCTGAAATTTCTCAGACTAATGAGGAGCTGGCAAGCCAGGAGAGAAGGGTTCCATGACTTGATGTGTTGCCTGTTGCCTCCTCACTTCTACAGGATCCTTTTCCTTTCAAACAGTTGGAAATTCACACTGGTGTCTAGAATTTGACACTGTCCATTTTCAAAAGTAGTTTTCAAGGCCATTGTTTCTGTAACTCTTACTCAGTTTTCTGTTGGGTTTTTGGGATTTTTAAAAATTTCGCTTTACACTAAAGGAAGTACTGGGACATAAGCAATGGCACCACACATTAGAGGAAAAGAAGCTTTGCTGTCCCCATTAGATGTCCCCAGTAACCTGAAAGTCTGTAAATGTATGGAATAAAGTGGTCATCCAAAATTTTCACTTTTACTCTACTGTTTAAGGGGTCTTATCCCTGCCTTCCTTCCTGCAGTGAAACCCAAGCCCAACATTAACCTAATCTGCCACAAAATATTTCTGAAATATTCTGATACTGAGAAATCAAATTTTTTCTTGATGGAAATAGAGGAGGGCGGGTCATTCTGAAATACTTTTCCAAAGAGCTGTTAGAACAAAGAGAAGAAATTCTGTACATGGCCAAAGAAGATAAAATCATATCAGCCAAAAAGTAAAAGAAGAATAACTGTCTCACATCAAGATTATATTTCCCCTGTAGAATGGTCAGGACAATTACAAAACAGTAAGAAGTAAGGATTAAAGCTATAGCTCATTTCTGGCTGAGAATATATCCAGGACAAATATGATTGAACTTACTGAGCAATACTTCTCCCTAGGTGCATTAAGCATTCCACCTGCATATCAGCAATCAAGGAGTCATTCCAAAGGGGCTGTACTCAAGATTTGGAAGAAACTAATCCTCAGCCAAGGGATCAGGGGATCTGATCCCTTTTTCTACATCAGTAAAATTATGTCTTCAAATTTCATCTCTCCTATCACTTCATCCCCAGAGATGGGAAAGGAACAACAAAAAACTTTCATTGAGGCTTTCAGCTCAAAAGCATTGGCTGGCACAGATGCACCAGAGACCCCATTTTGTCTGGAACAATTCTATTTGTCAGGGATCAGACAAGGCAGGGATGGGGGGACAAGGCAGAAGGCATCTCCTCCCCCAGCCTCAGCCTGCAGCACTGACACACACACACAGAGTCAGGAAGAGATTTGTCATTGTCAACCTGCCATAGATGGCTTTGGGCTGTGCTGTCAGAGGATGACAAACTCAGACCCTGCAATCCATTTGGAAGTGTCCTTCTCCTAACTGGAAAATTCACAAGCTTGTTCTGTCACAGGAGGTGTTCCCATATGCCATCCAGTGTAAATCCAGGCAATGCTGATGAACTGCCTTAAGATCTCAAACAACTCAGAGGCAGCCCCAAGGAAAAGTTTTCTCCTTCAAAGGTGGGAGGACAGAGTGGGAACATTTCTCATCTCATGCTAAATTACTCCACTTTCTCTACTAATTGTAACACTAGAGAGCCTGCAGGGAGATAAAAGGCATATGCAGGATGGAGAGGAATGTTTCCTTTTCCTGTGCTGCATTTCCAGGCCCCCAGGGTGCCACTCTAGATCCTGCCACTCAACACTTCCCACTGGAGGGATTTTCACTGCATCACTGGAACACACTCCCAGTGACAGGGCTCTGGCAGATTCAACTGAGCCCATCAAAGCAGAAAGCATTGAAATGAATTTACAGAAATTTGAAAAAGCATTTTTTTAATGATGCTTTTAAAATGTCACCTCTAAGTCAAGACTCCAATGGTCATTTTAGGACAGACATGCCCTGTACCTACCTGCATCTTCAGACATCTTCTCTTGGATTCTGCTGCTGCTTCTCGGCCTTGAGAAAGTGGAAGACAAAAAAACATATGAGGAGGAAGAAGAAAGAGAAGGGATACAAGAGGTGTAACACGAAAGGAGGCAAACCTTCCTAGCATGGTCACCGGTGAAGGAGGAAATGCAACACATGAACCCAACAAGATGCAAAGCTCATTAATTCTCCTTAAGCTTTCAGTTGCTGCAGTCAGACAGAACTGACCAAGCTTCACGTGAACCACAGCACTCATTCCTCAACTTACATCCTATCTCTCCAATTCTGCTGTCTCTCCTTTTGGACCCAGTGGTTTTTACAGCCTCTCTGAAGCAGCAAGAGCTGCTAAGCTGAGACACGAGTCTCGATGCAGGGCAGCTACTTTGGTGCTGCTGCCAAAGCTTGACTTTGCCTGCTCGTGCCTTACACTGGGGCCAGTCTCGTGCTCCATGTGGTCAGAGCACTGCTGTGTCCTGAGAAAGATGTTCCACCTCCTTGCCATTTCAAGAAGAAAAAGGTTTTTTTCTGACTCACCTGCTAGGTAAGGATATTCAAATTGCACTTTAAAAGCCTATCGAAATTTTTCATTTTAATGATACTTCTGTGCCTTCTTCTTTATTGTAAGCACTTGGATAAGCTTGACAGCTTCATCTTCTCCCACATATCCAACCAATATCTTTTCATTAGGTACAGCCCTATAACACTCATCTAGTACCTTGTCCTCTATGATTTTAAGCCCAGACCTCAATATGAAACATTGATTGGCTTACACAGCTAATAACTGAAAACTTTGTGGGATCTAATTTCACAATGGAGGCCCAGGCAAAGAGAAGTTATGCCTGAAATTAACTTGGAGATCCCTTTCCTTCCAAGTGTTTGGAAACACACAGTGGTCTCCAGAATTTGATGATTACACCTAGCAAATAATTCTTTTCAAAGAGTGTTCTCATGGCAAGTTTTGTTTCAGTAACTCCCAATGAATACAGGTTTGGGATTTGTGGGTTGTTTATATTTCTCCTAACAACAAAGGAAGTGTTGGGACATGAACAACAGCACCCCGTGTTCAAAGTAAAAGAAGCAGCGCCAGAATTTGCAGACACCTTCCCACAGCTAATATGAGTCCAAACATATTCTTGTGGGTGCTGAAGTAGACTGTCAAGGATCACAGAGGTTTTTCTAAATACATGGGACAGCTAATTGTGCAAAAGAACGTCCCTCATGGGATGGGAAGAGTGAGCTGAACAGCACAGTGCAGCAGCAGGCACCTTGGCTTACCTCATCTCATGGGACTCTTCATCATCCAGCTGCACAGAGCTGAGCAGAGACCGTGCAGCACTGTCATCACTGGGACTTCCTGCCTTGCGTATAGGGGGGATCAAAGGCGGTCCCAGTGACCCCTTCTTCATATCCCCTTCAGTGCAATCGAGCAAGGAATCCTGGAAAAACAGTAGAAGGTGGTCAAATGATGTGTCCACCCTTGAAATCATTCATGGCTTAAGACATTTAGCCATGCATTTCACTGGGACCTCTCTCCTTGTGCTCACTTCTCTGCAAGGGTGGCTATGTTCCCAGGTGGAATCCACATGTTTGTGTCAAGATCTTCTGGGCTGCCACTGCCTCCACTGGCTTTTAGCATGGTATGGGAATGGGTTTAGATCACGGTTCTCTCCCTGCCTCTTTGGCACCTCCCAGCCACTGCTGATCTCTTGCCAAATTCCCACAAATCCATTCTGCAGCATGTGAAAATCTGCTTTTCTCAAGGCCCTCATTTCTTCTGCTGTTGCCTTTCCCTCTTGCAGTTCCCCAGCAGCCTCTGAGCCCAGAAGCTGCTGAGCTCTCAGGATGCTCGGTGCTCTCCGTCTCTCACACCTCCATCATCTCAGCCTCACTGGCATTTAGGAAGTTCAGCACAGCTCCCTGCCCTGCTGCTCTCTGGAAGCTCTCTGCCTGCCCAAGTTGCTCCAGGGCCCCCATGCCTCGGCCAGGAAGGGGAGTGGTGGCAGTGGGGGTAGATGCACACCCTTCCTTAGTATCCCAGCATTTCTGGCATAGCTAAAGAGCCAAATGAGGGCCTGCTCAAACTGCAGGGAAAGGATCAGATCCTGTCAGGGATACATTGGGCCCTTTGTCAGCAAGGCTGAAATCAAGTTCACAAGCCTTTGACGGGACATTCTGTGTTCCAAAGCTGTTGTTCATCTGCCTCCTCTTGCACCCCACGGCAAACCCAAAACAACTGCAGCTGCTGGCCCTGCTGCAAAGGCAATCGTCGGGCTGGGCTCTGGGCTGCTCTCCCCATGGCCACCTCCCATCCCTTCCCTCTGCACAAAGCCATGCCAGAGCACACAGCTGCCCACAAGCTGAGCAACTCTAGAAACAGCATCACAGACAACTGTGTAGAAGGCCATGGCTGTACAACTCCAGAACAGAGACAATCTGGAACTGACTTTGCAGGACTGCCTGTTCCAGCAAACATCTTCTTCCATCCCAACCAGACAGAGTTGACAGAAATCACCACCAAGACATAGACATGGTTCACAGATACCGTAAGTTCCTAAACGTAGAAGGATTACTTGCCGAGATTTAGCTGCTCTGACTGCTTCTTGGGGCTTTCACAGCCACAAGAACATGGAGGAACCATGACAGAGCCCAGAAACCATTCAAGGAGCTCTCCTGTTATTGATACACTCTGGGGACATGAAGTCTGCACTACACACCCAGTGCAAAGACAGCCTGATGTGCAGTGTCCAGCTGAGCTCTTCCTTGGCTAAGGTGCTTTAATGGGCTCACATCACAAGATAAGTTCTCAGAGTCCATCCTGTTTATTCTTTTAGGTTTTGCTTTCACATTTCCCAGATTCTGTGCTGACTTGCTGTGAGACTCAGAACTTCATATTAAGTGTTGGTAGGTTCTGTTCACAGGGGAGTTAGACAATCCTTTTCCAGGTGAAGAATGAAGGACAACTGTTACCCAAAATCATAAACAACGGCAAAATGAAGGGAGTTGAACAGGAGGATGGCACTTGATGACATGGAGCTGTAATTGGACCATTAAGCCCCAATATATAAATGGACAAAAACTTAAAAAGCTGCAAAAGCTCCTAAGTGGGATCTAGGATCCATCCTGGGTGTAGCCACAGCCAGGCTCTTGTACTGCCCAAGGGGTATCCTTTTAATGCCTATTAATAAGTACCTACTTTAGTTTTTTAACTTTGTCTAGTCTCTGTTCGTGATCAGCCTCTCTAGGAATCAGTATAGTGCATAAAGTGAAAATCTATCCCATAGAACTTAGCTTGGTCTCCTTACCTTACTCCCTTTTCCCTCTGAACTCAGCTCCTGCTTCTTTTTGGTGATATATTTGTAGTCCGTGGTATTTTTCACTTTCTCTCCACTGCACATCATGCTTGGCTTGGTGGAAAGAGAGCTCCTCCGGATGGGAGGCGAGGGCTTGGATGTTAGGAGCGTAGAGGGAGGTGACTTGCAAAGGTTCTTGGCAATACTGTAGGCAGTCAGGCCTGCAAAGTGAAGACACAAAATATAACAAAGGGCGCAATGAAAACCTAAAACACCTTATTCCATGGGACACATTTCCAGGAAATTTCTCAATAGCTGCACAGGGAAACATGCTCCTGCCAGCAGCCCCTTGAGGCACACCCTGACCCCCTTGCACAGAGCTCCCAGGGAACAGCCTGGCCTCTGGGCTGTCCTGGGACAGCAGGGAGCCCAGAGCCCTGTGCTCTCCAGCAATGGCTCAGCTGCACATGCAGCCTCCTGCTCCTCTCCCTGCCCCACAGCTCAGCAGCCCTACAGCTCCACGGGGCACTGGCAGCAGCACAGCTCATGGCAGGGGGCACCTGCAGGGCAGAGCTGTTCCCTGCCAATGTGCACAGGCTCTCCAGGCTGCCACAAGACCCTTCCACCCTCCAGAGAGCGGCCCAGCTCCCACCTTCCCTCTGTGTGAGGCTGAGCCCTGCTCACAAGGGAACAAGGGACTTTGGTGAACTCCCACCTTAACATTCAATCCATCTAATGGATGAGGCATCCAGGAGGGTTTTGAATTACTCAGAAGATCGCTTTGTTTTTATTTCTCATGAAACTAGCATCCCTATAATTCCCCTTAACTTCCCCTTAACAGTATGGAGCTAGCAAGCCAAGAGAGAGAGTTTCTACTGATTTGCTGATGTTTTGCTCCCTTCCTATCCACTACTTTGGGATTCCTTTCCTTCCAATAACATGGCAATCTATGTTACTGACTGGAGCCGTGCTCAGAGACAGACAACACGTCCCTCTGGGATTCATGTGACAAAAGCCCCTTTGTTGTTCCAAATTAAATAGAGAGTTTGAGTTTCCCGGGCATACACATGGATTGGTTTTGGTCCCAAGTCACTCATTGCCTTGGCCAAAGATCCATCTGCACTCAGGGTTCAATGGATTGGCTGGGATCCTCTGAGTTTGTTCAAGTCCCTCCTATCATCACTCACTCAGGTATCCTGCCCACCTCCAGGCTGGTTGAGTTTGAGGTTTTAGACCAGCTGCAATGTGACAGCAACCCACAGTGGTCTCCAGAATTTGACAATTGCACTTAGGAAGGAGTTCCTTTCCAACGCTAGTTTTCATGGTCTTTCTATCTGTAACTCCAGCTTAGTTCTGGGCTGGGTTTTCTTGGTTACTTCTATTTCCCATCACAACCAAGGAGGTCCTCACACATGAACCATGGCAGTCCATGTCAGAAGTAAAAGAAGTTTTGCACTCCCCTTACATGTCCCCTGTATTGAAGAAGCCCAGATCTGTAGGGAATAAATTTACCATCCAATTGCAAATATCAACTTTTGTTCTGCTTCATTCTTCCATCATTTTATTCCCAGCTTTTTCTTTCCTACAGAGATATCAAACCCAAGAAAAACATCACCTGTATCAAAAAACTTTTAGATCTTGGCTAATGTAGACCATTCACTTTTTTGTGATTGATATAGCACAGGTCAGGAAATTTTGAAATCCCACACAATGGGCTGTTAGAGCTAAGATAACTAATACTGGACATGGCCTCACAGAGCACAGAATCATAGGTCAGCCAAACAGTAAGAGAGAAATAACTATCTGAAATAAGGATGATATTTCCCCTCTCGAATGGTCAGAACAATTACAATACTGCAACAGCTCAGGTGTAATGATATAACTGCTCAGAAGCGGCCCCAAAAAAAGGTTTTCTCCTACAAAAGCAAGAGGAAGGAGTGGGAACATTTCTCATTTCATGCTAAAAGCTTTCATTTTCTCAACTAATTGTAAGGCTGCAGGGTGATAAAAGGCATGTGCAGGAGGGGGAGGAATGTTTCCTGTTCCTGTGCTACATTTCCAGGGCCCCAAGGTTCCGCTCCAGCTCCTGCCAATCAACGCTTCACATAGAAAGAATTTTCACGGCACCACAGGAACACACTCCCAGTGACTGGGCTCTGGGAGAGTCCACTGAGCCCATCAAGATGTTGAATCAAATTTACAGAGCTTTTTAAAAGAACAGTATTTAACCAAGCTTTCAAATTGTCACATCTGAGTCAAGATTCCAACGGTCAATTTAAAACAGACATGCCCAGTACCTACCTGCATGTTCAACGTTCTTCTCGTTGGTTCTTCTGCGGGTGCCTGGCCTTGAGAAAATGGAGGAAAAAAGAACATATGAGAGGGGAGAAAGGAAAGGGATAGAAGAATTATCGCATGAAAGGAGGCAAACCTTCTTTGCTAGGTCACTGTGATGAAGGAGGAAATGCAACACATGAACCCAACAAGATGCAAAGCTGATTAATTCTCCTTAAGTTTTCAGTTGCTGCAGTCAGACAGAGATGGTCTAACTTCAGCTGAAACACAGCACTCATTCTTTAACTTGCATCCTAACTCCCCAGTTTTGGTATTTCTCCTTTTGGAGCCCAGTGGCTCCTACAGCCTCTCTGAAGCAGCAAGAGCTGCTAAGCTGAGACACGAGTCTCTATGCAGGGCAGCTACTTTGGTGCTGCTGCCAAAGCTTGACTTTGCCTGCTCGTGCCTTACACTGGGGCCAGTCTCGTGCTCCATGTGGTCAGAGCACTGCTGTGTCCTGAGAAGGACATTCCACCTCCTTGCCCTTTCAAGAAGAAAAAGGCTTTTTCCACCTCAGCTGCTAGGTAAGGATAATCAGATTGCACTTTAAATGCCTACCAAAGATTTTCAATTGAAATGCTGCTTTTGTGATGCCTTTAGTACAGTCCCTTGGATAAGCCAGAAAGCTACATTTTCTCACACATATTCAAGCCATTATGTTTTCATCAGGAATAGAACTTAAACTCTTCCCATGCTACAGGCCTTTTGCTTTTATGGCAACACCCAAATATTAAATATCGATCAGAGTATACATTTAAACCACTAAATTTATCTGAGATCTAATTTCACAGAGGAGGCCAAGAAACAGACAACATAGACCAGAGGTTTACTGAAGCAGCATGGTAATTTGCAGACACTTCTCCCATAGACAATATTTGTACAAACATATTCTTGTGTGTGCTGAAGTACGAAGTCAAGGATCACAGTATTTATTGATCTTCAGGATCCAGACCCATGCAATACAATTCTCAAAGGACACCACAAACATTACAGAAGGAATCAAGAGCAATGCCCAGCACTGGACTCATCTTGAGATGCTTCTAAGCTTTGCCTCCTCTTCCCAACCACCACCTCTGCTCTTGGGACATGCGCTGTGGGTTTTGACATTCAGCTGGATCATCAGAGATGGGCAAAATGGTGAATACACAGAGGTTTGCTTAAATACATGGGAGAATCGATTGTGAAAAGAACCTCACGGGATGGGAAGAGCGAGCAGAACAGCAGAGTGGAGCAGCAGACACCTTGGCTTACCTCATCTCCTGGGACTCTTGGACATCCAGCTCCGGAGAGCTGCACAGAGACCCTGCAGCACTGCCAACACTGGGAGTTATTGACTTGTGTATAGGGGGGATCAAAGGCAGTCGCAGTGACCCCTTCTTCATATCCCCTTCAGTGGAATCGAGCAAGGAAGCCTGAAAAGAGTGGAACAAAATGCTCCAATGAAACATCCAGCAATGCCCCCATTCATGGCTCAACACTTTTAGTTGTGCATTTTACTGGGACCTGGCAGCAAAAGACAAGTCAAACATCTGGGGAAACGTGGTCCAGGATGGGGAATGGAAAGGGAATTGGTGAGGGTGTGCCCATGTCTCAGATTTGCCAACGGTCTCCTTGCGCTCACTTCTCTGCAAGCGTGGCTATGTTCCCAGGTGGAATCCACATGTTTGTGTCAAGATCTTCTGGGCTGCCACTGCCTCCACTGGCTTTTAGCATGGTATGGGAATGGGTTTAGATCACGGTTCTCTCCCAGCCTCTTTGGCACCTCCCAGCCACTGCTGATCTCTTGCCAAATTCCCACAAATCCATTCTGCAGCATGTGAAAATCTGCTTTTCTCAAGGCCCTCATTTCTTCTGCTGTTGCCTTTCCCTCTTGCAGTTCCCCAGTAGCCTCTGAGCCCAGAAGCTGCTGAGCTCTCAGGATGCTCGGTGCTCTCCGTCTCTCACACCTCCATCATCTCAGCCTCACTGGCATTTAGGAAGTTCAGCACAGCTCCCTGCCCTGCTGCTCTCTGGAAGCTCTCTGCCTGCCCAAGTTGCTCCAGGGCCCCCATGCCTCGGCCAGGAAGGGGAGTGGTGGCAGTGGGGGTAGATGCACACCCTTCCTTAGTATCCCAGCATTTCTGGCATAGCTAAAGTGGTAAATGAGGGCCTGCTCAAACTGCAGGGAAAGGATCAGATCCTGTCAGGGATACATTGGGCCCTTTGTCAGCAAGGCTGAAATCAAGTTCACAAGCCTTTGACGGGACATTCTGTGTTCCAAAGCTGTTGTTCATCTGCCTCCTCCTGCACCCCACGGCAAACCCAAAACAACTGCAGCTGCTGGCCCTGCTGCAAAGGCAATCGTCTGGCTGGGCTCTGGGCTGCTCTCCCCATGGCCACCTCCCATCCCTTCCCTCTGCACAAAGCCATGCCAGAGCACACAGCTGCCCACAAGCTGAGCAACTCTAGAAACAGCATCACAGACAACTGTGTAGAAGGCCATGGCTGTACAACTCCAGAACAGAGACAATCTGGAACTGACTTTGCAGGACTGCCTGTTCCAGCAAACATCTTCTTCCATCCCAACCAGACAGAGTTGACAGAAATCACCACCAAGACATAGACATGGTTCACAGATACCGTAGGTTCCTAAACGTAGAATGATTACTTGCCGAGATTTAGCTGCTCTGACTGCTTCTTGGGGCTTTCACAGCCACAAGAACATGGAGGAACCATGACAGAGCCCAGAAACCATTCAAGGAGCTCTCCTGTTATTGATACACTCTGGGGACATGAAGTCTGCACTACACACCCAGTGCAAGACAGCTGATGTGCAGTGTCCAGCTGAGCTCTTCCTTGGGTCAGCTGCTTCCTTGACGTCACAACACTGGAAAGAGTTTCAGAGATTTTCCTACGGCACATAAACTGACAATCTACTTCACAGGACATAGTTTAGTCTCCTTACCTTTTGTCCTTTTCCCTCTGAATTGAGCTCCTGCCTTTTTCTTCTGCCATCTTCACAGCTGTTGCTCTTTTTCCCATTCTCTGGCTCTCTGCTGGACACCTTGATTGGCTTGGTGGGAGTAGAGCTCTTCGGGATGGGAGGTAAGGGCTTGGAGGGAAGGAGCATAGAGGGATTTCCCTGGGAAAACCTTTTGGCAAGAGGGTAGCCAGTCAGGCCTGTAAAGTGAAGACACGAAATGTAGCAAAGGTTGCAATGCAAACTTAAAGCATCTAAAGCTTCCCTTCCCTTCCTTCCCTTCCCTTTCCCTTCCCACGACAGCTGGGCCTGGGCAGGCCAGGCCTGAGGGT
Organism: Catharus ustulatus; assembly: GCF_009819885.2. Classification (NCBI taxonomy): domain Eukaryota; kingdom Metazoa; phylum Chordata; class Aves; order Passeriformes; family Turdidae; genus Catharus; species Catharus ustulatus. The sequence continues at coordinate 13,220,401 of NC_046223.1, forward strand.
TTGACACTACCTAGGAAGTAGCTGCTTTCCAAAGCTACTTTTCCAGGCCTTTATTTCTGTAATTCCCACTCAGTTCTGGCTTGCAGTTTGTTGGTTGGGGAATTTGTTTATTTCTCTTCACAACAAATGGAGTGATTCCTTCCCCCCAGCAGCCTTGGGGATGTTCCCATGTGAAGCCATCTGTCTCACACTGTTTTAGACACCTTAAAACAGGATACTGTGGAATAACTCGTCTCCTGTAAAGTGTTCCTGCAATCCCTTTCCAGCAATAGGAAATGAATATTAATAGATGAACATGGGAAAAAAATGCAACACTTCCTTAAAAAATAGGATGCTTACAAAGCAAGGGGAAAAAGTCAGTAACTTCTGGACAGCAAACATTCAGACCTCACTGTCCCCCTGTGGTGGTTTGTAAAGGTTTCTTGAAAGTTTTACTAGTCGAGATTGGGCAGTTTTCTTGTACCCAACAAAGACTAGTCAGTGTCACATTTGCAGTACCGGCACATTGTTGCACCAATAGAAGAGTTTCTGTGTCTTTGTGAAGCACAGATGTAAAGACAAAATGCCCTGCCCGGCTCTGTTTGCCCTCGGGCCTCTCCCCAAGCACCGCGGGCCCGGCCCCTCCGCCTGAGCCGGGCGGGCAAAGGCGGGCGGGCTCTGAGCTGGGCTCGGAGCCGCCGGGCCCCGTTTCCAGCCAGGGCCTCGATAGGCAGGGGGAGGAGAGGCCGGGTGCCAAAATCCCTGCCCCCCTGGCACGGGCAGGGAGCCACGGCTCGGCAGAGCCCTGCCCTGCCCGGCCCAGAGCGGCTCCGGGCGGCGGGGCAGATAGAGCTGGGCCTGTCCTGGCCAGGGCCCCCAGCCTCGTCTGCTGGGCAAAGGCAAAGGAAAACCACCAGCCCACGACTAAAATTAAATACAACAAGCGCCAAAAATCAACCGCACTACCAAAACACTCATCACTGCCTCCTGGCTGGGCCCTACAATCCCAGCCCGGCCCCAGCGCAGCCTTACAAGACTCTTTATTGTAAATAGCTCTGGCCGCCCCAGCTGAGAAACCCTCACAAAACCCTCTGCTGCCCGGGCAGAATATTAACTTTTTCACTGCAGAAACTAAGACTTTAAAAATACTTTGTTTTCTCTCCTGAAAAAAAAAAAAAAAAAAAAAAAGACCAAAATAATATGCACAACACCAGCATAAAAGCACCAAATTCAAACAAGAGAAGAGTCAAGTCCTAGGTGCAGGAAGGAGGAAAGTCATAGACTGAAATTTTTCCTTTTTTTATGCTATAGAAATTAAACTCTTATTTCCCTATAACACATTTAAAAATTATGGGGTGGATTAAATATTCTAACTATAGATATAAACAGAGATATTGTTGTTAAAATTGCTGTAATTCCCTAAGTTTAAATCGTGAAAAATCCCCTGCTCTCTCATGGGAGGAACAAAAGACAAACTCTATTTTCAGAAATGAAGTAAGCTTTTGTTTCAACTACTATAATCCTTAAAGTGTGCCTCAGTTGATATGGTCCTCAATAATAGTTATGGAAAAAGGAGTTAGTTGAGAAGAGAATTTTACATATACTCAGCTCTCCATTCTCCTGACTAAACATAACAGCAAGGTCACGAAATAAATGTTTTTTTATGAAAAATCTCTATAGATTGAAAAGAAAAGTCTCCAAAATAAATTAGTAAATTACTACTTTAGAAAATATGAAGTAACTGAGTTGTTTCTCCCAGTGGCAGAGTTCCATGGAATGGTCACGGCAGGTGAAGAAGCTGGGCTGGAGCCCCTCGGTGCCTTTTCTCCCCAGCACGGCTCAGCTCACAGACTCTTGGGCTGGGAGCGGGGCCGCTGCACTTCTGCCAGCAGCATGGCCCTGCTCTGGGACAAACAGTTTTCTGCTAGGAGAGCCCTGCATACTGCTCCACACATCTTTCAGAAAGGCCATAAAAATGCTGCTCAGCTCAGGGAGGCAGAGTGTGCACAAAAGCTGCATCCAAAGCACTGATCACAAACCCCTGGAGCCGCTGGCAAGTGCAGCAGCTCTTCTTCATTCCATGCAGGTGAGAGCCCAGCCCTGGAGCCTGTGCCTGGGAACAGGGAAACACTGTGCATATGGTTCTGAATTTTCAGGGACAGTCAAAATGAGAATGCTTTTGAGGCAAGTGTTGCAGTATTGGGTATGGGTGTGTCTGCAGGAAAGAAAGCAGGAATAAACCCCTGCCACAAGGAAGGGGAATCTTTGCATGGTCAATTTACACCCTACAGATGCATTGATCATATTGGGCCACACAATACTGGGGGCATCTAATGCAGAGTTAAAAGTTTCTTTGAATACATAGGAGAGATGTGACATGAAGAAATAATTTTGCTGATGCAGGAAAAGGGATCAGACCCACTGGTTCTGTAGCTCATGCTCAGTTCTGCCAAATCAAGCATGATTAGTTTTAACCCTTATGTTGGAGAGTATTTCAGAAGGACCTGCCCCATGCTATTTCCATTGAGAAAATTTTGAATTGTCAGGAACTGCTAAGATGAGAATATTTTGCAGCAGATCATGTTTAGGTTGGCTTTGGGTGTCCCTGCAATAAAGAAATCTGGGAATAAACCCTGAAGCAATGAAGCAGAACAAACATGGAACATTTGGGTGATCAATTTTTCCCTGTAGATATCGACCAAATGAATTCAGGAGTCATCTTCTGGGGAGTTCAAAGCCTCTTTTACTTCCAGTGCCTGCTGCCATTGTTTTTGTCCCACCACTTTATTTGTTGTGAAGAGAAATAAAATAATTCCCCAACAAACAAACTGCAGCCCAGAACTGAGTGGGAATTACAGAAATAAAGACCTTGAAAAGTAGCTTTGGAAAGCAGCTACTTCCTAGGCAGTGTCAAACCCTCAGGCCTGGCCTGCCCAGGCCCAAGTCTGGCTGCCCTTGGGAAGGGAAGGGAAAGGGATGGAGTTGAGGTGGGGTTCTGTGGCCATGGAAACGAGAGAACCACGGGTGGTGCGTCACAAAGGGGCAGCCCCACGCTGGGGCTGTGAAGGTTGTGGGTGACACGGACACAGCAGCAGGAGACACGGCTGGCTCTGCCTGTCTGTGCCGACTGCTGGCGATTGGAGTCACCCACGTTGTTCTAGGGCTGGGCACCAAGCTCCTATCGCTGTCTGCTGCGACAGAGTTCCATAATTGAACCCCAGATACTTCTGCGAGACAGAAGCAGGGGTTCAAACATGGATTCTACTAGAAAAGGAAAGATCACAGCAGGGAAAGGTGAGCACAGAAAGGAGCTGAAAGGCCTGAGCCAAATGCAGAAAAATCCCACCATCTTTCAGGGAAAATTGGTCCATGGTGGTCAGTGCTGGCTCTGTGTCAGAGTTGGTGGATGACAGCGATAGGGGATCCTGCCAGGACACCCATGGCATCACAACATTCTGTCAGTATTTTACTTCCTTCTTTTTGACACTGGCCAAATCACGCATACTGTCAGCCAGGACAGGGACTGTGGCCACAGCTGACCACATATTGGACATGGTCCTGAGATGCAAGTCCAGTTTCTTTCTTGTAGGATCTCACTACAGATAAATTTCCTGTTCTTGCTCTGCTTGCTGATTGGTTCCAACACTGAGGATGATATTCCAGTGCTATAAAAACATTAGCATGGCTTGCCTGCTTGCTCACAGCATTTTGGTGGTTTGCAGAAATAGCAGTCACAGTTGTGTGGGTCTTTACTGGATATTCACAAAAGGCCAATGTCAAGGAAGAATCCTTTCCCCCTCTTATCATTGTAGCATTCCACCTTTCCCTTCTGACTTGATAACTCAATAGTGTTCAGAGGAAGTAAACACAGGCTAGTTCCATGAAAATAAAACCAAAGAAATTCTCTCAAAAATTCAAAAATCGCTGTAGTGCCTCACCCATTAGATGTGTTGATGATAAAGGTGGGAGTTCACCTAAGTCCCTTTCTCCCTTGTGAGCAGGGCTCAGGCTCACACAGAGGGAAGGTGGGAGCTGGGCCGCTCTCTGGAGGGTGGAAGGGTCTTGTGGCAGCCTGGAGAGCCTGTGCACATTGGCAGGGAACAGCTCTGCCCTGCAGGTGTCCCCTGCCATGAGCTGTGCTGCTGGCAGTGCCCCGTGGAGCTGTAGGGCTGCTGAGGTGTGGGGCAGGGAGAGGAGCAGGAGGCTGCATGTGCAGCTGAGCCATTGCTGGAGAGCACAGGGCTCTGGCTCCCTGCTGTCCCAGGACAGCCCAGAGGCCAGGCTGTTCCCTGGGAGCTCTGTGCAAGGGGGTCAGGCTGTGCCTCAAGGGGCTGCTGCAGGAGCATGTTTCCCTGTGCAGCTATTTAGAAGTTTTAAGGGAACGTGTCCCACAGAATGGAGAGCTTCAGGTGCTTTAGGTTTGCATTATTTTATGTTATATTCTGTGTCATTGCTTTGCAGGCCTGACTGACTACCCTCTTGCCAAGAGGTTTTCCCAGGGAAATCCCTCTATGCTCCTTCCCTCCAAGCCATTGCCTCCCATCCAGAAGACCTCTCCTCCCACCAAGCCATACAAGATGTGCAGTGGAGAGCAGGAGAAGAGGAAAAATGGCAACACCTCTGAGGAAGACAGAAAAAACACCATGGAGCTGAGATTAGAGGGAAAAGGGATTAAGGTAAGAATACCAAGCTATGTCGTGTGCGGTAGATTTTTAGTTTATGGACAATAGGAACATCTGTGAGACCTTTCCTGTGGTGTGAGCCAGGGAAGCAGCTGAGCCGAGGAAGAGCTGAACTGGACACAGTACTTCAGACTGTCTTTGCAATGGGTTTGTAGTGCAGATTTCACGCCCTAAGTCTGAATAAATAGAAGGAGAGGTCTTTGAATAGTTTCTGGGCTGGAGTGTGTCTCCTCCTCTCCCTTATGGATGAGAAAAACTCAAGGATCAGTCAGAGCAGCTAAAGTTGTCCAATCTGGCCAAGCAATCCTTCTACATTTAGTAACCTATGGGTATCAGTGAACCATGTCTATGTCTTGGTAGTGTTTTCTGTCAACTTTGTCTGGTTGGAACAGGCATTTCTGCAAGGTTAGGTCCAGATTGACTCAGTTCTTGAGTTGTACAGCCATGGCCTTCTACACAGTTGTCTGTGATGCTATTTCTAGAGATGCTCAGCTTGTGGGCAGCTGTGTGCTCTGGCATGGCTTTGTCCAGAAGGAAGGGATGGGAGGAGGCCATGGGGAGAGCAACCCAGAGCCCAGCCACACGATTGCCTTTGCAGCAGGGCCAGCAGCTGCAGTTGTTTTGGGTTTGCCGTGGTGTGCAGGAGGAGGCAGATGAACAACAGCTTTGGTACACAGAATGTCCCATCAAAGGCTTGTGTACTTGATTTCAGCCTTGCTGACAAAGGGCCCAATGTATCCCTGACAGGATCTGATCCTTTCCCTGGAGTTTGAACAGGTCCTCATTTGGCTCTTGAGCTGTGCCAGAAATGGTGGGATACTAAGGAAGGGTGTGCATCTACCCCCACTGCCACCACTCCCCTTCCTGGCCATGGCATGGGGGCCCTGGAGCAACTTGGGCAGGCAGAGAGCTTCCAGAGAGCAGCAGGGCAGGGAGCTGTGCTGAACTTCCTAAATGCCAGTGAGCCTGAGATGATGGAGGTGTGGGAGTTGGAGAGCACCGAGCTTCCTGAGAGCTCAGCAGCTTCTGGGCTGAAAGCTGCTGGGGAACTGTAAGGGGGAAAGGCAGCAGCAGAAGCTGTGAGGGACTTGAGAAAAGCAGGTTTTGACATCCTGCAGAATGGGTTTGTGGGGACTTGGCAGGAGATCTGCAGCAGCTGTTTAGTGTCTAATGGGCAGGGAGAGAACAGTGACCTAAACCCATTCCCACACCATCCAAAAGGCCAGTGGAGGCAGTGGTGCTCCTGAACATAGTGACGGCAAACACATGGATTCCAGCTGGGAATGTAGCCACAATCCCAAAATCATTAGTATTAGGGAAGAGGTTGCAAATCTGGGACATGATCTCTCCTTAACCACTTCCCTTTCCTAGGCCACCTTTCCCTGTCCTAAGCCAAGCTTCACCTTCCATTTAAAACAACTTTTCTTTTCCTGCCCGGTCACTGTTAAAAGCATGGATAAATGTCTTGAGCCATGAATGGGGGCAAGGCTCAAGGCTTAATCTGAGCACTGTGTTCTAATTTTTACAGGCTTCCCTGCTGCCTTCTGGTCAGGGGAATATGAAGAAGGGGTCTTTGGGACTGCCATTGATTCCCCCAATATGCACGGCAAGAACTACCAGTGCTGGCCGTGCTACAGGGTCAGTGCTCAGCGCTGTGCAGGTGGATGACGAAGAATTCGAGGAAATGAGGTAAGCCAAGGTGTCTGCTGCTCCACTGTGTGTTCTGCTGTCTCTTGAGGTTCTTTTGCAAAATCGGTTCTCCCATGTATTTAGGCAAACCTCTGTGTATTCACCATTTTGCCCATCTCTGATGATCCAGCTCAATGTCAGTCTCCACACCGTATGTCCCAAGAGCAGAGGTGGTGGTGGGGAAGAGGAGGCGGGGCTTAATTGCACCTAAAGACGGCTCCTCTGCTGGGTTTTGGCTATTGATTCCGCCAGTAATGTTAGTGGTGTCATTTGGGAACTGTATTGCATAGGTCTGAATCCTGCAGATCTTTGAATACTGTGGTCCTTGAGTTCCTACTTCAGCACCCACAAGAACTTGTTTGGACAAATACTGGCAGCTGAAGAGGTGTCTGCGAATTGTGGTGCTGCTTCTACTGATTTTACCGTGGGGTACCGTTGTTCATGTGCCAGCACTTCCTTTGTCATAAGGAGAAATATAAACAAGCAACAAAACCCAACCCAAAAAAGAGAGGGTATTAGAGAAGCGAAACTAGATTTGGAAAGCAATTACTTCCTGGGTGTAATTGTCAAATCCTGGAGACCACAGTGGGTTGCCAACCGTTTAGAAGGAAAGAGATGCCAAATTAAATGTCAGGTGTAAATTCTGTGCGCCTGATCCTCCACTGTCAAAGGAGATCCCAGATAAGTTTTGAGGTATAGATATAAAATCCAGTCAATGTTTAATATGTAGGTCAGGGCTTGAAATCAAAGATGGAGAGGTGCTTGGGAAGAGTTGAAGAACAATTATCAGCTTTGCCTCTTGTTGGGTTGATGTGTTGCATTTCCTCCTTCATCAGATCGATCAAGATAGGAAAGTTTGCCTCCTTTCATGCTGCACTTCTTCCCTCCCTTCTCTTTCCTCCTCTTGATATGGTTTTTTTCGTTCATTTTCTCTAGGCCAAGATCCAGCAGCAATAGCAGAGAGAACTCTGAACATGCAGGTAGGTACAGGGCATGTCTGTCCTGAAATTACCATTGGAATCTTGATGCAGAGGGGACTTTTGAAAGCAAGGTTAAAAACTATTCTTTTTAAAATTTCTGTAAATTCATTTCAATGTCTTGATGGGCTCAGTGCGCTCTCCCAGAGCACAGTCTCTGAGTGTGTTCTGGTGGTGCAGTGAAAATTCCTCCAGTGAGAAGTGTTGAGTGGAAGGAACTGGAGTGGGACCTTGGACCTTTGAAAGGAAAGCACAGAAAAGGAAACATTTCTCCCTCCTGCACAACCTTTTATGTCCATACAGTCTTTCTAGTGTTGGAATTATTAGAGAAAAAGCAGTTATTTAGCATGAATTGAGAAATGTTCCCACTCCTTCCTCCTGCCCTTGAGGGAGAAAACCTTTTCTTGTGGAGAGTTTCTGAGCGGAACACTTTGAGATCTGAACAAGATTTATGGATATTGTCTGGTTTTGCACAGGGAGAAATATGGAAACCTCCTGTGACAGAAAGTCCTTCTCAATTTTCCAGTTAGGGAGAGGAGACTTCCAAATGGATGCAGCCTGTGCAGGGTCTGAGTTTGTCATCCTCTGACAGCACAGCCCAAAGCCACCTATGGCAGGATCACAATGACAAACTCTTCCTGACTCTCTGTGTCTGTGTCAGTGCTGCAGGCTGAGGCTGGGCGAGGAGATGCCTTCTGCCTTGTCCCCCATCCCTGCCTTGCCTGATCCATGACAAGTAGAATTGTGCCAGACAAATGTGGTCTCTGGTGCATGTGTGTCAGCCAATGCTTTCAATTTGAAAGCCTCAGTGAAATTCTGCTGTTGTTCCTTTTCCACCACTGGGCATGATAGGAGAGAATAAATTTAAAGAAATACTTTTCCTGATGCAGAGAAAGGGATCAGATCCAGTGGTCTCTTAGCTCAAGGTTTGTTTAGCAAAATCCTGGGTGCAGGCCGTTTTGCTTGACTCCTTAATTGCTGATATGCAGGTGGAATGCTCAATGCATTTAGGGAGAAATATTGCTCAGTCAGTAAGGTGACATTTTTGCAGGAGTCATTCTGAACTAGATATGTCCTATCCCATTAGACCTTTCCTGTCTCTATTTTTGACTGGAACATTCTACAGGAGAAAAGAACCCAGTTTTAAGATCATTATTCCTCTGCCACTGCTTGGCTGCCCTCCGATTTTATACTTTGTCAAGCCATGGAGAGATTGATTAGTTCTCTGTATTTTAACCGGTTACTGGGAGAGTATGTCAAAATGACATGCCCTCTGCTATTTCCATTAAGGACATTTTGTAATTTAGGTATTAGCCAAGATCAGAAATATTTTGAGGCCGATGGTGTTTATTTTGGGTTTGGATGTCTGTGTAGAAAAAAAAAGCAGGGAGTAAACCAAAGGAAGAATGAAGCAGAGCAACAGTGGTAATTTGCAATAGCAGGCCAATTGGTTTCGCTGCAGATTTGGACTCCTTCAATAGGGGACATGTAATGGGCAGCACAAAGTTTCATTTCCTTGTAACATGGTGTGCCATTGTCCATGTGACAGCACCTCCTTGGTTGTGAAGAGAAATAAAAGCAACCAACTAAACCCAACAAAGTAGGAGTTACAGAAACAAAACTAGCCATGACAAGTAGCGTTGGAAAGCAATTGTTCCTAGGTGTAATTGTCAATTCTGGAGACCACTGTGGTTTACCAACTATTTGGAAGGAAAGGGTTCCCAAAGTATTAGATGGGCACTGAGCAACACAAAAGCAAAAAAGTAGAAGTCTCTCTCCTGGCTTGCCTTCTTCAAACAGTTCAAAGAAAGTGTAGGATGTTAGTTTAAAGAAAAATAGAAAGAAATCGATCTTCTTTATAATTCAAAACTTCCTTGGCTGCCTCATCCACTGGATGTGTTGATGATAAAGGTGGGAGTTCACCTAAGTGCCTTGTTCCCTTGTGAGCAGGGCTCAGCCTCAGACAGAGGGAAGGTGGGAGCTGGGCCGCTCTCTGGAGGGTGGAAGGGTCTTGTGGCAGCCTGGAGAGCCTGTGCACATTGGCAGGGAACAGCTCTGCCCTGCAGGTGCCCCCTGCCATGAGCTGTGCTGCTGGCAGTGCCCCGTGGATCTGTAGGGCTGCTGAGCTGTGGGCAGGGAGAGGAGCAGGAGGCTGCATGTGCAGCTGAGCCATTGTTGGAGAGCACAGGGCTCTGGGCTCCCTGCTGTCCCAGACAGCCCAGAGGCCAGGCTGTTCCCTGGGAGCTCTGTGCAAGGGTCAGGGTGACGGCGGTGGAAAAGAAGGGACGAGGTCTTCATGATTTGCAGGAGCCATGAAGACATTTATTGATCCACAAAGCAAAGTTTATATACTTTTTCTACTGTTACTAAGAATAGCGCACCAATAATATTCATGTAACTAAGGTATATTGCTTTTATGTATCTCGATAACATTGCTCAATCTAGGCCTCGTTTAAGCTAGCCAGGTCGATACAATATTTCTCACAAATCCCCATAGAATCTGCAGGCTAAGCACTCTGTGCCAAGTGCCTTCGTATCTTTTACATTCCTTCTCCAAAATCCCACTTTCTTCTGCCAAGGCTTGGGCCTACTCACTCCTGCCAAGGCTGCGGCTTACTACAGCCAGCAGATCCCCATGGGCAGTGACAAGCTGAGCAGTGCAGGCAGTTCTGCTCTCCAGTTATATTCCCACATCAGGGTTGCCCCTGGGCTGCCTAAGGGGCTGCTGGCAGGAGCATGTTTCCCTGTGCAGCTATTGAGAAGCTTCCAGGAAGTCTGTCCCATGAAACGTGGAGCTTTAGATGCTTTAGATTTACATTGCGGCCTCTGTTACATTTTGTGTCTTCACTTTGCAGGCATACTGACTATAGCACGGACAACAATCTTTCCAAATCACCTCCCTCTATGCTCCTACATCCAAGCCCTTACCTCCCATTCCGAGGAGCTCTCCTTCCACCAAGCCAAACGATGTGCAGCGGGAAGGAAGGGAAAGAGAAAAATATCCCTGAATACAAAGATATCAGCAAAAAGAAGCAGGAGCTGAGTTCAGAGGGAAAAGAGGAGTAAGGTAAGCAGACCAAGCTAAGTCTGTGATAGATTTTCAGTTCTGCGCTATAGTGATTCCTAGGGAGGCTGATCTGGAACAGAGACTAGACAGAGTTGAAGGAATCCAGTAGGCATTTATTAATAGGCCTTTAGAGGATACACTTGGGCAGTACAAGAGCCTGGCCGTGGCGACACCCACGATGGATCCAAAATAGGTCCTGTCAGGGATTTACATCTTTATAAGTTTTCATCCATTTACATATTGGGGGTAAATTGTCATATTACACTTCAGGTCACGAAGTTCATCCTCCTGTCCAATGCCTTGATATTGCCACTGTTTATGCTTTTAGGGTAGCGGTTGTCCTCAATTCTCAAGCTGGAAAAAATTGTTTTGTCTAACTTCCCTGTGAAGGGAACCTACCAACACGTAATATGAATTTTAGAGTACACCAAGTCAGAAGAGAATCTGAAAATGTGAAAGCTAAAATTTAAGGGATCATAAGAAGAAGTCTGAGAGCTTTTCCTGTAGTGTGAAGCCAGGGAAGAAGCTGAGCCAAGGAAGAGCTCAGCTGGACACTGCACTTCAGGCTGTGTTTGCACTGGATGTGTAGTGCAGACTTCACATCCTCTGAGGTATGAAGAGCAGGGAAGTGTTTGAATAGTTTCTGGGCACTGTCGTGGTTCCTGCTCTTTTATGGCTCTGAAAGCCCCAAGGATCAGTCAGAGCAGCTAAAGTTGTCCAATCTGGCCATGCAATCCTTCTATTTAGTAACCTAGGGTATCAGTGACCGTCTATGTCTTGGGGTTTCTGTCAGCTTTGGTTGGGAAGGAAAAAAGTGTTTGCTGGAACAGGCAGTCCTGCAAGTTTAGGTCCAGATTGTCTCAGTTCTTGAGTTGTACACCATGGCCTTCTGCACAGTTGCCTCTGATGCTATTTCTAGAGTTCAGTTGTGGGCAGCTGTGTGCTCTGACACGGCTTTGTCCAGAGGGAAGGGATGGGAGGTGGCCATGGGGAGAGCAGCCCAGAGCCCAGCCACACGATTGCCTTTGCAGCAGGGCCAGCAGCTGCAGTTGTTTTGGGTGTGCCGTGGGGTGCAGGAGGAGGCAGATGAGCAATAGTTTGGTAGACAGAATGTCCCATCAAAGGCTTGTGTACTTGATTTCAGCCTTGCTGACAAAGGGCCCAATGTATCCCTGACAGGATCTGATCCTTTCCCTGGAGTTTGAACAGGCCCTCATTTGGCTCTTGAGCTGTGCCAGAAATGCTGGGATACTAAGGAAGGGTGTGCATCTATCCCACTGCCACCACTCCCCTTCCTGGCCATGGTGGGGGCCCTGGAGCAACTTGGGTAGGCAGAGAGCAGCAGGGCAGGGAGCTGTGCTGAAATTCCTAAATGCCAGTGAGCCTGAGATGATGGAGTGTGGGAGCTGGAGAGCACTGAGCATCCTGAGAGCTCAGCAGCTTCTGGGCTGAAAGCTGCTGGGGAACTGTAAGAGGGAAAGGCAGCAGCAGAAGCTGTGAGGGACTTGAGAAAATGCAGGTTTTGACATGCTGCAGAATGGGTTTGGGGAACTGCAGGAGATCAGCAGCACTGTTTAGTGTCTAATGGGCAGGGAGAGAACAGTGACCTAAACCCATTCCACACATCCAAAAGGCCAGTGGAGGCAGTGGTGCTCCTGAACATACTGAGGGCAAACACATGGATTCCAGCTGGGAATGTAGTCACAATCCCAAAATCATTAGCATTAGGGAAGAGGTTGCAAATCTGGGACTGATCTCTCCTTAACCACTCCCTTTCCTCGGCCACCTTTCCCTGTCCTGCCAAGCTTCACCTTCCGTTTAAAAACAACTTTTCTTTTCCTGCCAGGTCACAGTTAAAAGCATGGATAAATGTCTTGAGCCATGAATGGGGGCAAGGCTCAGTGCTTAATCTGAGCACTGTGTTCTAATTTTTACAGGCTTCCCTCTGCCTTCTTGTCGGGGATATGAGCAAGAGGTCCTTGGGACTGCCATTGATCCCCCTATACACAGGCAAGAACTACCAGTGCTGGCCGTGCTGCAGGGTCTCTCCTCGACGCTGTGCACTGGATGATGAAGACTTCGAGGAGTTGAGGTTAGCCAAGGTGTCTGCTGCTCCTTTATGTGTTCTGCTGTCTCTTGAGGTTCTTTTGCACAATCGGCTCTCCCATGTATTTAGGCAAACCTCAGTGCATTGCCATTTTTCCATTCTGATGATCCAGCTCATGTCATTCTCCACACGTATGTCCCAGAGCAGAGGTGGTGGTGGGGAAGAGGAGGCGGGCTTAAATACACCTAAAGACAGCTCCTCTGCTGGGTTTTGGCTATTGATTCCCAGTAATATGTTGTGGTGTCATTTGGGACTGTATTGTAGGTCTGAATCTGCAGATCTTTGAATACTGTGATCCTTGATTTCCTACTTCAGCACCCACAAGAACTCGTTTGGACAAATACTGGCAGCTGAAGAGGTGTCTGCAAATTGTGGTGCTGCTTCTACTGATTTTACTGTGGGGTACCTTTGTTCATGTACCAGCACTTCCTTTTTATAAGGAGAAATATAAACAAGCAACAAAACCCAGCCCAAAAAAGAGAGGGTATTAGAGAAGCCAAACTAGGTTTGGAAAGCAATTACTTCCTGGGTGTAATTGTCAAATCCTGGAGACCACTGTGGTTGCCAACCGTTTAGAAGGAAAGGGATCCCAAACTAAATGTCAGGTGTAACTTCTCTGTGCCTGATCCTCCACTGTCAAAGGAGATCCCAGATAAGTTTTGAGGTATAGACGTAAATCCAGTCAATGTTTAATATGTAGGTCAGGGCTTGAAATCAAAGATGGAGAGGTGCTTGGGAAGAGTTCAAGAACAATTAATCAGCTTTGCATCTTGTTGGGTTGATGTGTTGCATTTCCTCCATCAGATCAATCAAGACAGGAAAGTTTGCCTCCTTTCATGCTGCACTTCTTCCCTCCCTTCTCTTTCATCCCCCTGATATGTTTTTTTTCATTCATTTTCCCTAGGCCAAGATCCAGAAGGAGTCGCAGAGAGAACTGTGAACCTGCAGGTAGTACAGGGCATGTCTGTCCTGAAATTACCATTGGAATCTTGATGCAGAGGGGACATTTTGAAAGCTTGGTTAAAAACAATTCTTTTTAAAATTTCTGTAAATTCATTTCAATGTCTTGATGGGCTCAGTGGGCTCTCCCAGAGCACAGTCTCTGGAGTGTGTTCTGGTGGTGCAGTGAAAATTCCTCCAGTGAGAAGTGTTGAGTGGCAGGAACTGGAGTGGGACCTTGGGACCTTGGAAATGCAGAACAGGAAAAGGAAACATTCCTCTCCCTCCTGCACAAGCCTTTTGTGTCCATGCAGTCTTTCTAGTGTGTAAATTATTAGAGAAAAAGAAGTTATTTAGCATGAATTGAGAAATGTTCCCACTCCTTCCTCCCGCCCTTGAGGGAGAAACCTTTCCTTGGGAGAGTTTCTGAGCTGAACCCTTGGAGATCTGAACAAGGTTTATGGATATTGTCTGGTTTTGCACAGGGAGAATAGGGAAATCTCCTGTGACTGAAAGTCCTACTCAATTTTCCAGTTAGGGAGAAGGAGACTTCCAAATGGATGCAGCCTGTGTAGGGTCTGAGTTAGTCATCCTCTGACAGCACAGCCCAAAGCCACCTATGGCAGGATCACAATGACAAATCTCTTCTCTGACTCTGTGTCTGTGTCAGTGCTGCAGGCTGAGGCTGGGCGAGGAGATGCCCTTCTGCCTTGTCCGCCCTTCCCTGCCTTGCCTGATCCATGACAAGTGGAATTGTGTCAGACAAAATGTGGTCTGTGGTGCATGTGTGTCAGCCAACACTTTCAAATTGAAAGCCTCAGTGAAAGTCTGCTGTTGTTCCTTTTACATCCCTGGGCATGTACAGATAGGAGAGAATAAATTTAAAGAAATACTTTTGCTGATGCAGAGAAAAGGGATCAGATCCAGTGGTCATTTGGCTCAGGGTTTGTTTATCAAAATCCTGGGTGCAGGCCGTTTTGCTTGTCTCCTTAATTGCTGATATGCAGGTGGAATGCTCAATGCAGTTAGGGAGAAATATTGCTCAGTCAGGAAGGTGGCATTTTTGCGGGAGTCATTCTGGACTAGAAATGTCCTATCCCATTAGACCTTTCCTGTCTCTATTGTATTTTTGACTGGAACATTCTACAGGAGAAAAGAATCCAGTTTTAAGATCATTATTCCTCTGCCACTGCTTGGCTGCCCTCCGCATTTTGTACTGTGTGAAGCCTTGGAGAGATTGATTAGTTCTCTGTATTTTAACAGGTTACTGGGGAGAGTATGTCAAAAGACATGCCCTCTGCTATTTCCATTAAGAACACTTTGTATTTTAGGTATTGGTCAAGATTCAGAAATATTTTGAGGCCGGTGGTGTTTAATTTTGGATTTGGATGTCTGTGTAGAAAAGAAAAAACAGCAGGGAGTAAACCAAAGGAAGAATGAAGCAGAGCAACAGTGGTAATTTGCAATAGCATGGCCAATTGGTTTGCTGCAGATTTGGGCTCCTTTCAATACTGCGGACACGGTAATGGGCAGCACAAAGTTTCATTTCCTTGTAACATGGTGTGCCATTGTCCATGTGACAGCACCTCCTTGGTTGTGAAGAGAAATAAAAGCAACCAACTAAACCCAACAAAGTAGGAGTTACAGAAACAAAACTAGCCATGACAAGTAGCGCTGGAAAGCAATTGCTTCCTAGGTGTAATTGTAAGATTCTGGAGACCACTGTGGTTTACCAACTATTTGGAAGGAATGGATTCCCCAAGTATTGGATGGGCACTGAGCAACACAAAAGCAAAAAAGAAGCTCTCTCTCCTGGCTTACCTGCTCCATACAGTTCAAAGAAAGTGTAGTGATGTTAGTTTAAAGAAAAATAGAAAGAAAGCGATCCTCTTTATAATTCAAACTTCCTTGGCTGCCTCATCCACTGGATGTGTTGATGATAAAGGTGGGAGTTCACCTAAGTGCCTTGTTCCCTTGTGAGCAGGGCTCAGCCTCACACAGAGGGAAGGTGGGAGCTGGGCCGCTCTCTGGTGGGATAGGAAGGGTCTTGTGGTAGCCTGGAGAGCCTGTGCACATTGGCAGGGAACAGCTCTGCCCCTGCAGGTGTTCCCTGCCATGAGCTGTGCTGCTGGCAGTGCCCCGTGGAGCTGTAGGGCTGCTGAGGTGTGGGGCAGGGAGAGGAGCAGGAGGCTGCATGTGCAGCTGAGGCATTGCTGGAGAGCACAGGGCTCTGGGCTCCCTGCTGTCCCAGGACAGCCCAGAGGCCAGGCTGTTCCCTGGGAGCTCTGTGCAAGGGGGTCAGGGTGTGCCTCAAGGGGCTGCTGGCAGGAGCATGTTTCCCTGTGCAGCTATTGAGAAGCTTCCAGGAAGTCTGTCCCATGAAACATGGACCTTTAGATGCTTTAAATCTACATTGCAGCCTCTGTTACATTTTGTGTCTTCACTTTGCAGGCATGACTGACTACAGGATTGGAAAGAATCTTTCCAGGTCACCTCCCTCTATGCTCCTAACATCCAAGCCCTTGCCTCCCATCCCGAGGAGCTCCTCTTCCACCAAGCCAAGCACAATGTGCACTGGAGAGGAAGGGAAAGGGAAAAATATCCCCGACTACAAAGACATCACCAAAAAGAAGCAGGAGCTGAGTTCAGAGGGAAAAGGGAGTAAGGTAAGCAGACCAAGCTGAGTCCTGAGTGATAGATTTTCAGTTCATGCACTATAGTGATTCCTAGAGAGGCTGATCTGGAACAGAGACTAGACAGAGTTGAAGGAATCCAGTAGGCATTTATTAATAGGCCTTTAGAGGATACATCTTGGGCATTACAAGAGCCTGGCTGGAGTGACACCCAGGATGGATCCAAAATGGGTACCTGTCATGGGATTGTACACATTTATAAGTTTTCATCCAATTACATATTGGGGGTAAATTGTCATATTACACCTTCAGGTCATGAAGTTCCATCCTCCTGGTCCAATCTCTTGATATTGCCACTGTTTATGCTTTTAGGGTAGCAGTTGTCCTCAATTCTCAAGCTGGAAAAGAATTGTTTTGTCTAACTTCCCTGTGAAGGGAACCTACCAACACATAATATGAAGTTGAGATTTGTACACCAAGTCAGAAGAGAATCTGAGAAATGTGAAAGCTAAAATTTAAGGGATCAATAAGAAGAAGTCTGAGAGCTTTTCCTGTAGTGTGAAGCCAGGGAAGAAGCTGAGCCAAGGAAGAGCTCAGCTGGACACTGCACTTGAGGCTGTGTTTGCACTGGGTGTGTAGTGCAGACTTCACATCCTCTGAGCGTATGAAGAGCAGGGGAGGTTGTTTGAATAGTTTCTGGGCACTGTCGTGGTTCCTGCTCTGTTTTATGGCTCTGAAAGCCCCAAGGATCAGTCAGAGCAGCTAAAGTTGTCCAATCTGGCCATGCAATCCTTCTACATTTAGTAACCTACGGGTATCAGTGAGCCAGGTCTATGTCTTGGTGGTGTTTTCTGTCAGCTTTTTCTGGTTGGCAAGGAAAAAAGTAATTGCTGGAACAGGCATTTCTGCAAGGTTAGGTCCAGATTGTCTCAGTTCTTGAGTGTACTGCCATGGCCTGCTGCACAGTTGTCTGTGATGCTATTCTAGAGTTGCTCAGCTTGTGGGCAGCTGTGTGCTCTGGCACGGCTTTGTCCAGAGGGAAGGGATGGGAGGTGGCCATGGGGGATGCAGCCCAGAGCCCAGCCACACGATTGCCTTTGCAGCAGGGCCAGCAACTGCAGTTGTTTTGGGTTTGCCGTGGGGTACAAGAGGAGGAAGATGAACAACAGCTTTGGTAGACAGAATGTCCCATCAAAGGCTTGTGTACTTGATTTCAGCCTTGCCAGTGAGCCAGAGATGATGGAGTTGTGGGAGCTGGAGAGCACCGAGCTTCCTGAGAGCTCAGCAGCTTCTTGGCTGAAAGCTGCTGGGGAACTGTAAGAGGGAAAGGCAGCAGCAGAAGCTGTGAGGGACTTGAGAAAAGCAGGTTTTGACATCCTGCAGAATGGGTTTGTGGGGACTTGGCAGTTGATCAGCATAAGGCTCTTAGGTACCTAGTGGGCAGGAGAGAACAGTGATCTAACCCACTTCCACACTGTCCCGAAGGCCAGTGGGAGCAGTGGTACCCTTAACATACTGATGGCAAACATGTGGATTCCAGCTGGGAATGTAACCACAATCCCAAAACCATTAGTATGAAAGAGATGTTGCAAATCTGGGACATGTGCTCTCCCACTTCTCTTTCGTAAGCCACCTTTTCCTGTCCTAGGCCAAGCTGTTCCATCTCTTGACTTGTTGTTTCTTGCTGGGTCCACTTAAAAGCATGGCTAAATGTCTTGAGCCATGAATGGGGGCAAGGCTCAATGCTTTATCTGAGCACTGTGTTCTAATTTTTACAGGCTTCCTTGCTGTGTTCCAGTGGTGGGGACACAAGGAAGGGGTCATTTGGACTGCCTTTGATCCCTCCTATATGCAAGGCAGGAAGTCCCCGTGTTGGCAATGCTTCAGGGTCTCTGCGCAGCTCTCTGCAGCTGGATGATGAAGAATCCCAGGAGATGAGGTAAACCAAGGTGTCTGCTGCTGCCACTGTTCTGTTAAGATTGCTCTTCTTATCTCCTGAGGTTCTTTTGCGCAGTCAGCTCTTCCATGAATTTAGGGAAACCTCTGTGTATTCCTCATTTTACCCATCTCTGATGATGCAGCTCAATGTCAAACCCCACACCATGTGTGCCAAGAGCAGAGGTGGTGGAGGGAAAGAGGAGGCAGGGCTTAAATGCACCTCAAAACTGGTCTTCTGCTGGGTTTGGCTTTTGATTCTCTCAGTAATGTTTGTAGTGTCCTTTGGAAACTGTATTGCATGGGTCTGGACACTGGAGATCCTTCTCCGAATTGCTTATCCCATAAAAGAAAACGATTCCATATATTCCAGTGGGTGCACTGGTATTTAGCCAGCACTAGACCCACTATACAAGGATATTCAGATTGCAATGTAAAAGAATTGGGGAGTTAGGATGCAAGTTGAGGAATGAGTGCTCTGTTTCAGCTGAAGCTTGAACAGCTCTGTCTGACTGCAGCAACTGAAAGATTAAGGAGAATTAATCAGCTTTGCATCTTGGAGGGTTGATGTGTTGCATTTCCTTCTTCATCAGATTGACCAAGGTAGCAAAGTTTGCTTCCTTTCATGCTACACTTCTTCCCTCCCTTCTCTTTGGTCCCTCATCATATGTTCTTTTGTCTTCCATTTTCAAAGGTCCAGATCCAGCAGCCAAATCAAAGAGAAAAACTCTGAACCTGCAGGTAGGTACAGGGCATGTCTGTCCTGAAATTACCCACTGGAATCTTGACTCAGAGGGGACATTTTGAAAGCTTGGTTAAAAAACTTTAAATTCATTTCAATGCCTTGATGGGTTCAGTCAGAATGTCATCTTCATACATCACCTCTAAAATCTTTTAGAGTAGAAAAATCTCTCTTGCCAAGCCCACTGGGCCTTCAGACTCTCTCCTGGAGGGCAGCTTCCAGGGAAAGTGAGTCCAGGAGAATGCTTTTCAACCCAGATGCAACCCCGAAGTAACCAAATTCAACTCCTTCTAATAAAAACACCAGACATCCTTCTCCTGCCACTCCCTGCTGAGGAGCTGGTGCTGCAGAGCTGTGCTGAAGACCGAGGCAGTGCTGCTGTTGTGGGCCCCAGGAGCAAGCAGCATTCCCGAGTGAATCCCGGCCTGAGGGGCTCTGGCTGCAGTGCTGTGTGTGCTGCCGGAGGGCGGGCAGCAGGGACATTCGGGGGCAGCACTCAGCCTGAGGGCATCACCCAAGGTTATCTGCACTTTCTTTTGGGAACTTCCCCAGCCAGCCTCTGAAACAGGCAAACAAAAGCAAAGCAATACTGGGTTTTCCTTGTTTCTTAGGGGAAGCATCACTGAAGTTTGGTTGGAAACTAGAAGAGGGTAGATTTAGATGCGATATTAGGGAGAATTTTTTATAATGAAGAAGATGAAATGCTGGAAGGGAGTGACCATGGAAGCTGTTGTTGATCCATCCTTGAAGGTGTTCAAGGCCAGTTTACATGGGGCTCTGAGGAACCTGATCTACATGAAAATGTCCCTTCTTCCTGGGGTTGGACTAGATGCTGGTTAAAGTGGCCTTCCAACTCAAACTCTTCTAGGATTCAGTGATTCTGTGATCCTTGTCCCATGTTTGTGGGCCAGTGTCCTGCCTGAAGTTCTTTGGGATGACCAAGAGATGTTACCCAGCTCCAGCAAGTTTTCTGGCCCATTTCATCATCACCCTGTCCAGGACCCTCCACTTACAAGCTCTGCTTTGGTCCCTGCAGGCTGTACCCAACTATCTGTGAACGGCACAGCTTGCTGTGTGCAGAGAAAACAGCCTGGTAATGCCATGAGGAAGAAGGTGTTGAGGAAGTAGGACAAGGTGCCCAGTATGCCCATGGTCCATCAGGAAGACAGTCCCATGCAACTCCTCAGGTAAGCCTGCTCCATGGCAGCTTTTTCCCACATGTGCACAAGGAGCACAAACTGCCTCCTGCCTCAGCCAGCACAGCTGGGATCTTTGCTCCATGGCCTGTCCTGAGAATGAACAGCAAATCTACTTTGGAGTTACTCCAGCTTGGTAGTACTGCAGCAGTTGGTTCTTAGAGATCCATTGGAAAGCTGAGGTGAATAAAGTAGTGGTAAAGGCCTAAGCTCTGCCTTTGGCCCATCCTGGTAGTCCAAACCACAACACTGGTGGCAGGAGGCAGCTTTAAGAGCAGGGATGAGCTGTGGGGCAGTGTGCCAGGGTGTGCTCACTGTGCACCTACGAGCACCACCATCATCAGTTGTCCACTCACCATCGGGGCCCTCTGCCTGTGCTGCTGTCCAGCTCTGCAGCCAGCTTTTCTGCTATCCCAGGAAGGGTTGTCTCTCATGGCACTCAGTGCCTTGGTGCCATCGTGCTGCTACTCCCAGAAGTGCCCAATGGCTCCTGGCTGCTGCCATCCCACGGCCTGCAATGCCAAGAGGGAGCAAATAGTTCCTCCTGTGTCACTGCACCCAGATACAGGGGCTGTGTGTAGCAGATGACAGCCAGGAGGGGCTGCCTGGTGCTCCCAGGCTGTTTGCTGCCTGCAAGGAATGCACAGCAGGTAGTCCCTAGTGGCTCTTGTCTCTCCTTTGTGGATGGACTGCCTATGCTATGATCCTAAGTAGGGTGAGGTAAGAAGAGGGGAGCTAGGAATGATTCTTGGAATGCTCTTTTCTAGTGATGTCACTTCCACGTTCAGTATTGACCAGAAGGAGCCTGACTGTGGCTCTCCATTCCTGTGGAATGTCTATGTGTATGTCTACGTAGTTCTGCAGTGACATCACTGACGTCAGTGCCTGGGGTACATCAGTGACATCCAGATCAGCTCCCGTCTGAATATTTTTTGATGTTACAGTTTCCCCCATAATTTGTGAGAGCATGCAAGGTTGCACAAAAAACCCTACTGAGTCTAGAGCATTTTTGTCTAGATTCTGTGCCATATTTATACTCCATCATTTTAGACATATCTAATGTTTTCATTTATACATTAGAAAATGAGCTTTTGAGTGCAGGACATGAAATTATTGATTGACACTGCATTTGATGACAAATGGGTTTCATAAGAAATGCATTTATCATCTGATTTTTTTCTCATACTTTGTAAAGTTTTTGCCTTACCAAAAAATTTCATTAGGATAACCCATAACAAGTGATTCTCAATAGGGTGCGTCTGCCAACAATTTGCTTCTGTATTTGAATATTTTTATCCTCACTTTGCATTTGGATGGCTTTTTTATCAACTCTCTAGACTAGAAAATGTGTTTTTCTACAAGAGAAAGCTTAGGCTTTGACGGCAAATAAATTTTACCTCAGCATCTTTGAAATACAGCCAGTGTGTACCTCAGAAAGAGTAAAGATTCCTGATGCTTGGAAAGAAAAAAATCCTTCAACTACTCCTTTTCCAGTTATAGGCTAAAATGTTTGTGCACTCAGCTGCTTGATGTTCAGAATGTTTGAAGTCAATGTGAGCAGAGGCACTGTCAGGTGTGAAGGGTCAGGTCTGGCTGTTCCCTGGGAGTTGCTCCATGGGGATTCAGCCGGGCCCAGCAGGGCTGGGCTGTTCAGGCTTGGCTTGGTGCTGTTCTGAGGCAGCTGCAGGTCCTTCCTCAGGGAGTTGCAGAGTGCCTCAGTCCTCAGGGCTGGAGGAAATCAGGGCACTGGGACAGGAGAGGCCCCTGGGAGTTCCCTCCTGGGGCAGCCATTCCCGCTGGCCAGCCCTGTCTGGCAGGGAGTGGGAGCTCTGCGGCCTCAGGAACCTGCCGCTGGCTGTGCTGCCTGTGGCACTTGGGAGCTGGCAATTGCTGTGTGGGCAATGGTCAGGCTGAGCCTGGAGCTGTGCCCAGCTGGGGGCTGTGAGAAAGCAAGGAGCCCAAGGAGGCAGAGAGCAGGGCAGTGTGTGAGGCAGGGCCCGTGTGCAGCAATGGAAGCCTGGCTGGGAGCTGGGGCTGCAGGCCGCTCCATGGCGGGTGCCTTGCCTGGGGCTGCAGCGCTCAGGGCTCACCCTCTCCTCACAGTGACCTCGCAGACGGCCGCTGGTGCCGAGCGCCGAGAGGAGCTGCTCCGTGGGCGTGGGCACAAGGACACAGCCTCTCCTGAGCCACAGCAGTCCCTGCTCCAGGCGCTCTCCTGGCTCGACAGCGATGACTGGTAAGAAAGGCCCCGGTCGCTCTGTCTCCCTCTGAGCGTTAAGGGAGGTTAGAAGTGGATCTTGCTAGAGCCTCTGAGCCCGACAGCCCAGAGGGCCAAAGGGCACTGGTGAAACCACTCCAGAGCAGAGAGAGGATCAGGATTTGAGAGCAGCCTTTTCTTGGCCTTGGTCTGCAGCTGTGCTCCAGCTGCAGCAGGTCTGTGCTGGTTCCTCGCTTTGCCTGCTGCTCCATGGAGCTGCAAAGGGAATCTTGAGAGAAGAGAGGAAGCTGTGGGAAAAGATGATTTGCTGGCTGAAGGCAGAAGCAGGATGGCAGCAGTTCTGACTATAGAGATATGGCACTGGCCCAGTGGGACTGAGTAAGATTTCTCTCAGGTGCCGCTGCTGACAGCAATGGCAGGTGACAGGGTATCCCTGTGACCTCCTGCATGTGAGTCCCAGAAGCAGCTCCAGGGAGTTCCTCTTTCTGAGAAGTGGACTGAGTGGTGCTTTCAAGACCCTCAGCTTCTGAAGTGTTCATGACAGAAGAGAAGGAGAAAGAAGTGAAGCTTCCAGGAAATGTGTCTCATGGAATAAGGAGCTTTAGATGCTTTAGATTTGCATTGTAATCTTTGTTGCATTTTGTGTCTCCCATTTTGCAGACCTGACCTGCTCCGCTCTTGCCAAGAAGTTTTTCCCTGGGTGTTTCCTATGTTTTCTTAGCCATCAAGTCCTTGCCTTCCGTCCAGAAGAGTACTCTTTCCTCCAAGCTCATGAAGAAACTGCCTATCCAAAAAGTGTTTGAAGAAAAGGATTTTTAGTATTTATTAGTATTATTAGTTATCATTAGCATCTATAGTTACACATGTACTTATGTTCTGATAGCGGTAGGTTTGAATAAATATATTTTAATTTTATCTTTAAAATTTTGATGATTATTTTTGATTTGTATTTATTTTATTTTGATGATATGTTTTGGTTTTTTATGTTTTAAATAAAGTTTTTAAAAAACCATGAAGAGAATGGTGAGTCCAGGATCTGAGTGCAGCTCACTTGATGTGCTGTGTCTCACCATATTCTTTCTTCACTTGGCCTCTGCTTTCCCTCTTTTGCCTTTTTATCTTTGTGTCATTTGTGCTGCTCTTTATAACTTGCAATTGTAACAGTGCCAGCCACTGACATGTCTGGGGGACACTGGACCCAACAGATCCAGCATAGTCGAAAGTTTTCTAGTTAGATGTATTGTGTGCTGACAGAAGGTCTGAGCAAAGAAACAAAGAGAAGTGTGCCCAAATCCCAAAGCTTTGCTCCTTTGCAATCTCACCCAGATGGGGCTCAGAGGTGTCTTCAGTCACAATTTCATAGGTGAGAAGAGGTGATGGGAAAAGATGCACTGCTTTGGAGAAGTCATCTATGTGTACATTTCTGCAGTGCAACAGTGCTGTTTGCAGCTTGTTTGCAGAAGGATGAGTGGACTGTGAGGTCAATAACATTTGTCAATGGTTCCTCAGATCTCTCCTGCAGCCTGGGATCCATTCAGCCCAGGGCTATGGGATAATTTGTTTTCCCATGCATCAGTGCTTGCCAGTGTAATGAACTCCTGCAAAGCTGGAAGAAGCAATTCTGGCTTCAGCTGCAGCTCTTGGTGGGCTGCATGATCATTGACATTGCTGCCTTTGCAGAAACTATTTCACAGTTTCCTTTCATCATCATTTGAAGCTTTTAAACCTCACATGTCAGTTTGCTTTGCCTTTGGGAAAAACACTTTTGGGGCCCAGTGCCAACTGTAACCGTTTGACAGCAAAGTCTCCTCCTTGCCAGCTTCTGATTTTACAGAAGAAAATGAATGCGAATGTGTTAATTAGGTTTTCTGAAGGAAAAGCTCTATGTCAAACTCTATGTGTTTGCTTAGCTCTGGGTCTAGTCCTGGCCTAGTAAAGCCCAGGCAGGGGGGCGTGTTGCAGGGAAAGCGAGTCCGTGAGCTTACGGGATTGCCATCACCAGCAGAGTGAATGTGTCCTTTGGGGATTCCTCTGGAGACAAAATTAAGGTCCTTTTCATGCCCAACACTTCTCTTAGATCTTTCCAAAATATCCTATAAAAGGCAGTGAAACTTCACATCTCCTTGCACACTCCCCTGTTTGAATAGGGGCATTTTTATCCCTCCTCAAAGTCATTGCTCTTGCACACCAGATACATGAACATCCCCAAACAGGAATGATGCCTGGTCCTCGTGCTGGTGCTTCAGAGTACTGGTAAGTGAAGATGTGGGTAGCTACCAATATTAACACTTAATCAGCATTTCATGCTCCTTCAAGATATCCAGATGCCAGGGCTTTTTGTTTCAAAGCAGCAGCTGTACCATCACTCTCTGGGGAAGAACTGTAAATGGGAAACAGCAACTGCCAGCATTGCAAGAGTGTGGGGGAAAACCTGAACTGTTGAAACACTAATCTTAGAGAAATTAAGATTCTAGTTAAAAGTTAGTCATTTGCTAGAGTTAATTAAAATGCAGAGAGATAGATAGGCCTTGCTGAAATCATTAAACAGTAGAAGAAACAGGGCTTGAGATAATTATCTGAAATGTAAATAATCAATTGCCTGTCTTTTTATATTTGTTCAGCTGTGCTTGCAATGGGAAAAGATGAAACTACTAAATGGATCCAAAGAAACACAAACAATTGCAACCAGAAACTTCATCAAAGTCGCAAAGGGAGGAAATTGGAGTTCTCCCAGAAGCCATTTGTATTGTCATTGATAGAAAAGGTCGAGAGTTCAGGGCTGGGAAGACTCCCCTTACTTCCCCTTTTTGAGGCCCTCTCCCCACAAAAACCAGCCCAGACTTAATTCAAGAAGCCAACCACACATGCTTAATAGCCATTCAAGCTAATTACCATAGCAAGTGGGGAATGGGAGGTGCTGTCATATGTCACCATTCCAAACTTTTGTCAGTAAATGGACTCTGTGATCACCTGTGATTTGGCAGTTCGTATTAGGGGGTTACCCCACACAGCTGCCCGGCACTGAATAAACAGACAATTTCCAACTTTAAATTTTTAGAAACTTTTGTCTGTTGCACTTGGGTATCACTAATAGACCAATACTTACATTTTGGTTAATAGTGTCTTTGTCAAAGATGAATGGGAAGAATACAATTGCCAAAGCTGCATTAGGGTAGCAGGATCAGTTCTTTACTTCATGCTTGAAAGAAGATAGTTTGGGACCTTCTTTTTGTATCTCATGCAGGAAAGGAGCTCTTAACAATACCATGCTACCTAAGCACACATTGGGATGTAGCTCTGTAGTGGTTCACAATGAAGCAGATTCCTGCTTTGTTACTGTCAGCCCTGCTGACCCTTCAAGGGACCGTAGTGCATCCCATGCCTGTTTTGCCTCCAAGCAAAGCTTGGCTTCCGTTATTAGTGTGGAATAAATAGAAGAATAATAAAATGGGCAATTAAGCTGATCACTTTGGAGGATATGCTCATGCTTTCGCATGCCAGCCCTTTACCTCATGTTTCCAAAGCTTCTTACTCATCATCAAACATTTTAATAAAAAATCTCACGTCTCAAGTTACATGTGAACAAAATTGCATCATGATGGGGAATTCTGCTGGCAGGAACAGGACAAAACCATTCCAACACTCGCTTGCAGTTTTCCTGGATTTCTGCAGCCCTGTGTGGAAAGCTGCTGTAGGCAGAGTGTTTGGAGTTGGTTTTGTGGCCTTTCTGAAAGATGTGTGGAGCAGTATGCAGGGCTCTCCTAGAGCTGAGCCGTGCTGGGGAGAAAAGACACCGAGGGGCTCCAGCCCAGCTGCTTCACCTGCCGTGACCGTTCCATGGAGCTCTGCCAGTGGGAGAAAGTCGATGCTGGACGAGCCACAATTTAATTGCACTGCTACCAATACCCTGACTGATGGACTGTCAGGTTTCATTCTGACTAATTTTCCTAGTAAAGACCTGTTATTCCTATTCCCATCTCTTTACCTGAGAGCCACTTAATTTCAAAATTATAATAATTTGGAGGGAGGGGGTTTACATCCTTCATTGCATAGAGAGGCTCCTGCATTTCTTAGCAGCCAACTGTCTTTCAAACCAAGACAACCTGCAAACCACTTCCCTTTCCAAGTAACATGTGGGCCTGCCTGGCAGCTCCAGGTTCTTAAATGGGTTCCTGCAGTTGGCAACAGGAGCTGTTGCTGAATTTTTCACCTTACTTAACCCACAAGTTCCAAATGATACCAAGTGGTTGAGGAAGGGGAAAAAAAGGATTACCCTGGAGAAAAAGGAGCAAAAGCTCAGAAAAGGATGGAACTAACACTCTGATGACGATGACAACAACAAAAGGATTTATTTTTGACAGCAAATGAACACCTGTTGCCCTCCAGCCCTCCCAGACTGGTAGGCCGAGCGGTGCCATTTCCAGGGCAGGAGGTGCTGGTAGCCTGAGGAGAGAAAGCAGAAAGCCTCGGTCAGTCGCAGCAGGCTCCTGTCTCCCCTGTCCCACCACAACCTGGGCGGGGGCCAGGCTGCTGTCTGTGCTCAGAGCCCAAACCTCCCGACCCATGCTCTCATTTTTAGAGGAGAGCAGCGTGGCAGGCCGCGCTCCACCTCTTCCACTTAAGCACGGCACAGCAACCTCCTCAGCAGCTGCAAGAGCGAGATTCTCATGTGCCTGCTGCCGTCTGCCCCAAGGCCTTCTGCCACCTGTGTTCTGGAACCGGGTACCCACCTCTGGAGACCTGCTGCCAGGAGAGGAGCCGATCCCACACGAGGTCCCTGTCCTTCTTGAAGGGGACGTCCCTGCACTCCATGGCCCCCCGGGGTAGCACCGGCATTGGATGGACTCCACGGACAGTGCCAGCGCTTTCCCACCCCATCCGGGCACCAGGTGCAATCTTCCTGAAGATATCAAAGAACAATTGCATGAAAGTCAATTCAAAACAAGACCTGGATATGAAAAAAAGCGCCAAAGGTTATCAGCATTTCACAGGTTTGGGGAGGGTTTGACCACTCCATGCGAGAATGAAACCTGTCCACACGTGGGGAAAAACCCCACCTTTCCCACTCATAAGCCCATCCCTTCCTCAAGGGCCTGCAAAGCAGAGCAGCTGGGGCAGGGCTTCACAACCCATCCCCCCCTGTCGCTCCCCATCCACAGGGATGGATGCTTTTGTCAGGTTGGCTGCCCCCAGCCCAGCCCGCGCCAGGCATGCTGGCAGAAGCTGTCAGCGAGGCCAGGAGTCGGGTCCCCTTCCACAACATCCGTCCCCTATGGCGCCAAAAAGCAGCTGGACAGGAGGCGAAAAGATTCATATTCCCCATTGCCGCTGAGAGGGGAACCTCCAGTGCGTGGCCAGGCCGAGCCCTGCCGTGCCTGGAAGCACGAGCATCCCCCCGCCCCTGCGCCGGCTGGGGACTCATCTTGATTTTGTCGGGGTGCAGAGCATGTCCTCCAGGAAGGGGCTGGAAGCAAAGCCCATTGGTTTTGTCCCACCAGTGTCCAGCTCCAGGACGGCGTTCTCTGGCTCCACATCTTGCTGCAGAAGAACACGCCAGCTGTGCCTCGGCTTGTGGGGACATCATGATGCCATTGAGCTGCAGGGGGATGTTTCCCCTTCTCCAGTCCGTGGTGACTTCACCGCTCTGTGCCACGACTTCTCCAATAGGATGGGGAGCCCTGAGCCGCTCCCTCCACAACTCACCGGAGACCCGTGGAAGCATCTCCTTGGCCGCGCTCTCTGCTCCATGCCACAGCCGCAGGGAAATGCTCTGTGAATTTCTTGGAGTGCCACGAGATGCCAGCAGCTGGTATGTGCTGGGCTCCTGGATCCTACTGTGCAGAGGGATGGATCTCTGCTGTCTCCTGGGCCAGGTGGGGCTGCTGCACCCAAGGATGCTCAAAAAGGTCTTCCAGGCATAGCCTGTCTGCAGGGTCCATGGATAAGCACCACCTGATGAGGTGCTGGCACCCTGCAGGGAGAAACCAGAAACCGCTGGTCAGCTCCTGTCCACCCTCTCCCAGATTCCACGGTGCCCACACCTCACTAGGAGTGCTCGGAGCTGCACCCAGAGCTTCCCATCCATCCTCCCTTTCGGAAGAAAAGCAGCACAGAAGCACAGGTGCCGCCTCCTCCAGCTAAGCCCAGGAGATCAACCTCCTGCCTAGCTGCAAGAGCAGGACGCTTATGTGCCAGCTGCCCAGTCCCCGACCCGTTCTTCCTCCCTTGCCTTCCAGGCACATGCCCACCTTGAGACACCCGGGGCGGGAAGAAGAGCTGGACCTGGACGATGTCTTCTCTGGTTTTGAAGGGAAGGTGCCTGCACACCAGCTGATAGAGCAGGATGCCCAGGGTCCAGATGGTGGCTGGCTGGCCGTGGTAGCAGCCAAAGAGGATCCACTCCGGCGGGTAGTACCTCCGCATTCCTATGGGACACGGGCGCAGCTCATCAGGCGATGCTGCTCCCTCCCTCCCTCCCAGCCAGTTGCACTACAACCAGCCCCTGCCCCTGCAAAAAGCAACTTGGCTGCAGCCGGCTGAAGAAGGATTCCCCCTCCCTCCCTCCATCTTCCCCCTGTGCCAGCAAAGGGGAGAAGCTCCGCTGCCCGGCTGGGCCCCGGCTTTGGGCTCACCTGCCATCCGGGTGTACAGGGTGTCCTGCAGGATGGTGCCAATGCCGAAGTCGATGAGCTTCGCCTCGCTGGTGTCCAGGTCCACGAGGATGTTCTGCGGCTTGATGCGGCGGTGCAGCACGCCGCGGCTGGTGCAGTGCCGCACGGCCTGCAGCACCTGGCAGAACACCCCCCGTGCCACGGGCTCTGGCAGGAACCCTCCTGCGTGCAGCAGGTGCCAGAGGTCCCGGCAGCGCTCCGGACGCTCCATGACCAGCGCAAAGCTCAAACCAGTCCAGGAGCTGCACGATGCCGCGGAAGCCAGGGCACGACACCAGGGAGAGCAGCACCAGCTCCATGGGCACAAGGGCGCCGTCGTGCTGCGGGGGGGAGCGCGATGCCGTCAGCGGGGCCGACGCTGCGCCGCGCCTTCGGCCCCCCATGCCCGGCCCTGCTGCAGCTCAGCACTGCCCGGCCCAGGACGCTGCACGGCCCCCGCTCCCTCCACGCTCGCTCCCCTCGCAGCGTCCCGGCTCCCACCCTGCCGAGCCTGGCCTTAGCCCCGCCCGGCACGCCCTGCTGGCTGCTCCCGCTGGCCCCGCTCACTCACCAGCCGCGCCCACTCCCCAATGCGATCCCGGGGCACTCGCTTGATGGCCACCTGCAAGCCAAGGCAATCCGTAGGCTGAGCTCGCCGACCGCCTCCCTCCTGCCTCTGAGCCGGCCCCGTCTCTTACCAGGGCGCCGTCGGCGAGCCGGGTCCCGGCGTAAACTGTGCCGCAGCCGCCGCTCCCCAACAGCGGGCCCAGCCGGTAGAGCCGGCACCGCGCTCTCGCCATTCTGCCCGGGGCACCCCCCCGCCCCGGGCGCTGCTGCTTCCCGAGCCGCCCCAGGGTCCGGCGGCTCGGGGCCGGCGGCCAAGCTGACGGGCGACGGGGCTCGGAGCGGGGAAGCTGCCGGCGATGGGGCGGGAGCCGGGCGGCTGCGGTGCGGCTGCGGGCGGAGCCACGGGAGGGGCCTCGCTCGGGGCCGGGGCCGGGGCCGGGGCCCGCGCCAGGCAGAGCCAAGAGATGCTGCTGCTCCTCCACCACCACCAGCAGAGTGAGGAGCTCTTCCAGAGGCTCTTCAAAAGGTGCTACAACCAGGAGGGAGAGAGCCCCGCGGGGACGGCACAGCGGCGGGCCCGGCAGGGAGGGGCAGGGGGCCGGCTCGCCCACGGGCGCCTTGCGGAGCGCGTCATGAGCCGGGCTGGGAGAGGCGCAACACGGACAGAACTGGAGTAGAGGGAATGTGAAAGGGAGAAGGGGACGGAGAGCGAGCGAGAAGTCGAGAGGAAAAGCGATCGACAGAGGCGCTGCTGCCGCTGCTGCTGAGGCACCGAAACGCGCGGCCGTTCGCCCGTGGCCTCCGCGAACCCAACGGAGGAGCCGCCGCGCGCCCCGTGGAACCAAATGGTCAAAGAAAGAAATGAAAAGCGAAGCGAATTCCTTTAGAGAAATAACCAACTATGCAATGTATAAATGAACATGACTGTTGGCTTTCTTCTTTGGGTGAGATGAAGCATTTTGTGGGGAAGAATTGCCTCTTCTGGCAGTTTTGACAGTGTGGACGGGAGTGGAGCATTTAAATTTCAAGTAGAAAAGAGAAATGGTGTCAGTATTGTCATCTCTTTTCATTCTCTGTTGAGACAGTTGCAGGCTGCCAAAAGATATCGTCTGCAATGTGGAACTTGGTGCGAAGTTTCTTTTTGTGCCAGAGGATGAGGAGTGGAGGTATCCCAGAATCATGGAGGTATTTTTCCTATGCCCCCACCCTCCCCAGGCCATTATGGAGCCAGGGTGGAGGATTTGGGTTTGTCTGATCGATACTCATGTTGTAAATGATAAACAAAAGTCCTGATTTTTAGCAAAATTTAGATTGCTTTCTTTTATATGGACAGAGCAACGCAGTGCTGGGGAGAAGTGAGAGGTCACTGCCCACCCCACGCCCCACTGAATCTTGGTTTGCAACTTCTTCTTATAGTGCAGTCCCTCGTGCTAATCAATAATTTTTGTTTCCTCGATGTCATAATTGTGGCAGGCAAGCAATGATGGCCGAAATAAACATCCGTGTGAAAGTCTCTAGGAGTCAGTCCCATAGCTAATCGGGAAGTTCTGGTCTTCGTAGAGAGGCAGTCATTGATAAAACAAAGGCAGGAAGTCTGATTTTGCAAAATCTATCAGACTATTGGAAAGTCTGATTTTGCAAACTGGTAGTAGATACAAATTATTTAGAAACATAATATTCATAACAGGGGGATTTAAAACAGAATTATTTAATCACATTTTTCCTCTATCAACTGTCACTTCAGACCTTAGTATTCTGGTTTATACAAACCTCAATAGTTTTATGCCTAACACAAATCTTGTATCAATTATCACACTCAGGGCTTAATGGGCTTTCTCTATGGTGAGGAATGCTCAGGTCAGGTGTGGAAATGCAGGACCAGCAGCATGGGCGAGGGCCAGTGCTGGAGCCAGAGGGGAGGTGCAGGACCGAGCTGAGGCTGTGGGGCAGTCGGGGCTCGGTGCTGGGGAGTGCCTGACCCTGCCACCCCCACGGACGGGGGCTGCTCCCCAGCCTCATAAGGTTGCAGGATTTCCCAGCCCCTGCCTGTCCCCGTGGTACTGTCAGCTGTGCCCGCTCCCTGAACTGCGCTGGCAGCTGGTTCTTTACAGAGCATGAGGCGCTGGGAGAGCATCCCGGGGACCTGGACAGGTGTGCTGCACCAGGACATCAGGACACTGCAGCTGGACGGAGGGACAGATGGCAGAGTGAACCCTTGCAGGAGCTGGTTAGAAAGGCACCTCTGATATATGAAGGATAGGAAAGGAGGAATGAGGAAAAAGTAAAGGTACAGGCAAGAATAATGGCAGTTTTTACAATCCCCAAAGGAAAAAGTGCAGGGAACCCCAGGAAAAAGGGAAGGGGGCAGCCACCAGGACAGTGATTGGGAAGGAATCAATGTGACATTTGTAAAAAATGATATTAGAAGTAGATTGTGAATGGTGGCAGGATGTCACCAAAATTATGGGAAAAACAAAAACTGTCCAACAATTCTGCTGGCAGAAACAGGACAAATCCCTTCCAACACTCACTTGCAGTTGTCCTGAATTTCTGAGTTCTGTGTGGAAAGCTGCTGTAGGCAGAGTGTTTGGAGTTGGTTTTATGGCCTTTCTGAAAGATGTGTGGAGCAGTATGCAGGGCTCTCCTAGCAGAAAACTGTTTGTCCCAGAGCAGGGCCATGCTGCTGGCAGAAGCGCAGCAGCCCCGCTCCCAGCCCAAGAGTCTGTGAGCTGAGCCGTGCCGGGGAGGAAAGGCACCGAGGGGCTCCAGCCCAGCTGCTTCACCTGCCGTGACCGTTCCATGGAACTCTGCCACTGGGAGAAAGTCAATGCTGGACGAGCCACCAAGCTTTCATCTGCTGCTAGAACTGCTCCGTGACAGTTCCTGTTTTTCCAGAGAGAGAACCCAGGGTCATCTTGTAACGCAGGTCATGGGGGGATTTTTCTCCGGTATTTTGGGTCTTTGTTCCAGTGGTGGGGGGATGGTGAGGTCTGACTATTTGATATCCATAAATTAGCTGCTTTATTTCCTTGCGTTGTAGACATTCTCTTTGTTGATAAACTGTTGATTTTATTCCACTCCCATCTATTAGTATTCATTTCCTATTCCTGGAAAGGGATTGTTGGAACAGTTGAGTGGAGACTATTTGTTCCATAGTGTCCTGTTTTAGGGTGTCTCTACCTGTATTAGACAGATGGCTTCACATAGGAGCATCCCCAAGGTTGCTGAGGGGAAGGCACAGAGGAAGACAAACCTAGTATTTCTGAGGGAAATTCCTTGACACCAAACCAACCTGAGTTGTCTAACAGCTGACCTGAGGTTTTGAGACATGGGCCAAAGGGGAAACCTTTCAGTGTGTTTGGTCCAGGCCGAGCTATGCTCCAGGCAAAGGTGTGTGAGTGCCCTTGGCTCCTTCTCTGCTCATTGTGTCCAGCACACAGAGGAGCCCAGAGCTCCTGCAGAAACCATCCCAGCACTCAGTGGGAGCAAACTTGTGTCCAGTCCTCACACAGAGCTGGGGTGTCCAGCACTCCACCTCGTTGGAATGAGGAACTGTTCCAGCCCTCTTGGAAGGAGCTGAGGAGGTTTGGCCTTCAGATCAGCTCCTTCCCAGCTCTTGGTTTGCTGTCCTGGCTAAGCTGCTGCTTGTGGCAGCACTTTCTCAGCTGACAGCTCTGCTCTGCTGGCCAGCAGCCACTGCAGGAGCTTTTGCTGGTGACATTGAACCTTTCAGATCTTCCTAAGGAAAGCTCAGGGCAGAACTTGCCAAAAGAGCATTGCTGGGCCGATGCTTTTAACACTAAATCTTTCCTCTGTGCTCTATGCCATGCACAGTAAATATTTGAGGAAGTTTGCTGCTCCAGAAATTCCTCAGATCGGTCAGTTAAACAATAATGGCACATGATTTGGGATGTGTAATCTCGCTTTAATTCATTGTGCAAAAAACTACAGGAGCACTTCTTGTGAGCTGTGTGTCTAACCTAAGTGATCTTGCCACCAAGAACTTGGAAAAGTGAGGAGAGAGGGAAACAGTAGCACAAGGATCTGCATTGTGATTCTCCCACAGGCCCGAGGAAATGGCCCACTTCCACTAGGCCACGGCTTTTTACCCTACATCAAAACTTCATGCTTCAGACTGTGGTGGTGAATCCCCCCGGCCTTGTCAGGCCACTCTGTGATCTGAGAAACGCTTGTTAGGCTCGGCCTTGCTGAACAGCCCCTGGGCTCAGCTCCTCCGGAGCTTATCCGAAACACGGAGTGCTCCCGGGAACTTGTGCTGTCTAAGGAGCTCCTGGCGTTTCCGATGAACAGCCTTGGAAACTGCTTTCCTTGCCTGGATGGCACAACATCCTTCTTGTCACACTTTCCAAGACAGGCCTGGCCCAAAGTGCGGCCATGACGAAGCATTTTCTGGCTGAGGCCCACTCTGCTGTGGCCAAGAACAGGTCCCAAAGGAGGCCCTTGGAGCTCTCCTGGACCACAGTGGCTGCCAGCAGCAACTCCCTCGGAGCGGGGCCTCTCAGAGCCAGCGAGCTCTCAAGTGTGCTGCACTGGCAGCATCGCCGATCAGCGATGGATCCTGGGCCCACAGCCCCTCTCCTGGAGGCTCCAGGTTAACTCCTGTTCAGCTGGAGTGCTGCTAAGCTTTTAGGCCACGTTCCTTTATATCCTTGTCCTTTCTGTCCCTTTGTCAAATGAATGTAAACTCATGGACACACACACAGAGACACACACAGAGGCAGTTCTTGGTTCATTTGTGGTTTGACTGCATTTTGTTTGTTTCTTTTTTCCTTGTTGCGCCTTAACTGACTAGCCAGTACTAGTGTGAATGTTGTCAACACATTTGTCAAGCTGTTGCTTAATATTCTATCTGGTTTTTCCTGATAACTTTCCCTGTGAATTTTTAAGCAATGTCAAACAATTCTTTGTAACAAGCCTTGGGAGCATGAGATACAGGGTTGACATTGGAAAGCAGAAGAGTCATTCCAAAGTGACAAGTTTAACTGCCCATTTTATTACTTTTCTATTCATTACACTCTAATAAGCCAAACCAAGCATTTTTTGGAGGCAGAATGTGTGTGGGATGAACTAGGATATTATCCCATAGCTCTGAGCTGAATGCCACCCAGGAGTATAAACAGATTTGAGGAACCCTTGTCACTTGTTGGCCTCACAGTCCACTCATCCTTCTGCAAAAGAGTTGCAAACAACACTGTTGGACTGCTGTCCTGGCTAAATACACATACAAATGTCTTTTCCAAAGCAGTGCATCTTTTCTCATGTCCTCTTCTTACCTATGAAATTGTGATTGAAGACACCTCTGAGCCAGATGTGGGTGAGATTGCAAAGGAGCAAAGCTTTGGGATTTGGGCACACTTCTCTTTGTTTCTTGCTCAGACCCTTTGTGAGCACAGAATACATCTAGGTGGAAAACATTTGACTATGCTGGATCTTTTGTTTGCGTTGTCCACCAAACCTGTCAATAGGTGGCCCATTGTAATGCCAACTCACAAATGGCAGAATAAAGGACACAAAGAAAACATGGCAAAAGAGGAAGAGGAGAGGCCCGGAGAGGAAATGTATGGGTGCGACATGGTACACCAAGTGAACTGCACTCCCATAACCACAGCACATCTCCTCTAGGCTAGCAGGTGTTGATCTTGAATTCCGTGCTTGTTTTCTAAAAAAACCTATTATTTTTTCTAATTAAGAAATACAAAGCATATCATCAAAATAAAGTATATACAATTAAAAACATATGATCAAAATTTTAAAGATGCAATTAAATGTTGAGATTTTCAGTGGTTTAAGTCTTCAAAAGAGCAAAGCAGTTGTTGGTTGATGTGAAGTTCTTTATTGTAAAGGCACATGAAGTCCAAAAGACCAAGTGTCCAAGTGTTGAAGTCCATGTTAAAAGCTTTTGGCATTGAGTCCTGATGAGAAGCAGAAGGTGCAGCAGCAGCTCCAATCCTCTTCCAGACAGTGATGATGGTGGTGAGGAGAGACCGCGAGAGAGTCTCTCCCCAGTGCATGGATCGTTATTCACAAATTACTCAATGAGCTAAAAACATGTATCTGAGCATCTAACTTGGAAACCTCTTAGAATTCTAGTTCTATAATACGAAAATTTACGCATAACTTGTGCATATAGCCTATTTCTATCTAAAGAATGTAAGCAATATACTTAGAATATTTTTATTACGTCTAGAAGTATGTTTTGGAGCTCTCACTGAAGCTTATTTTTGAAGCTTGTTTTTTGCACTAAATTCTAAGGCTTTTGCTCATTAAGGCACTTAAAATATTTTCTCAGTTACTTAAACTTACTTAATTACTTAAAACTTAAGCTTACACCTCTATTTCATGTATGAGTGGCTTAATATATTTTAGATAAATATCTCAAGGCTTTAATTAACCTCCTGCATTCTGATCTCTCTCTGAGGAAGATCAGAAAGATCTCTCTGAGGAACTCAGAGAGACTCCTGTTTCTCACACTCCAACAGTAAAACCCATTTATCCAAATGTACAGCTAGTTATCAGAACTACATCTACATCTACAACTATAAAGGCTAATGAATGAATCCTGTTCTTTAGTATCTCTTTGTGCAGGTGGTAGCTTCTTCCTGAGTGCGGAGGAAAGAGCTCTTCTGGATGGCAGGCAAGGATTTTGTGGGTAAATGTACAGTAAATTCACGAATACAAGCCGCACTGAGTATAAGCCGCATCTCTGCGTGTTGGCAAATATTTCATTCTTTGTCCATAAATAAGCCGCACCTGAATATAAGCCGCTCTGTGGTTCACAGCGAGGACCCGCGTGCAACAAAGTTGCCAAATACTAACAGAACCACGGCATGGCAGGGGATTTACTGGCTCAACTAAGGCTGTGCAGGCTCGGCCCGCTAGGGGCTGCTGACGGGGCCAGGTGGCCCAGCCCGGCGCTGCCACTCGGGGCTGGCCGCCGCCTCTGGGTTTGCTCGCCCCGGCCCCGCTCACGCCATGGTGCCGGCCGGGCACGGAGAGCGCACCCCGCTCACGCCGTGGCGCCGGCTGGGCACGGAGTACCCCCTGCTTCCGCCACGGCGGCGGAGGGCGGGGACAGAGCCCCCCCCTCCTCCCCGAGTCGCGGCCGTGGCGGCGTGGGGCGCTCGCCGGCTCCCCAAGCCGCGGCAATGGCGGCGCGGGCTCCCCCCTGCCTCCCCGGGCCGCAGCAATGGCGGCACGGGCCTGCCCCCTCCTCCCCGAGCTGCGGCAATGGCGGCACGGGGTCCCCCTGTCTCTCCCCCGAGCTGCGGCAGAGGAGGGAAGAAGAGAGCTCTCCCGCCTCTCTCCCCACCCCCCGTGCTGCCTGCAGGGAGCCAGGGCAACAGAGTAACACTTTGTAACAATCGCGAAATGCCAGATTTTACTGGCAGGTGCTTGGCTCGGCGCCCTGGCTGGCACGTCTAGGGTTGTAAATGTCAGAAAATTATTCACATATTAGCCTCCCCCGAGTATTAGCTGCACTTCCGGGTTTCCATCAAAATTTCTGTCTAATTGCTGCGGCTTGTATTCGTGAAATTACTGTAAGCAGGACAGTCCAGAGAAAACTTCTTGTAAACACTGTAGTCAGTCAGATCTGCAAAATGGACACACAAAGTGTAACAGAAGCCTCAATGCAAAACTGAAGCATCTAAGCTCCATATTTCATGGTCACATTTCCTGGAAACTTCTCAATAGCAGCACAGGGAAACATGCTTCTGCCAGCAGCCCCTTGAGGCAGCCCAGGGGCACACCCTGACTCATTGCACAGAGCTCCCAGGGAACACCCTGGCCTCTGGGCTGTCCTGGGACAGCAGGGAGCCCAGAGCCCTGTGCTCTCCAGCAATGGCTCAGCTGCACATGCAGCCTCCTGTTCCTCTCCCTGCCCCACAGCTCAGCAGCCCTACAGCTCCACGGGGCACTGGCAGCAGCACAGCTCATGGCAGGGGCACCTGCAGGGCAGCTGTTCCCTGCCAATGTGCACAGGCTCTCCAGGCTGCCACAAGACCCTTCCTATCCCTCCAGAGAGCAGCCCAGCTCCCACCTTCCCTCTGTGTGAGGCTGAGCCCTGCTGGGCCTTCCCCTTGTCCTCCTCCCTGGCAGTGACCCTGGGGGCAGCACTGCTCAGCTGCCTCTGCCAGGGTTCCTGGGCCAAGGCCCCGGGCCGGCCAGGAGCCCAGACCTCCATTCCCAAGGCCAGCGTTCCTCACATACCTCTTCATGCTGAAGAGCTCAGCGAGTTTCCTTGGGAACAGAGGCATCCCAGGTCCTATCACACACCAACAGCTCTTTCCCTTTGTGCTGTTGACTCCGAAGAAGCTGTAGATGAGGTACAAGAGAAGAAGTGAGTTGATTAAACTTACATCTTTAAAGTCACCCCATGTAATGGGTGGGGTACTCAAATCAAATTTCAGTTAATGAACAGATTGGTTGCTGTTTTTCATGAAACTAGCCTCAGCTGAAATTTCTCAGACTAATGAGGAGCTGGCAAGCCAGGAGAGAAGGGTTCCATGACTTGATGTGTTGCCTGTTGCCTCCTCACTTCTACAGGATCCTTTTCCTTTCAAACAGTTGGAAATTCACACTGGTGTCTAGAATTTGACACTGTCCATTTTCAAAAGTAGTTTTCAAGGCCATTGTTTCTGTAACTCTTACTCAGTTTTCTGTTGGGTTTTTGGGATTTTTAAAAATTTCGCTTTACACTAAAGGAAGTACTGGGACATAAGCAATGGCACCACACATTAGAGGAAAAGAAGCTTTGCTGTCCCCATTAGATGTCCCCAGTAACCTGAAAGTCTGTAAATGTATGGAATAAAGTGGTCATCCAAAATTTTCACTTTTACTCTACTGTTTAAGGGGTCTTATCCCTGCCTTCCTTCCTGCAGTGAAACCCAAGCCCAACATTAACCTAATCTGCCACAAAATATTTCTGAAATATTCTGATACTGAGAAATCAAATTTTTTCTTGATGGAAATAGAGGAGGGCGGGTCATTCTGAAATACTTTTCCAAAGAGCTGTTAGAACAAAGAGAAGAAATTCTGTACATGGCCAAAGAAGATAAAATCATATCAGCCAAAAAGTAAAAGAAGAATAACTGTCTCACATCAAGATTATATTTCCCCTGTAGAATGGTCAGGACAATTACAAAACAGTAAGAAGTAAGGATTAAAGCTATAGCTCATTTCTGGCTGAGAATATATCCAGGACAAATATGATTGAACTTACTGAGCAATACTTCTCCCTAGGTGCATTAAGCATTCCACCTGCATATCAGCAATCAAGGAGTCATTCCAAAGGGGCTGTACTCAAGATTTGGAAGAACTAATCCTCAGCCAAGGGATCAGTGGATCTGATCCCTTTCTCTGCATCAGCAAAAGTATTTCTTCAAATTTCATCTCTCCTATCATTACATGCCCAGAGATGACAAAGGAACAACAGCAGAGTTTCACTGAGGCTTTCAGCTCAAAAGCATTGGCTGACACACATGCACCAGAGACCACATTTTGTCTGGCACAATTCTACTTGTCGTGGATCAGGCAAGGCAGGGATGGGGGGACAAGGCAGAAGGCATCTCCTGCCCCAGCCTCAGCCTGCAGCACTGACACACACACACAGAGTCAGGGAAGAGATTTGTCATTGTCAACCTGCCATAGATGGCTTTGGGCTGTGCTGTCAGAGGATGACAAACTCAGACCCTGCATCCATTTGGAAGTGTCCTTCTCCTTAACTGGAAAATTCACAAGCTTGTTCTGTCACAGGAGGTTTCCATATGCCATCCAGTGTAAATCCAGGCAATGCTGATGAACTGCCTTAAGATCTCAAACAACTCAGAGGCAGCCCCAAGGAAAAGTTTTCTCCTTCAAAGGTGGGAGGACAGAGTGGGAACATTTCTCATCTCATGCTAAATTACTCCACTTTCTCTACTAATTGTAACACTAGAGAGCCTGCAGGGAGATAAAAGGCATATGCAGGATGGAGAGGAATGTTTCCTTTTCCTGTGCTGCATTTCCAGGCCCCCAAGGTGCCACTCTAGATCCTGCCACTCAACACTTCCCACTGGAGGGATTTTCACTGCATCACTGGAACACACTCCCAGTGACAGGGCTCTGGCAGATTCAACTGAGCCCATCAAAGCAGAAAGCATTGAAATGAATTTACAGAAATTTGAAAAAGCATTTTTTTAATGATGCTTTTAAAATGTCACCTCTAAGTCAAGACTCCAATGGTCATTTTAGGACAGACATGCCCTGTACCTACCTGCATCTTCAGACATCTTCTCTTGGATTCTGCTGCTGCTTCTCGGCCTTGAGAAAGTGGAAGACAAAAAAACATATGAGGAGGAAGAAGAAAGAGAAGGGATACAAGAGGTGTAACACGAAAGGAGGCAAACCTTCCTAGCATGGTCACCGGTGAAGGAGGAAATGCAACACATGAACCCAACAAGATGCAAAGCTCATTAATTCTCCTTAAGCTTTCAGTTGCTGCAGTCAGACAGAACTGACCAAGCTTCACGTGAACCACAGCACTCATTCCTCAACTTACATCCTATCTCTCCAATTCTGCTGTCTCTCCTTTTGGACCCCAGTGGTTTTTACAGCCTCTCTGAAGCAGCAAGAGCTGCTAAGCTGAGACACGAGTCTCGATGCAGGGCAGCTACTTTGGTGCTGCTGCCAAAGCTTGACTTTGCCTGCTCGTGCCTTACACTGGGGCCAGTCTCGTGCTCCATGTGGTCAGAGCACTGCTGTGTCCTGAGAAAGATGTTCCACCTCCTTGCCATTTCAAGAAGAAAAAGGTTTTTTTCTGACTCACCTGCTAGGTAAGGATATTCAAATTGCACTTTAAAAGCCTATCGAAATTTTTCATTTTAATGATACTTCTGTGCCTTCTTCTTTATTGTAAGCACTTGGATAAGCTTGACAGCTTCATCTTCTCCCACATATCCAACCAATATCTTTTCATTAGGTACAGCCCTATAACCCTCATCTAGTACCTTGTCCTCTATGATTTTAAGCCCAGACCTCAATATGAAACGTTGATTGGCTTATACAGCTAATAACTGAAAACTTATGTGGGATCTAATTTCACAATGGAGGCCCAGGCAAAGAGAACTTATGCCTGAAATTAACTTGGGGATCCCTTTCCTTCCAAGTATTTGGAAACACACAGTGGTCTCCAGAATTTGATGATTACACCTAGCAAATAATTTTTTTCAAAGAGTGTTCTCATGGCAAGTTTTGTTTCAGGAACTCCCACTGAATACAAGTTTGGGATTTGTGGGTTGTTTATATTTCTCCTAACAACAAAGGAAGTGTTGGGACATGAACAACAGCACCCCGTGTTCAAAGTAAAAGAAGCAGCACCAGAATTTGCAGACACCTTCCCACCAGCTAATATGAGTCCAAACATATTCTTGTGGGTGCTGAAGTAGACAGTCAAGGATCACAGAGGTTTTTCTAAATACAGTAATTTCACGATTATAAGCCGCACTGAGTATAAGCCGCACTTCTGGGTTTCAGCAACTTTTTGGTTTTTTGTCCATATATAAGCCGCACCTGATTATAAGCCACATGTTACAATACAGAGTGTGATAAAAGGTATCTGTTCTATCACCATCTGTTGAGGGTGGAGACAGTGATCCTTATCTCAATGGCAGATAATCTGCTAATGGGCCATCCATTGAAACCAGGCAGGGCATTGTTCTTTATCTTTTCACAACCCATCCTTTCTCCAGGGAGTCATTGTCTGCTAATGGCCCATTGAGTCCCACTGTGTGACTGATAAAATTACTGCATCCCATTGAAAGTTGCTCCAGCCAGGGGGAAGAGCCCAATATTTCTTACCAAGATAAAAACAGAGGTTTTGGGACACTAAGGGAGCCCCTTTCTCCACTGGACTCCAGAGGAAAACCGGATTTCTCCACATCACCACTGGACCTCCGGAGGGAAACTGCACCTTGTACAGGAGCACTGCTCCAACTGAATCACATCTGTCACTGCAGGAGGATGCAGCCACCATTTAATGGGACTGCTACCAACACCCTGCCTGATGGGGTGTCCGGCTGTACTCTGACTTTGTCAGGGTTTGGAGTTTGTTTCTTTGTAGTACTGTATTTCTATTTTAATTTCCCTAGAAAAGAACTGTTATTCCTAATTTCCATATTTTTGCCTGAAAGCCCCTTGATTTCCAAATTATAATAATTTGGAGAGAGGGGGTTTATATTCTCCATTTCAAAGAGAAGTTCCTGCCTTTCTCAGCAGACACCTGTCCTCCAAACTAAAACAGCAACTTTTTGTTCTTTGTCCATATATAAGCCGCACCTGATTATAAGCCGCACTTTGGGTTTGGACCAAAATTTTAGTCAAAATGGTGCGGCTTATAATCGTGAAATTACTGTACATGGGACAGCTAATTGTGCAAAAGAACGTCCCTCATGGGATGGGAAGAGCGAGCTGAACAGCACAGTGCAGCAGCAGACACCTTGGCTTACCTCATCTCCTGGGACTCTTCATCATCCAGCTGCACAGAGCTGAGCAGAGACCGTGCAGCACTGCCATCACTGGGACTTCCTGCCTTGTGTATAGGGGGGATCAAAGGTGATCCCAGTGACCCCTTCTTCATATCCCCTTCAGTGCAATCGAGTAAGGAATCCTGGAAAAACAGTCGAAAGTGGTCAAATGATGTGTCCACCCTTGACGTCATTCATGGCTTAAGACATTTAGCCATGCTTTGCACTGGGACCTCTCTCCTTGTGCTCACTTCTCTGCAAGGGTGGCTGTGTTCCCAGGTGGAATCCACATTTGTATCAAGATGTTCTGGGCTGCCACTACCTCCACTGGCCTTTAGCATGGTATGGGAATGGGTTTAGATCACAGTTCTCTCCCTGTCCCTTTGCCACATCACAGCCACTGCTATCTCTTGCCAAGTCCCCACAAATCCATTCTGCAGCATGTGAAAACCTGATTTTCTC
The DNA here is from genome assembly GCF_009819885.2 of Catharus ustulatus. Classification (NCBI taxonomy): domain Eukaryota; kingdom Metazoa; phylum Chordata; class Aves; order Passeriformes; family Turdidae; genus Catharus; species Catharus ustulatus. Next base: position 13,262,765 of record NC_046223.1, read on the forward strand.
AAGGCCCTTATTTTATTGCTGCTGACATTCAGTCTTAAAGTTCCCCAGCAGCCTCTGAGCCCAGAAGCGGCTGAGCTCTCAGGATGCTCGGTGCTCTCCGTCTCTCACACCTCCATCATCTCAGGCTCACTGGCATTTAGGAAGTTCAGCACAGCTCCCTGCCCTGCTGCTCTCTGGAAGCTCTCTGCCTGCCCAAGTTGCTCCAGGGCCCCCATGCCTCGGCCAGGAAGGGGAGTGGTGGCAGTGGGGGTAGATGCACACCCTTCCTTAGTATCCCAGCATTTCTGGCATAGCTAAAGAGCCAAATGAGGGCCTGCTCAAACTGCAGGGAAAGGATCAGATCCTGTCAGGGATACATTGGGCCCTTTGTCAGCAAGGCTGAAATCAAGTTCACAAGCCTTTGACGGGACATTCTGTGTTCCAAAGCTGTTGTTCATCTGCCTCCTCTTGCACCCCACGGCAAACCCAAAACAACTGCAGCTGCTGGCCCTGCTGCAAAGGCAATCGTCTGGCTGGGCTCTGGGCTGCTCTCCCCATGGCCACCTCCCATCCCTTCCCTCTGCACAAAGCCATGCCAGAGCACACAGCTGCCCACAAGCTGAGCAACTCTAGAAACAGCATCACAGACAACTGTGTAGAAGGCCATGGCTATACAACTCCAGAACAGAGACAATCTGGAACTGACTTTGCAGGACTGCCTGTTCCAGCAAACATCTTCTTCCATCGCAACCAGACAGAGTTGACAGAAATCACCACCAAGACATAGACATGGTTCACAGATACCGTAGGTTCCTAAATGTAGAAGGATTACTTGCCGAGATTTAGCTGCTCTGACTGCTTCTTGGGGCTTTCACAGCCACAAGAACATGGAGGAACCATGACAGAGCCCAGAAACCATTCAAGGAGCTCTCCTGTTATTGATACACTCTGGGGACATGAAGTCTGCACTACACACCCAGTGCAAAGACAGCCTGATGTGCAGTGTCCAGCTGAGCTCTTCCTTGGCTAAGGTGCTTTAATGGGCTCACATCACAAGATAAGTTCTCAGAGTCCATCCTGTTTATTCTTTTAGGTTTTGCTTTCACATTTCCCAGATTCTGTGCTGACTTGCTGTGAGACTCAGAACTTCATATTAAGTGTTGGTAGGTTCTGTTCACAGGGGAGTTAGACAATCCTTTTCCAGGTGAAGAATGAAGGACAACTGTTACCCAAAATCATAAACAACGGCAAAATGAAGGGAGTTGAACAGGAGGATGGCACTTGATGACATGGAGCTGTAATTGGACCATTAAGCCCCAATATATAAATGGACAAAAACTTAAAAAGCTGCAAAAGCTCCTAAGTGGGATCTAGGATCCATCCTGGGTGTAGCCACAGCCAGGCTCTTGTACTGCCCAAGGGGTATCCTTTTAATGCCTATTAATAAGTACCTACTTTAGTTTTTTAACTTTGTCTAGTCTCTGTTCGTGATCAGCCTCTCTAGGAATCAGTATAGTGCATAAAGTGAAAATCTATCCCATAGAACTTAGCTTGGTCTCCTTACCTTACTCCCTTTTCCCTCTGAACTCAGCTCCTGCTTCTTTTTGGTGATATATTTGTAGTCCGTGGTATTTTTCACTTTCTCTCCACTGCACATCATGCTTGGCTTGGTGGAAGGAGAGCTCCTCCGGATGGGAGGCGAGGGCTTGGATGTTAGGAGCGTAGAGGGAGGTGACTTGCAAAGGTTCTTGGCAATACTGTAGGCAGTCAGGCCTGCAAAGTGAAGACACAAAATATAACAAAGGGCGCAATGAAAACCTAAAACACCTTATTCCATGGGACACATTTCCAGGAAATTTCTCAATAACTGCACAGGGAAACATGCTCCTGCCAGCAGCCCCTTGAGGCACACCCTGACCCCCTTGCACAGAGCTCCCAGGGAACAGCCTGGCCTCTGGGCTGTCCTGGGACAGCAGGGAGCCCAGAGCCCTGTGCTCTCCAGCAATGGCTCAGCTGCACATGCAGCCTCCTGCTCCTCTCCCTGCCCCACAGCTCAGCAGCCCTACAGCTCCACGGGGCACTGGCAACAGCACAGCTCATGGCAGGGGGCACCTGCAGGGCAGAGCTGTTCCCTGCCAATGTGCACAGGCTCTCCAGGCTGCCACAAGACCCTTCCACCCTCCAGAGAGCGGCCCAGCTCCCACCTTCCCTCTGTGTGAGGCTGAGCCCTGCTCACAAGGGAACAAGGGACTTTGGTGAACTCCCACCTTAACATTCAATCCATCTAATGGATGAGGCATCCAGGAGGGTTTTGAATTACTCAGAAGATCGCTTTGTTTTTATTTCTCATGAAACTAGCATCCCTATAATTCCCCTTAACTTCCCCTTAACAGTATGGAGCTAGCAAGCCAAGAGAGAGAGTTTCTACTGATTTGCTGATGTTTTGCTCCCTTCCTATCCACTACTTTGGGATTCCTTTCCTTCCAATAACATGGCAATCTATGTTACTGACTGGAGCCGTGCTCAGAGACAGACAACACGTCCCTCTGGGATTCATGTGACAAAAGCCCCTTTGTTGTTCCAAATTAAATAGAGAGTTTGAGTTTCCCGGGCATACACATGGATTGGTTTTGGTCCCAAGTCACTCATTGCCTTGGCCAAAGATCCATCTGCACTCAGGGTTCAATGGATTGGCTGGGATCCTCTGAGTTTGTTCAAGTCCCTCCTATCATCACTCACTCAGGTATCCTGCCCACCTCCAGGCTGGTTGAGTTTGAGGTTTTAGACCAGCTGCAATGTGACAGCAACCCACAGTGGTCTCCAGAATTTGACAATTGCACTTAGGAAGGAGTTCCTTTCCAACGCTAGTTTTCATGGTCTTTCTATCTGTAACTCCAGCTTAGTTCTGGGCTGGGTTTTCTTGGTTGCTTTTATTTCCCATCACAACCAAGGAGGTCCTCACACATGAACCATGGCAGTCCATGTCAGAAGTAAAAGAAGTTTTGCACTCCCCTTACATGTCCCCTGTATTGAAGAAGCCCAGATCTGTAGGGAATAAATTTACCATCCAATTGCAAATATCAACTTTTGTTCTGCTTCATTCTTCCATCATTTTATTCCCAGCTTTTTCTTTCCTACAGAGATATCAAACCCAAGAAAAACATCACCTGTATCAAAAAACTTTTAGATCTTGGCTAATGTAGACCATTCACTTTTTTGTGATTGATATAGCACAGGTCAGGAAATTTTGAAATCCCACACAATGGGCTGTTAGAGCTAAGATAACTAATACTGGACATGGCCTCACAGAGCACAGAATCATAGGTCAGCCAAACAGAAAGAGAGAAATAACTATCTGAAATAAGGATGATATTTCCCCTCTCGAATGGTCAGAACAATTACAATACTGCAACAGCTCAGGTGTAATGATATAACTGCTCAGAAGCGGCCCCAAAAAAAGGTTTTCTCCTACAAAAGCAAGAGGAAGGAGTGGGAACATTTCTCATTTCATGCTAAAAGCTTTCATTTTCTCAACTAATTGTAAGGCTGCAGGGTGATAAAAGGCATGTGCAGGAGGGGGAGGAATGTTTCCTGTTCCTGTGCTACATTTCCAGGGCCCCAAGGTTCCGCTCCAGCTCCTGCCAATCAACGCTTCACATAGAAAGAATTTTCACGGCACCACAGGAACACACTCCCAGTGACTGGGCTCTGGGAGAGTCCACTGAGCCCATCAAGATGTTGAATCAAATTTACAGAGCTTTTTAAAAGAACAGTATTTAACCAAGCTTTCAAATTGTCACATCTGAGTCAAGATTCCAACGGTCAATTTAAAACAGACATGCCCAGTACCTACCTGCATGTTCAACGTTCTTCTCGTTGGTTCTTCTGCGGGTGCTTGGCCTTGAGAAAATGGAGGAAAAAAGAACATATGAGAGGGGAGAAAGGAAAGGGATAGAAGAATTATCGCATGAAAGGAGGCAAACCTTCCTTGCTAGGTCACTGTGATGAAGGAGGAAATGCAACACATGAACCCAACAAGATGCAAAGCTGATTAATTCTCCTTAAGTTTTCAGTTGCTGCAGTCAGACAGAGATGGCCTAACTTCAGCTGAAACACAGCACTCATTCTTTAACTTGCATCCTAACTCCCCAGTTTTGGTATTTCTCCTTTTGGAGCCCAGTGGCTCCTACAGCCTCTCTGAAGCAGCAAGAGCTGCTAAGCTGAGACACGAGTCTCTATGCAGGGCAGCTACTTTGGTGCTGCTGCCAAAGCTTGACTTTGTCTGCTCGTGCCTTACACTGGGGCCAGTCTCGTGCTCCATGTGGTCAGAGCACTGCTGTGTCCTGAGAAGGACATTCCACCTCCTTGCCCTTTCAAGAAGAAAAAGGCTTTTTCCACCTCAGCTGCTAGGTAAGGATAATCAGATTGCACTTTAAATGCCTACCAAAGATTTTCAATTGAAATGCTGCTTTTGTGATGCCTTTAGTACAGTCCCTTGGATAAGCCAGAAAGCTACATTTTCTCACACATATTCAAGCCATTATGTTTTCATCAGGAATAGAACTTAAACTCTTCCCATGCTACAGGCCTTTTGCTTTTATGGCAACACCCAAATATTAAATATCGATCAGAGTATACATTTAAACCACTAAATTTATCTGAGATCTAATTTCACAGAGGAGGCCAAGAAACAGACAACATAGACCAGAGGTTTACTGAAGCAGCATGGTAATTTGCAGACACTTCTCCCATAGACAATATTTGTACAAACATATTCTTGTGTGTGCTGAAGTACGAAGTCAAGGATCACAGTATTTATTGATCTTCAGGATCCAGACCCATGCAATACAATTCTCAAAGGACACCACAAACATTACAGAAGGAATCAAGAGCAATGCCCAGCACTGGACTCATCTTGAGATGCTTCTAAGCTTTGCCTCCTCTTCCCAACCACCACCTCTGCTCTTGGGACATGCGCTGTGGGTTTTGACATTCAGCTGGATCATCAGAGATGGGCAAAATGGTGAATACACAGAGGTTTGCTTAAATACATGGGAGAACCGATTGTGAAAAGAACCTCACGGGATGGGAAGAGCGAGCAGAACAGCAGAGTGGAGCAGCAGACACCTTGGCTTACCTCATCTCCTGGGACTCTTGGACATCAAGCTCCGGAGAGCTGCACAGAGACCCTGCAGCACTGCCAACACTGGGAGTTATTGACTTGTGTATAGGGGGGATCAAAGGCAGTCGCAGTGACCCCTTCTTCATATCCCCTTCAGTGGAATCGAGCAAGGAAGCCTGAAAAGAGTGGAACAAAATGCTCCAATGAAACATCCAGCAATGCCCCCATTCATGGCTCAACACTTTTAGTTGTGCTTTTTACTGGGACCTGGCAGCAAAAGACAAGTCAAACATCTGGGGAAACGTGGTCCAGGATGGGGAATGGAAAGGGAATTGGTGAGGGTGTGCCCATGTCTCAGATTTGCCAACGGTCTCCTTGCGCTCACTTCTCTGCAAGCGTGGCTATGTTCCCAGGTGGAATCCACATGTTTGTGTCAAGATCTTCTGGGCTGCCACTGCCTCCACTGGCTTTTAGCATGGTATGGGAATGGGTTTAGATCACGGTTCTCTCCCTGCCTCTTTGGCACCTCCCAGCCACTGCTGATCTCTTGCCAAATTCCCACAAATCCATTCTGCAGCATGTGAAAATCTGCTTTTCTCAAGGCCCTCATTTCTTCTGCTGTTGCCTTTCCCTCTTGCAGTTCCCCAGCAGCCTCTGAGCCCAGAAGCTGCTGAGCTCTCCGGATGCTCGGTGCTCTCCGTCTCTCACACCTCCATCATCTCAGGCTCACTGGCATTTAGGAAGTTCAGCACAGCTCCCTGCCCTGCTGCTCTCTGGAAGCTCTCTGCCTGCCCAAGTTGCTCCAGGGCCCCCATGCCTCGGCCAGGAAGGGGAGTGGTGGCAGTGGGGGTAGATGCACACCCTTCCTTAGTATCCCAGCATTTCTGGCATAGCTAAAGAGCCAAATGAGGGCCTGCTCAAACTGCAGGGAAAGGATCAGATCCTGTCAGGGATACATTGGGCCCTTTGTCAGCAAGGCTGAAATCAAGTTCACAAGCCTTTGACGGGACATTCTGTGTTCCAAAGCTGTTGTTCATCTGCCTCCTCCTGCACCCCACGGCAAACCCAAAACAACTGCAGCTGCTGGCCCTGCTGCAAAGGCAATCGTCTGGCTGGGCTCTGGGCTGCTCTCCCCATGGCCACCTCCCATCCCTTCCCTCTGCACAAAGCCATGCCAGAGCACACAGCTGCCCACAAGCTGAGCAACTCTAGAAACAGCATCACAGACAACTGTGTAGACGGGCATGGCTGTACAACTCCAGAACAGAGACAATCTGGACCTAACGTTGCAGGGCTTCCTATTCCAGCAAACACCTTCTTCCATCGCAACCAGACAGAGTTGACAGAAATCACCACCAAGACATAGATATGGTTCACAGATACCCATAGGTTACTAAATGTAGAAGGATTGTTTGGTCAGATAGGACAACTTCAGCTGCTCTAACTGATTGTTGGGGTTTTCTCAGCCATGAGAATAAGGAGGAACCATGACACAGACCAGAAACCAGTCAAGGACCTTTCCTGCTATTGATAAATGCTGCGGGTGTGATGTCTGCACTACACACCCATTGCAAACACGCCTGAAGCACAGTGTCCAGCTGAGATCTTCCTTGGCTCAGCTGCTTCCTTGACATCACAACACTGGAAAGGGTTTCAGAGATTTTCCTACTGCACATAAACTGAAAATCTACTTCACAGGACATAGCTTAGTCTCCTTACCTTTTGTCCTTTTCCCTCTGAATTGAGCTCCTGACTTTTTCTACTGTCATCTTCATAGCTGATGCCCTTTTTCCCATTCTCCAGCTCTCTGCTAGAAACCTTGATTGGCTTGGTGGTAGAAGAACTGTTCAGGATGGGATGCAAGGGCTTGGAGGGAAGGAGCATAGAGGGACTTCCCTGGGAAAACCTTTTGGCAAGAGGGTAGCAAGTCAGGCCTGCATTGTGAAGACACGAAATGTAGCAAAGTTTGCAAAGCAAACTTAAAGCATCTAAAGCTTCCCTTCCCTTCCCTTCCCTTCCCTTCCCTTCCCTTCCCTTCCCTTCCCTTCCCTTCCCTTCCCTTCCCTTCCCTTCCCTTCCCTTCCCTTCCCTTCCCTTCCCTTCCCTTCCCTTCCCTTCCCTTCCCTTCCCTTCCCTTCCCTTCCCTTCCCTTCCCTTCCCTTCCCTTCCCTTCCCTTCCCTTCCCTTCCCTTCCCTTTCCCTTCCCACGAGCAGCTGGGCCTGGGCAGGCCAGGCCTGAGGGTTTGACACTACCTAGGAAGTAGCTGCTTTCCAAAGCTACTTTTCAAGGCCTTTATTTCTGTAATTCCCACTGAGTTCTGGCTTGCAGTTTGTTGGTTGGGGAATTTGTTTATTTCTCTTCACAACAAATGGAGTGGTTCCTTCCCCCCAGCAGCCTTGGGGATATTCCCATGTGAAGCCATCTGTCTCACACTGTTTTAGACACCTTAAAACAGGATACTGTGGAATAACTCGTCTCCTGTAAAGTGTTCCTGCAATCCCTTTCCAGCAATAGGAAATGAATATGAATAGATGAACATGGGAAAAAAATGCAACACTTCCTTAAAAAATAGGATGCTTACAAAGCAAGGGGAAAAAGTCAGTAACTTCTGGACAGCAAACATTCAGACCTCACTGTCCCCCTGTGGTGGTTTGTAAAGGTTTCTTGAAAGTTTTACTAGTCGAGATTGGGCAGTTTTCTTGTACTTAACAAAGACTAGTCAGTGTCACATTTGCAGTACCGGCACATTGTTGCACCAATAGAAGAGTTTCTGTGTCTTTGTGAAGCACAGATGTAAAGACAAAATGCCCTGCCCGGCTCTGTTTGCCCTCGGGCCTCTCCCCAAGCACCGCGGGCCCGGCCCCTCCGCCTGAGCCGGGCGGGCAAAGGCGGGCGGGCTCTGAGCTGGGCTCGGAGCCGCCGGGCCCCGTTTCCAGCCAGGGCCTCGATAGGCAGGGGGAGGAGAGGCCGGGTGCCAAAATCCCTGCCCCCCTGGCACGGGCAGGGAGCCACGGCTCGGCAGAGCCCTGCCCGGCCCGGCCCAGAGCGGCTCCGGGCGGCGGGGCAGATAGAGCTGGGCCCGTCCTGGCCAGGGCCCCCAGCCTCGTCTGCGAGGCAAAGGCAAAGGAAAACCACCAGCCCACGACTAAAATTAAATACAACAAGCGCCAAAAATCAACCGCACTACCAAAACACTCATCACTGCCTCCTGGCTGGGCCCTACAATCCCAGCCCGGCCCCAGCGCAGCCTTACAAGACTCTTTATTGTAAATAGCTCTGGCCACCCCAGCTGAGAAACATCACAAAATCGTCTGCTGCCCGGGCAGAATATTAACCTTTTTCACTGCCGAAACTAAGACTTTAAAAATGCTTTGTTTTCTCTCCTGAATAAAAACAATAAAAAAAAGAACCAAAATAATATGCACAACACCAGCATAAAAGCACCAAATTCCAACAAGAGAAGAGTCAAGTCCTAGGTGAGGGAAGGAGGAAAGTCATAGACTGAAATTTTTCCTTTTTTTATGCTATAGAAATTAAACTCTTATTTCCCTATAACACATTTAAAAATTATGGGGTGGATTAAATATTCTAACTATAGATATAAACAGAGATATTGTTGTTAAAATTGCTGTAATTCCCTAAGTTTAAATCGTGAAAAATCCCCTGCTACTCTCATGGGAGGAACAAAAGACAAACTCTATTTTCAGAAATGAAGTAAGCTTTTGTTTCAACTACTATAATCCTTAAAGTGCGCCTCATAAGTTGATATGGTCCTCAATAATAGTTATGGAAAAAGGAGTTAGTTGAGAAGAGAATTTTACATTATACTCAGCTCTCCATTCTCCTGACTAAACAGTATAACAGCAAGGTCACGAAATAAATGTTTTTTTATGAAAAAATCTCTATAGATTGAAAAGAAAAGTCTCCAAAATAAATTAGTAAATTACTACTTTAGAAATGATGAAGTAACTGAGTTGTTTCTCCCAGTGGCAGAGTTCCATGGAAGGGTCACGGCAGGTGAAGCAGCTGGGCTGGAGCCCCTCGGTGCCTTTTCTCCCCAGCACGGCTCAGCTCACAGACTCTTGGGCTGGGAGCGGGGCCGCTGCACTTCTGCCAGCAGCATGGCCCTGCTCTGGGACAAACAGTTTTCTGCTAGGAGAGCCCTGCATACTGCTCCACACATCTTTCAGAAAGGCCATAAAAATGCTGCTCAGCTCAGGGAGGCAGAGTGTGCACAAAAGCTGCATCCAAAGCACTGATCACAAACCCCTGGAGCCGCTGGCAAGTGCAGCAGCTCTTCTTCATTCCATGCAGGTGAGAGCCCAGCCCTGGAGCCTGTGCCTGGGAACAGGGAAACACTGTGCATATGGTTCTGAATTTTCAGGGACAGTCAAAATGAGAATGCTTTTGAGGCAAGTGTTGCAGTATTGGGTATGGGTGTGTCTGCAGGAAAGAAAGCAGGAATAAACCCCTGCCACAAGGAAGGGGAATCTTTGCATGGTCAATTTACACCCTACAGATGCATTGATCATATTGGGCCACACAATACTGGGGGCATCTAATGCAGAGTTAAAAGTTTCTTTGAATACATAGGAGAGATGTGACATGAAGAAATAATTTTGCTGATGCAGGAAAAGGGATCAGACCCACGGGTTCTGTAGCTCATGCTCAGTTCTGCCAAATCAAGCATGATTAGTTTTAACCCTTATGTTGGAGAGTATTTCAGAAGGACCTGCCCCATGCTATTTCCATTGAGAAAATTTTGAATTGTCAGGAACTGCTAAGATGAGAATATTTTGCAGCAGATCATGTTTAGGTTGGCTTTGGGTGTCCCTGCAATAAAGAAATCTGGGAATAAACCCCTGAAGCAATGAAGCAGAACAAACATGGAACATTTGGGTGATCAATTTTTCCCTGCAGATATCGACCAAATGAATTCAGGAGTCATCTTCTGGGGAGTTCAAAGCCTCTTTTACTTCCAGTGCCTGCTGCCATTGTTTGTGTCCCACCACTTTATTTGTTGTGAAGAGAAATAAAATAATTCCCCAACAAACAAACTGCAGCCCAGAACTGAGTGGGAATTACAGAAATAAAGACCTTGAAAAGTAGCTTTGGAAAGCAGCTACTTCCTAGGCAGTGTCAAACCCTCAGGCCTGGCCTGCCCAGGCCCAAGGCTAGCTGCCCTTGGGAAGGGAAGGGAAAGGGATGGAGTTGGGGTGGGGTTCTGTGGCCATGGAAACGAGAGAACCACGGGTGGCGCGTCACAAAGGGGCAGCCCCGCGCTGGGGCTGTGAAGGTTGTGGGTGACACGGGCACAGCAGCAGGAGACGCGGCTGGCTCTGCCTGTCTGTGCCGACTGCTGGCGATTGGAGTCACCCACCTTGTTCTAGGGCTGGGCACCAAGCTCCTATCGCTGTCTACTGCGACAGAGTTCCATAATTGAACCCCAGATACTTCTGCGAGACAGAAGCAGGGGTTCAAACATGGATTCTACTAGAAAAGGAAAGATCACAGCAGGGAAAGGTGAGCACAGAAAGGAGCTGAAAGGCCTGAGCCAAATGCAGAAAAATGCCACCAGCTTTCAGGGAAAATTGGTCCGTGGTGGTCAGTGCTGGCTCTGTGTCAGAGTTGGTGGGTGACAGCGATAGGGGATCCTGCCAGGACACCCATGGCATCACAACATTCTGTCAGTATTTTACTTCCTTCTTTTTGGCACTAGCCAAATCACTCATACTGTCAGCCAGGACAGGGACCGTGGCCACAGCTGACCACATATTGGACATGGTCCTGAGACGCAAGTCCAGTTTCTTTCTTGTTGGATCTCACTACAGATAAATTTCCTGTTCTTGCTCTGCTTGCTGATTGGTTCCAACACTGAGGATGATATTCCAGTGCTATAAAAACATTAGCATGGCTTGCCTGCTTGCTCACAGCTCTTTTGGTGGTTTGCAGAAATAGCAGTCACAGTTGTGTGGGTCTTTACTGGGTATTCACAAAAGGCCAATGTCAAGGAAGAATCCTTTCCCCCTCTTATCATTGTAGCATTCCACCTTTCCCTTCTGACTTGATAACTCAATAGTGTTCAGAGGAAGTAAACACAGGCTAGTTCCATGAAAAAAAACCCAAAGAAATTCTCTCAAAAATTCAAAAATCCCTCTAGTGCCTCACCCATTAGATGTGTTGATGATAAAGGTGGGAGTTCACCTAAGTCCCTTTCTCCCTTGTGATCAGGGCTCAGACTCACACAGAGGGAAGGTGGGAGCTGGGCCGCTCTCTGGAGGGTAGAAGGGTCTTGTGGCAGCCTGGAGAGCCTGTGCACATTGGCAGGGAACAGCTCTGCCCTGCAGGTGTCCCCTGCCATGAGCTGTGCTGCTGCCAGTGCCCCGTGGAGCTGTAGGGCTGCTGAGGTGTGGGGCAGGGAGAGGAGGAGGAGGCTGCATGTGCAGCTGAGGCATTGTTGGAGAGCACAGGGCTCTGAGCTCCCTGCTGTCCCAGGACAGCCCAGAGGCCAGGCTGTTCCCTGGGAGCTCTGTGCAAGGGGGTCAGGCTGTGCCTCAAGGGGCTGCTGGCAGGAGCATGTTTCCCTGTGCAGCTATTTAGAAGTTTTAAGGGAACGTGTCCCACAGAATGGAGAGCTCCAGGTGCTTTAGGTTTGCATTATTTTATGTTATATTCTGTGTCATTGCTTTGCAGGCCTGACTGGCTACCCTCTTGCCAAGAGGTTTTCCCAGGCAAATCCCTCTATGCTCCTTCCCTCCAAGCCATTGCCTCCCATCCAGAAGAGCTCTCCTCCCACCAAGCCATACAAGATGTGCAGTGGAGAGCAGGAGAAGAGGAAAAATGGCAACACCTCTGAGGCAGACAGAAAAAACACCGTGGAGCTGAGATTAGAGGGAAAAGGGATTAAGGTAAGAAGACCAAGCTATGTCGTGTGCGGTAGATTTTTAGTTTATGTACAATAGGAACATCTATGAGACCTTTCCTGTGGTGTGAGCCAGGGAAGCAGCTGAGCCGAGGAAGAGCTGAACTGGACACAGCACTTCAGGCTGTCTTTGCAATGGGTTTGTAGTGCAGATTTCATGTCCTAAGTCTGAATAAATAGAAGGAGAGGTCTTTGAATGGTTTCTGGACTGGAGTGTGTCTCCTCCTCTCCCTTATGGATGAGAAAAACTCAAGGATCAGTCAGAGCAGCTAAAGTTGTCCAATCTGGCCAAGCAATCCTTCTACATTTAGTAACCTATGGGTATCAGTGAACCATGTCTATGTCTTGGTAGTGTTTTCTGTCAGCTTTGTCTGGTTGGAACAGGCAGTCCTGCAAGGTCCAGATTGTCTCAGTTCTTCAGTTGTACAGCCATGGCCTTCTGCACAGTTGTCTGTGATGCTATTTCTAGAGATGCTCAGCTTGTGGGCAGCTGTGTGCTCTGGCATGGCTTTGTCCAGAAGGAAGGGATGGGAGGAGGCCATGGGGAGAGCAACCCAGAGCCCAGCCACACGATTGCCTTTGCAGCAGGGCCAGCAGCTGCAGTTGTTTTGGGTTTGCCGTGGGGTGCAGGAGGAGGCAGATGAACAACAGCTTTGGTAGACAGAATGTCCCATCAAAGGCTTGTGTACTTGATTTCAGCCTTGCTGACAAAGGGCCCAATGTATCCCTGACAGGATCTGATCCTTTCCCTGGAGTTTGAACAGGTCCTCATTTGGCTCTTGAGCTGTGCCAGAGATGCTGGGATACTAAGGAAGGGTGTGCATCTACCCCCACTGCCACCACTCCCCTTCCTGGCCATGGCATGGGGGCCCTGGAGCAACTTGGGCAGGCAGAGAGCTTCCTGAGAGCAGCAGGGCAGGGAACTGTGCTGAAATTCCTAAATGCCAGTGAGCCTGAGATGATGGAGGTGTGGGAGTTGGAGAGCACCGAGCTTCCTGAGAGCTCAGCAGCTTCTGGGCTGAAAGCTGCTGGGGAACTGTAAGGGGGAGAGGCAGCAGCAGAAGCTGTGAGGGACTTGAGAAATGCAGGTTTTGACATCCTGCAGAATGGGTTTGTGGGGACTTGGCAGGAGATCTTCAGCAGCTGTTTAGTGTCTAATGGGCAGGGAGAGAACAGTGACCTAAACCCATTCCCACACCATCCAAAAGGCCAGTGGAGGCAGTGGTGCTCCTGAACATACTGAGGGCAAACACATGGATTCCAGCTGGGAATGTAGCCACAATCCCAAAATCATTAGTATTAGGGAAGAGGTTGCAAATCTGGGATCTGATCTCTCCTTAACCACTTCCCTTTCCTAGGCCACCTTTCCCTGTCCTAGGCCAAGCTTCACCTTCCATTTAAAACAACTTTTCTTTTCCTGCCAGGTCACTGTTAAAAGCATGGATAAATGTCTTGAGCCATGAATGGGGGCAAGGCTCAAGGCTTAATCTGAGCACTGTGTTCTAATTTTTACAGGCTTCCCTGCTACCTTCTGGTCAGGGTAATTTGAAGAAGGGGTCTTTGGGACTGCCATTGATTCCCCCAATACGCACGGCAAGAACTACCAGTGCTGGCCGTGCTACAGGGTCAGTGCTCAGCGCTGTGCAGGAGGATGACGAAGAATTCGAGGAAATGAGGTAAGCCAAGGTGTCTGCTGCTCCACTGTGTGTTCTGCTGTCTCTTGAGGTTCTTTTGCACAATCGGTTCTCCCATGTATTTAGGCACACCTCTGTGTATTCACCATTTTTCCCATCTCTGATGATCCAGCTCAATGTCAGTCTCCACACCGTATGTCCCAAGAGCAGAGGTGGTGGTGGGGAAGAGGAGGCAGGGCTTAATTGCACCTAAAGACGGCTCCTCTGCTGGGTTTTGGCTATTGATTCTCTCAGTAATGTTAGTAGTGTCATTTGGGAACTGTATTGCATAGGTCTGAATCCTGCAGATCTTTGAATACTGTGATCCTTGATTTCCTACTTCAGCACCCACAAGAACTCGTTTGGACAAATACTGGCAGCTGAAGAGGTGTCTGCAAATTGTGGTGCTGCTTCTACTGATTTTACCGTGGGGTACCTTTGTTCATGTGCCAGCACTTCCTTTGTCATAAGGAGAAATATAAACAAGCAACAAAACCCAGCCCAAAAAAGAGAGGGTATTAGAGAAGCCAAACTAGGTTTGGAAAGCAATTACTTCCTGGGTGTAATTGTCAAATCCTGGAGACCACAGTGGGTTGCCAACCGTTTAGAAGGAAAGAGATCCCAAATTAAATGTCAGGTGTAAATTCTGTGTGCCTGATCCTCCACTGTCAAAGGAGATCCCAGATAAGTTTTGAGGTATAGATATAAAATCCAGTCAATGTTTAATATGTAGGTCAGGGCTTGAAATCAAAGATGGAGAGGTGCTTGGGAAGAGTTGAAGAACAATTAATCAGCTTTGCCTCTTGTTGGGTTGATGTGTTGCATTTCCTCCTTCATCAGATCAAGATAGGAAAGTTTGCCTCCTTTCATGCTGCACTTCTTCCCTCCCTTCTCTTTCACCCTCTTGATATGGTTTTTTTCGTTCATTTTCTCTAGGCCAAGATCCAGCAGCAATAGCAAAGAGAACTGTGAACCTGCAGGTAGGTACAGGGCATGTCTGTCCTGAAATTACCATTGCAATCTTGACGCAGAGGGGACATTTTGAAAGCTTGGTTAGAAACTATTCTTTTTAAAATTTCTGTAAATTCATTTCAATGTCTTTATGGGCTCAGTGCGCTCTCCCAGAGCACAGTCTCTGGGAGTGTGTTCTGGTGGTGCAGTGAAAATTCCTCCAGTGAGAAGTGTTGAGTGGAAGGAACTGGAGTGGGACCTTGGGACCTTTGAAAAGGAAAGCACAGGAAAAGGAAACATTCCTCTCCCTCCTGCACAAACCTTTTATGTCCATACAGTCTTTCTAGTGTTGGAATTCTTAGAGAAAAAGCAGTTATTTAGCATGAATTGAGAAATGTTCCCACTCCTTCCTCCTGCCCTTGAGGGAGAAAACCTTTTCTTGGTAGAGTTTCTGAGCGGAACACTTTGAGATCTGAACAAGATTTATGGATATTGTCTGGTTTTGCACAGGGAGAAATATGGAAACCTCCTGTGACAGAAAGTCCTTCTCAATTTTCCAGTTAGGGAGGAGGAGACTTCCAAATGGATGCAGCCTGTGCAGGGTCTGAGTTTGTCATCCTCTGACAGCACAGCCCAAAGCCACCTATGGCAGGATCACAATGACAAATCTCTTCTCTGACTCTCTGTGTCTGTGTCAGTGCTGCAGGCTGAGGCTGGGCGAGGAGATGCCTTCTGCCTTGTCCGCCCATCCCTGCCTTGCCTGATCCATGACAAGTAGAATTGTGCCAGACAAAATGTGGTCTCTGGTGCATGTGTGTCAGCCAATGCTTTCAATTTGAAAGCCTCAGTGAAATTCTGCTGTTGTTCCTTTTCCACCACTGGGCATGATAGGAGAGAATAAATTTAAAGAAATACTTTTCCTGATGCAGAGAAAGGGATCAGATCCAGTGGTCTCTTAGCTCAAGGTTTGTTTAGCAAAATCCTGGGTGCAGGCCGTTTTGCTTGACTCCTTAATTGCTGATATGCAGGTGGAATGCTCAATGCATTTAGGGAGAAATATTGCTCAGTCAGGAAGGTGACATTTTTGCAGGAGTCATTCTGAACTAGATATGTCCTATCCCATTAGACCTTTCCTGTCTCTATTTTTGACTGGAACATTCTACAGGAGAAAAGAACCCAGTTTTAAGATCATTATTCCTCTGCCACTGCTTGGCTGCCCTCCGATTTTATACTTTGTCAAGCCATGGAGAGATTGATTAGTTCTCTGTATTTTAACCGGTTACTGGGAGAGTATGTCAAAATGACATGCCCTCTGCTATTTCCATTAAGGACATTTTGTAATTTAGGTATTAGCCAAGATCAGAAATATTTTGAGGCCGATGGTGTTTATTTTGGGTTTGGATGTCTGTGTAGAAAAGAAAAAGCAGGGAGTAAACCAAAGGAAGAATGAAGCAGAGCAACAGTGGTAATTTGCAATAGCATGGCCAATTGGTTCGCTGCAGATTTGGACTCCTTCAATATAGGGGACATGTAATGGGCAGCACAAAGTTTCATTTCCTTGTAACATGGTGTGCCATTGTCCATGTGACAGCACCTCCTTGGTTGTGAAGAGAAATAAAAGCAACCAACTAAACCCAACAAAGTAGGAGTTACAGAAACAAAACTAGCCATGACAAGTAGCGTTGGAAAGCAATTGCTTCCTAGGTGTAATTGTCAGATTCTGGAGACCACTGTGGTTTACCAACTATTTGGAAGGAAAGGGTTCCCAAAGTATTAGATGGGCACTGAGCAACACAAAAGCAAAAAAGTAGAAGGTCTCTCTCCTGGCTTGCCTTCTTCAAACAGTTCAAAGAAAGTGTAGTGATGTTAGTTTAAAGAAAAATAGAAAGAAAGCGATCTTCTTTACAATTCAAAACTTCCTTGGCTGCCTCATCCACTGGATGTGTTGATGATCAAGGTGGGAGTTCACCTAAGTGCCTTGTTCCCTTGTGAGCAGGGCTCAGCCTCAGACAGAGGGAAGGTGGGAGCTGGGCCGCTCTCTGGAGGGTGGAAGGGTCTTGTGGCAGCCTGGAGAGCCTGTGCACATTGGCAGGGAACAGCTCTGCCCTGCAGGTGCCCCCTGCCATGAGCTGTGCTGCTGGCAGTGCCCCGTGGATCTGTAGGGCTGCTGAGCTGTGGGGCAGGGAGAGGAGCAGGAGGCTGCATGTGCAGCTGAGCCATTGTTGGAGAGCACAGGGCTCTGGGCTTCCTGCTGTCCCAGCACAGCCCAGAGGCCAGGCTGTTCCCTGGGAGCTCTGTGCAATGGGTCAGGGTGACGGCGGTGGAAAAGAAGGGACGAGGTCTTCATGATTTGCAAGGAGCCATGAAGACATTTATTGATCCACAAAGCAAAGTTTATATACTTTTTCTACTGTTACTAAGAATAGCGCACCAATAATATTCATGTAACTAAGGTATATTGCTTTTATGTATCTCGATAACATTGCTCAATCTAGGCCTCGTTTAAGCTAGCCAGGTCGATACAATATTTCTCACAAATCCCCATAGAATCTGCAGGCTAAGCACTCTGTGCCAAGTGCCTTCGTATCTTTTACATTCCTTCTCCAAAATCCCGCTTTCTTCCGCCAAGGCTTGGGCCTACTCACTCCTGCCAAGGCCTGCGGCTTACTACAGCCAGCAGATCCCCATGGGCAGTGACAAGCTGAGCAGTGCAGGCAGTTCTGCTCTCCAGTTGTATTCCCACATCAGGGTGTGCCCCTGGGCTGCCTCAAGGGGCTGCTGGCAGGAGCATGTTTCCCTGTGCAGCTATTGAGAAGCTTCCAGGAAGTCTGTCCCATGAAACGTGGAGCTTTAGATGCTTTAGATTTACATTGCGGCCTCTGTTACATTTTGTGTCTTCACTTTGCAGGCATTACTGACTATAGCACGGACAACAATCTTTCCAAATCACCTCCCTCTATGCTCCTAACATCCAAGCCCTTGCCTCCCATTCCGAGGAGCTCTCCTTCCACCAAGCCAAACATGATGTGCAGCGGGAAGGAAGGGAAAGAGAAAAATATCCCTGAATACAAAGATATCAGCAAAAAGAAGCAGGAGCTGAGTTCAGAGGGAAGAGGGAGTAAGGTAAGCAGACCAAGCTAAGTCCTGTGTGATAGATTTTCAGTTCATGCGCTATAGTGATTCCTAGAGAGGCTGATCTGGAACAGAGACTAGACAGAGTTGAAGGAATCCAGTAGGCATTTATTAATAGGCCTTTAGAGGATACAACTTGGGCAGTACAAGAGCCTGGCCGTGGCGACACCCAGGATAGATCCAAAATAGGTCCTGGTCAGGGATTGTACATCTTTATAAGTTTTCATCCATTTACATATTGGGGGTAAATTGTCATATTACACCTTCAGGTCACGAAGTTCATTAAGATCCTCCTGCTCCAATGCCTTGATATTGCCACTGTTTATGCTTTTAGGGTAGCGGTTGTCCTCAATTCTCAAGCTGGAAAAGAATTGTTTTGTCTAACTTCCCTGTGAAGGGAACCTACCAACACGTAATATGAATTTTAGAGTCCTACACCAAGTCAGAAGAGAATCTGAGAAATGTGAAAGCTAAAATTTAAGGGATCATTAAGAAGAAGTCTGAGAGCTTTTCCTGTAGTGTGAAGCCAGGGAAGAAGCTGAGCCAAGGAAGAGCTCAGCTGGACACTGCACTTCAGACTGTGTTTGCACTGGATGTGTAGTGCAGACTTCACATCCTCTGAGCGTATGAAGAGCAAGGGAAGTGTTTGAATAGTTTCTGGGCACTGTCGTGGTTCCTGCTCTGTCTTATGGCTCTGAAAGCCCCAAGGATCAGTCAGAGCAGCTAAAGTTGTCCAATCTGGCCATGCAATCCTTCTACATTTAGTAACCTACGGGTATCAGTGAGCCAGGTCTATGTCTTGGTGGGGATTTCTGTCAGCTTTGGTTGGGAAGGAAAAAAGTGTTTGCTGGAACAGGCAGTCCTGCAAGTTTAGGTCCAGATTGTCTCAGTTCTTGAGTTGTACAACCATGGCCTTCTGCACAGTTGCCTCTGATGCTATTTCTAGAGTTGCTCAGCTTGTGGGCAGCTGTGTGCTCTGGCATGGCTTTGTCCAGAGGGAAGGGATGGGAGGTGGCCATGGGGAGAGCAGCCCAGAGCCCAGCCACACGATTGCCTTTGCAGCAGGGCCAGCAGCTGCAGTTGTTTTGGGTGTGCCGTGGGGTGCAGGAGGAGGCAGATGAGCAATAGTTTGGTAGACAGAATGTCCCATCAAAGGCTTGTGTACTTGATTTCAGCCTTGCTGACAAAGGGCCCAATGTATCCCTGACAGGATCTGATCCTTTCCCTGGAGTTTGCACAGGCCCTCATTTGGCTCTTGAGCTGTGCCAGAAATGCTGGGATACTAAGGAAGGGTGTGCATCTACCCCCACTGCCACCACTCCCCTTCCTGGCCATGGCATGGAGGCCCTGGAGCAACTTGGGCAGGCAGAGAGCTTCCAGAGAGCAGCAGGGCAGGGAGCTGTGCTGAAATTCCTAAATGCCAGTGATCCTGAGAGGATGGAGGTGTGGGAGCTGGAGAGCACTGAGCTTCCTGAGAGCTCAGCAGCTTCTGGGCTGAAAGCTGCTGGGGAACTGTAAGAGGGAAAGGCAGCAGCAGAAGCTGTGAGGGACTTGAGAAATGCAGGTTTTGACATGCTGCAGAATGGGTTTGTGGGAACTTGTCAGGAGATGAGCAGCAACTGTTTAGTGTCTAATGGGCAGGGAGAGAACAGTGACCTAAACCCATTCCCACACCATCCAAAAGGCCAGTGGAGGCAGTGGTGCTCCTGAACATACTGAGGGCAAACACGTGGATTCCAGCTGGGAATGTAGCCACAATCCCAAAATCATTAGTATTAGGGAAGAGGTTGCAAATCTGGGATCTGATCTCTCCTTAACCACTCCCCTTTCCTCGGCCACCTTTCCCTGTCCTAGGCCAAGCTTCACCTTCCGTTTAAAACAACTTTTCCTGCCAGGTCACAGTTAAAAGCATGGATACATGTCTTGAGCCATGAATGGGGACATGGCTCAAGGCTTAATCTGAGCACTGTGTTCTAATTTTTACAGGCTTCCCTTCTGCCTTCTTGTCGGGGGAATATGAGCAAGAGGTCATTGAGACTGCCATTGATTCCCCCTATATGGAAGGCAAGAACTACCAGTGCTGGCCGTGCTGCAGGGTCTCTCCTCGACGCTGTGCAGCTGGATGATGAAGACTTCGAGGAGTTGAGGTTAGCCAAGGTGTCTGCTGCTCCATTATGTGTTCTGCTGTCTCTTGAGGTTCTTTTGCACAATCGGCTCTCCCATGTATTTAGGCAAACCTCTGTGTATTGCTCATTTTGCCCATTTCTGATGATCCAGCTCAGTGTCATTCTCCACACTGTATGTCCCAGGAGCAGAGGTGGTGGTGGGGAAGAGGAGGCGGAGCTTAATTGCACCTAAAGACAGCTCCTCTGCTGGGTTTTGGCTGTTGATTCTCTCAGTAATATTTGTGGTGTCATTTGGGAACTGTATTGCATAGGTCTGAATCCTGCAGATCTTTGAATACTGTGATCCTTGATTTCCTACTTCAGCACCCACAAGAACTCGTTTGGACAAATACTGGCAGCTGAAGAGGTGTCTGCAAATTGTGGTGCTGCTTCTACTGATTTTACCGTGGGGTACCTTTGTTCATGTGCCAGCACTTCCTTTGTCATAAGGAGAAATATAAACAAGCAACAAAACCCAGCCCAAAAAAGAGAGGGTATTAGAGAAGCCAAACTAGGTTTGGAAAGCAATTACTTCCTGGGTGTAATTGTCAAATCCTGGAGACCACTGTGTGTTGCCAACCGTTTAGAAGGAGAGAGATCCCAAACTGAATGTCAGGTGTAACTTCTTTGTGCCTGATCCTCCACTGTCAAAGGAGATCCCAGATAAGTTTTGAGGTATAGATGTGAAATCCAATCAATGTTTAATATGTAGGTCAGGGCTTGAAATCTAAGATGGAGAGGTGCTTGGGAAGAGTTGAAGAACAATTAATCAGCTTTGCCTCTTGTTGGGTTGATGTGTTGCATTTCCTCCTTCATCAGATCAATCAAGATAGGAAAGTTTGCCTCCTTTCATGCTGCACTTCTTCCCTCCCTTCTCTTTCATCCTCCTGATATGTTTTTTCATTCATTTTCTCTAGGCCACGATCCAGAAGGAGTCGCAGAGAGAACTGTGAACCTGCAGGTAGGTACAGGGCATGTCTGTCCTGAAATTACCATTGCAATCTTGACGCAGAGGGGACATTTTGAAAGCTTGGTTAAAAACCATTCTTTTTTAAATTTCTGTAAATTCATTTCAATGTCTTTATGGACTCAGTGGGCTCTCCCAGAGCACAGTCTCTGGGAGTGTGTTCTGGTGGTGCAGTGAAAATTCCTCCAGTGAGAAGTGTTGAGTGGAAGGAACTGGAGTGGGACCTTGGGACCTTTGAAAAGGAAAGCACAGGAAAAGGAAACATTCCTCTCCCTCCTGCACAAACCTTTTATGTCCATACAGTCTTTCTAGTGTTGGAATTCTTAGAGAAAAAGAAGTTATTTAGCATGAATTGAGAAATGTTCCCACTCCTTCCTCCTGCCCTTGAGGGAGAAAACCTTTTCTTGGGAGAGTGTCTGAGCTTAACCCTTGGAGATCTAAACATGATTCATGGATATTGCTTTGTTTTACTCTTGGAAAAATATGGAAACCTCCTGTGACAGAAAGTCCTTCTCAATTTTCCAGTTAGGGAGGAGGAGACTTCCAAATGGATGCAGCCTGTGCAGGGTCTGAGTTTGTCATCCTCTGACAGCACAGCCCAAAGCCACCTATGGCAGGATCACAATGACAAATCTCTTCTCTGACTCTCTGTGTCTGTGTCAGTGCTGCAGGCTGAGGCTGGGCGAGGAGATGCCTTCTGCCTTGTCCGCCCATCCCTGCCTTGCCTGATCCATGACAAGTAGAATTGTGTCAGACAAAATGTGGTCTCTGGTGCATGTGTGTCAGCCAATGCTTTCAAATTGAAAGCCTCAGTGAAAGTCTGCTGTTGTTCCTTTTCCATCCCTGGGCACATATTGATAGGAGGGAATAAATTTAAAGAAATACGTTTGCTGATGCAGAGAAAGGGATCAGATCTAGTGGTCTCTTAGCTCAAGGTTTGTTTAGCAAAATCCTGGGTGCTTGACTCCTTAATTGCTGATATGCAGGTGGAATGCTCAATGCAGTTAGGGAGAAATATTGCTCAGTCAGGAAGGTGACATTTTTGCGGGAGTCATTCTGGACTAGAAATGTCCTATCCCATTAGACCTTTCCTGTCTCTATTTTTGACTGGAACATTCTACAGGAGAAAAGAACCCAGTTTTAAGATCATTATTCCTCTGCCACTGCTTGGCTGCCCTCCGATTTTATACTTTGTCAAGCCATGGAGAGATTGATTAGTTCTCTGTATTTTAACCGGTTACTGGGAGAGTATGTCAAAATGACTTGCCCTCTGCTATTTCCATTAAGGACATTTTGTAATTTAGGTATTAGCCAAGATCAGAAATATTTTGAGGTTGGTGGTGTTTATTTTGGGTTTGGATGTCTGTGTAGAAAAGAAAAAGCAGGGAGTAAACCAAAGGAAGAATGAAGCATAGCAACAGTGGTAATTTGCTATAGCATGGCCATTTGGTTTGCTGCAGATTTGGGCTCCTTCAATACTGGGGACATGTAATGGGCAGCACAAAGTTTCATTTCCTTGTAACATGGTGTGCCATTGTCCATGTGACAGCACCTCCTTGGTTGTGAAGAGAAATAAAAGCAACCAACTAAACCCAACAAAGTAGGAGTTACAGAAACAAAACTAGCCATGACAAGTAGCGTTGGAAAGCAATTGCTTCCTAGGTGTAATTGTCAAATTCTGGAGACCACTGTGGTTTACCAACTATTTGGAAGGAAAGGGTTCCCAAAGTATTGGATGGGCACTGAGCAACACAAAAGCAAAAGAGTAGAAAATCTCTCTCCTGGCTTGCCTGCTCCATACAGTTCAAAGAAAGTGTAGTGATGTTAGTTTAATGAAAAATAGAAAGAAAGCGATCCTCTTTATAATTGAAAACTCCCTTGGCTGCCTCATCCACTGGATGTGTTGATGATAAAGGTGGAAGATCACCTAAGTGCCTTGTTCTCTTGTGAGCAGGGCTCAGCCTCAGACAGAGGGGAGGTGGGAGCTGGGCCGCTCTCTGGAGGGTGGAAGGGTCTTGTGGCAGCCTGGAGAGCCTGTGCACATTGGCAGGGAACAGCTGCCCTGCAGGTGCCCCCTGCCATGAGCTGTGCTGCTGGCAGTGCCCCGTGGATCTGTAGGGCTGCTGAGCTGTGGGGCAGGGAGAGGAGCAGGAGGCTGCGTGTGCAGCTGAGCCATTGCTGGAGAGCACAGGGCTCTGGGCTCCCTGCTGTCCCAGGACAGCCCAGAGGCCAGGCTGTTCCCTGGGAGCTCTGTGCAAGAGGGTCAGGGTGTGCCTCAAGGGGCTGCTGGCAGGAGCATGTTTCCCTGTGCAGCTATTGAGAAGCTTCCAGGAAGTCTGTCCCATGAAACATGGAGCTTTAGATGCTTTAAATCTACATTGCAGCCTCTGTTACATTTTGTGTCTTCACTTTGCAGGCATGACTGACTACAGGATGGAAAAGAATCTTTCCAGGTCACCTCCCTCTACGCTCCTAACATCCAAGCCCTTGCCTCCCATTCCGAGGAGCTCTCCTTCCACCAATCCAAGACCAATGTGCAGTGGAGAGGAAAGGAAAGGGAAAAATATCCCTGAATATGAAGACATCTGCAACAAGAAGCAGGAGCTGAGTTCAGAGGGAAGAGGGAGTAAGGTAAGGAGACCAAGCTAAGTCCTCTGTGACAGATTTTCAGTTCATGCACGATAGTGATTCCTAGAGAGGCTGATCTGGAACAGAGACTAGACAGAGTTGAAGGAATCCAGTAGGCATTTATTAATAGGCCTTTAGAGGATACACCTTGGGCAGTACAAGAGCCTGGCTGGGGCAACACCCAGGATAGATCCAAAATAGGTCCCAGTCACGGCATTTTACATCTTTATAGATTTTCATCCATTTACATATTGGGGGTAATTTGTCACATAACAGCTTCAGGTCATGAAGTTCCACCCTCCTGTTCCAATGCCTTGATATTGCCACTGTTTATGCTTTTAGGGTAGCGGTTGTCCTCAATTCTCAAGCTGGAAAAGAATTGTTTTGTCTAACTTCCCTGTGAATGGAACCTACCAACACACAATATGAAGTTGAGAGTCCTACACCAAGTCAGAAAAGAATCTGAGAAATGTGAAAACTAAAATTTAAGAGATAAATAAGAAGGAGTCTGGGAGCTTTTCCTGTAGTGTGAAGCCAGGGAAGAAGCTGAGCCAAGGAAGAGCTCAGCTGGACACTGCACTTGAGGCTGTGTTTGCACTGGGTGTGTAGTGCAGACTTCACATCCTCTGAGTGTATGAAGAGCAGGGGAGGTCTTTGAATAGTTTCTGGGCACTGTCATGGTTCCTGCTCTGTCTTATGGCTCTGAAAGCCCCAAGAAGCAGTCAGAGCAGCTAAAGTTGTCCAATCTGGCCATGCAATCCTTCTACATTTAGTAACCTACGGGTATCGATGAACCATGTCTATGTCTTGGTGGGGATTTCTGTCGGCTTTTTCTAGTTGGCAAGGAAAACACTGTTTGCTGGAACAGGCAGTCCTGGAAGGTTAGGTCCAGATTGTCTTAGTTCTTGAGTTGTACAGCCATGGCCTTCTACACAGTTGCCTCTGATGCTATTTCTAGAGTTGCTCAGCTTGTGGGCAGCTGTGTGCTCTGGCATGGCTTTGTCCAGAGGGAAGGGATGGGAGGTGGCCATGGGGAGAGCAGCCCAGAGCCCAGCCACACGATTGCCTTTGCAGCAGGGCCAGCAGCTGCAGTTGTTTTGGGTGTGCCGTGGGGTGCAGGAGGAGGCAGATGAACAACAGCTTTGGTAGACAGAATGTCCCATCAAAGGCTTGTGTACTTGATTTCAGCCTTGCTGACAAAGGGCCCAATGTATCCCTGACAGGATCTGATCCTTTCCCTGGAGTTTGAACAGGCCCTCATTTGGCCCTTGAGCTGTGCCAGAAATGCTGAGATACTAAGGAAGGGTGTGCATCTACCCCCACTGCCACCACTCCCCTTCCTGGCCATGGCATGGAGGCCCTGGAGCAACTTGGGCAGGCAGAGAGCTTCCTGAGAGCAGCAGGGCAGGGAACTGTGCTGAAATTCCTAAATGCCAGTGAGCCTGAGATGATGGAGGTGTGGGAGCTGGAGAGCACCGAGCATCCTGAGAGGTCAGCAGCTTCTGGGCTGAAAGCTGCTGGGGAACTGTAAGAGGGAAAGGCAGCAGCAGAAGAAATGAGGGGTTTGAGAAATGCAGGTTTTGACATGCTGCAGAATGGGTTTGTGGGGACTTGGCAGTAGATCAGCATAAGGCTCTTAGGTACCTAGTGGACAGGGAGAGAACAGTGATTTAACCCACTTCCACACCGCCTCGAAGGCCAGTGGATGCAGTGGTACCCTGAATATACTGATGGCAAACATGTGGATTCCAGCTGGGAATGTAGCCACAATCCCAAAATCATTAGTATGGAGATATTGCAAATCTGGGACATGGTCTCTCCCGCAGCACTTCTCTTTCCTAAGCCTCCTTTTCCTGTCCTAGGCCAAGCTGTTCCTTCTGTTTGGCTTCTTGTTTCTTGCCAGGTCCCACTTAAAAGCATGGCTAAATGTCTTGAGCCATGAATGGGGGCAAGGCTCAATGCTTTATCTGAGCACTGTGTTCTAATTTTTACAGGCTTCCTTGCTGTGTTCCAGTGGTGGGGACACGAGGAAGGGGTCATTGGGACTGCCTTTGATCCCCCCTATAGGCAAGGCAGGAAGTCCCAGTGTTGGTAATGCTGCAGGGTCTCTGCGCAGCTCTCTGCAGCTGGATGATGAAGATTCCCAGGAGATGAGGTAAGCCAAGGTGCTGCTCCACTGTGCTGTTCAGATTGCTCTTCCTATCTCCTGAGGTTCTTTTGCACAGTCAGCTCTTCCATGAATTTAGGGAAACCTCTGTGTATTCCTCATTTGCCGATCTCTGATGATCCAGCTCAATGTCAAACCCCACACCATGTGTCCAAAGGGCAGAGGTGGTGGAGGGAAAGATGAGGCAGGGCTTAAATGCACCTCAAAACTGGTCTTCTGCTGGGTTTGGCTTTTGATTCTCTCAGTAATGTTTGTAGTGTCCTTTGGGAACTGTATTGCATGGGTCTGGACACTGAAGATCCTTCTCCGAATTGCTTATCCCATAAAAGAAAACGATTCCATATATTCCAGTGGGTGCACTGGTATTTAGCCAGCACTAGATCCACTACACAAGGATATTCAGATTGCACTATAAAAGAATTGGGGAGTTAGGATGCAAGCTGGGGAAAGAGTGCTGTGTTTCAGCTGAAACGTGGTCAGCTCTCTCTTATGCAGCAACTGAAAGCTTAAGGAAAATTAATCAGCTTTGCATCTTGTAGGGTTGATGTGTTGCATTTCCTTCTTCATCAGATTGACCAAGGTAGCAAAGTTTGCTTCCTTTCATGCTACACTTCTTCCCTCCCTTTACTTTGTCCCTTATCATATGTTCTTTTGTCTTCCGTTTTCAAAGGTCCAGATCCAGCAGCAAAATCAAAGAGAAGAACTCTGAACCTGCAGGTAGGTACAGGGCATGTCTGTCCTGAAATTACCACTGGAATCTTGACTCAGAGGGGACATTCTGAAAGCTTGGTTAAAAACTTTAAATTCATTTCAATGCCTTGATGGGTTCAGTCAGAATGTCATCTTCACACATCACCTCTAAAATCTTTTAGAGTAGAAAAATCTCTCTTGCCAAGCCCACTGGGCCTTCAGACTCTCTCCTGGAGGGCAGCTTCCAGGGAAAGTGAGTCCAGGAGAATGCTTTTCAACCCAGGTGCAACCTGGAAGAAACCAAATTAACTCCTTCTAATGAAAACACCAGACATCCTTCTCCCGCCACTCCCTGCCAAGGAGCTGGTGCTGCAGAGTTGTGCTGAAGCCCGAGGCAGTGCTGCTGTTGTGGCCCCAGCATTCCCGAGTGAATCCCGGCTGAGGGGCTCTGGCTGCAGTGCTGTGTGTGCTGCCCCGAGGGCAGCAGCAGGGACATTGGGGGCAGCACTCAGCCTGAGGGCATCACCCAAGGTTATCTGCACTTTCTTTTGGGAACTTCCCCAGCCAGCCTCTGAAACAGGCAAACAAAAGCAAAGCAATACTGGGTTTTCCTTGTTTCTTAGGGGAAGCAACACTGAAGATTGGTTGGAAAATAGAAGAGGGTAGATTTAGATTAGATAGTAGGGAGAATTTTTTATAATGAAGGAGATGAAATGCTGAAAGGGAGTGACCATGGAAGCTGTTGTTGATCCATCCTTGAAGGTGTTCAAGACCAGTTTACATGGGGCTCTGAGGAACCTGATCTACATGAAAATGTCCCTTCTTCCAGGGGTTGGAGTAGATGCTGGTTAAAGTGGCCTTCCGACTCAAACTCTTCTAGGATTCACTGATTCTGTGATCCTTGCCTCATGTTAGTGTGCCAGTGTTCTACTTGAAGTTCTTAGAGATAACAAAGGGATTTGACCCAGCTCCAGCAAGTTTTCTGGCCCATTTCATCATCACCCTGTCCAGCACCCTCCACTTACAAGCTCTTCTTTGGTCCCTGCAGCCTTTACCCAACTATCTGTGAACGGCACAGCTTGCAGAGCGCAGAGAAAGCAGCCTGGTAATGCCATGAGAAAGAAGGTGTTGAAAAAGCAGGACAAGGTGCCCAGTATGCCCATGGTCCATCAGGAAGACAGAGTCCCATGCAACTCCTCAGGTAAGCCTGCTCCATGGCAGCTTTTTCCCACATGTGCACAAGGAGCACAAACTGCCTCCTGCCTCAGCCAGCACAGCTGGGATCTTTGCTCCATAGCCTGTCCTGAGAATGAACAGCAAATCTACTTTGGAGTTACTCCAGCTTGGTAGTACTGCAGCAGTTGGTTCTTAGAGATCCATTGGAAAGCTGAGGTGAATAAAGTAGTGGTAAAGGCCTAAGCTCTGCCTTTTGCCTATCCTGGTAGTCCAAACCACAACACTGGTGGCAGGAGGCAGCTGTAAGAGCAGGGATGAGCTGTGGGGCAGTGTGCCAGGGTGTGCTCACTGCGCACCTACGAGCACCACCACCATCATTTATCCACTCACCATCGGGGCCCTCTGCCTGTGCTGCTGTCCAGCTCTGCAGCCAGCTTTTCTGCTATCCCAGCAAGGGTTGTCTCTCATGGAACTCAGTGCCTTGGTGCCATCATGCTGCTACTCACAGAAGTGCCCAATGGCTCCTGGCTGCTGCCATCCCACGGCCTGCAATGCCAAGAGGGAACAAACAGTGCCTCCTGTGTCACTGCACCCAGATACAGGGGCTGTGTGTAGCAGATGACAGCCAGGAGGGGCTGCCTGGTGCTCCCAGGCTGTTTGCTGCCTGCAAGGAATGCACAGCAGGTAGTCCCTAGTGGCTCTTGTCTCTCCTTTGTGGATGGACTCCCTATGCTGTAATCCCAAGTAGGGTGAGGTAAGAAGAAGGGAGCTAGGAATGATCCTTGGAATGCTCTGTTCTAGTGATGTCACTTCCACGTTCAGTATTGACCAGAAGGAGCCTGACTGTGGCTCTCCATTCCTGTGGAATGTCTATGTGTATGTCTACGTAGTTCTGCAGTGACATCACTGACGTCAGTGACTGGGGTACATCAGAGACATCCAGATCAGCTCCTGTCTGAATATTTTTGATGTTACAGTTCCCCCATAATTTGTGAGAACATGCAGGGTAGCACTAAATCCCTATTAAGTCTAGAGCACTTTGTCTAAATTCTGTGCCATATTTATATTCCATAATTTTAGACATCTCTGATGTTTTCATCTATACATTAGAAAATGAGCTTTTGAGTGCAGGACATGAAATTATTGATTGACACTGCATTTGATGACAAATGGGTTTCATAAGAAATGCATTTATCATCTGATTTTTCTCATCCCTTGTAAAGTTTTTGCCTTACCAAAAAATTTCATTAGGATAAACCCATAACAAGTGATTCTCAATAGGGTGCGTCTGCCAACAATTTGCTTCTGTATTTGAATATTTTTATCCTCACTTTGCATTTGGATGGCTTTTTTATCAACTCTCTAGACTGGGAATTGTGTTTTTCTACAAGAGAAAGCTTAGGCTTTGACGGTAAATAAATTTTACCTCAGCATCTTTCAAATACAACCAGTGTGTACCTCAGAAAGAGTAAAGATTCCTGATGCTTGGAAAGAACAAAATCATTGAACTACTCCTTTCCCAGTTATAGGCTAAAATGTTTGTGCACTCAGCTGCCTGATGTTCAGAATGTTTGAAGTCAATGTGAGCAGAGGCACTGTAGGTGTGAAGGGTCAGGTCTGGCTGTTCCCTGGGAGTTGCTCCATGGGGATTCAGCCGGGCCCAGCAGGGCTGGCTTGTTCAGGCTTGGCTTGGTGCTGTTCTGAGGCAGCTGCAGGTCTTTCCTCAGGGAGTTGCAGAGTGCCTCAGTCCTCAGGGCTGGAGGAAATCGGGGCACTGGGACAGGAGAGGCCCCTGGGAGTTCCCTCCTGGGGCAGCCATTCCCGCTGCCCAGCCCTGTCTGGCAGGGAGTGGGAGCTCTGCGGCCTCAGGAACCTGCCGCTGGCTGTGCTGCCTGTGGCACTTGGGAGCTGGCAATTGCTGTGTGGGCAATGGTCAGGCTGAGCCTGGAGCTGTGCCCAGCTGGGGGCTGTGAGAAAGCAAGGAGCCCAAGGAGGCAGAGAGCAGGGCAGTGTGTGAGGCAGGGCCTGTGTGCAGCAATGGAAGCCTGGCTGGGAGCTGGGGCTGCAGGCCGCTCCATGGTGGGTGCCTTGCCCGGGGCTGCAGCGCTCAGGGCTCACCCTCTCCTTACAGTGACCTCGCAGACGGCCCCTGGTGCCGAGTGCCGAGAGGAGCTGCTCCGTGGGCATGGGCACAAGGACAGAGCCTCTCCTGAGCCACAGCAGTCCCTGCTCCAGGCACTCTCCTGGCTCGACAGCGATGACTGGTAAGAAAGGCCTCGGTTGCTCTGTCTCCCTCTGAGCGTTAAGGGAGGTTAGAAGTGGATCTTGCTAGAGCCTCTGAGCCCCGACAGCCCAGAGGGCCAAAGGGCACTGGTGAATCCACTCCAGAGCAGAGAGAGGATCAGGATTTGAGAGCAGCCTTTTCTTGGCCTTGGTCTGCAGCTGTGCTCCAGCTGCAGCAGGTCTGTGCTGGTTCCTCGCTTTGCCTGCTGCTCCATGGAGCTGCAAAAGGGAATCTTGAGAGAAGAGAGGAAGCTGTGGGAAGAGATGGTTTTCTGGCTGAAGGCAGAAGCAGGATGGCAGCAGTTCTGAGGGTAGAGATTTGGTGTCTTGGGGCACTGGCCCAGTGGGACTGAGTAAGATTTCTCTCAGGTGCCACTGCTGACAGCAATGGCAGGTGACAGGGTATCCCTGTGACCTCCTGCATGTGAGGCCCAGAAGCAGCCCCAGGGAGTTCCTCTTTCTGAGAAGTGGACTGAGTGGTGCTTACAAGACCCTCAGCTTCTGAAGTGTTCATGACAGAAGAGGAGAAAGAAGTGAAATCCTCTAGGAATCTGTACTTTTGGAACTCAGCTTTTTCCTTCTCACTGCTTCAGATGGGCCTGAGATGTTTGGTCAATACTCACCATGTGTTCCACAATTAAACACAGAGAGAAGGAGGCCCAGAGGTGATAACCCCACAAATGTTAGATGATATTGCTTGTCTTTTTGATGTCTGGGTTGGCATCCACTCAGTGGTGGATGCTTCATTCACACAGGGATAAGGACTCCATTCACACTGGGATAAGCAGGAAAATTCTGCCACAAGGCATCTCCTTGTGCAGTCACATTTGCTTTGCCCTTTCTCTTCTGCTTTCTCTTCACCATTTCTGTTTGGTGCCCTGTGAGGAGCAGAGAGCTTCTGCAGGTGTGGGGATCTGGGTGACACTCAGGGGTGCCCGTGGGATCGGTCTCCAGCCCTGTGCTGCAGCCCTGATGCCTCACACACCTTCCTGTAGCTCAGGGCCTGCACAGAGCAAGTGCTGAGAGACAGAGTTGTTTGCACCTTTTCAATAACATGTTGCTGTTGTGGGGATTGGTTTGGATAGGGGATTTTGGGAAAAGCCAGACTTTCAACTGTTCTTGCTCAGGTGTGGAATCTTCTGGGACATCCTGCAGCTTTTGTGGGGGAATGTGGAAGTGGACTGGGGTGGGTGACAGACAGGCCTCAATCGTAGAGTGGAAACTCAGCTCCAGAGTGCCAGTGCAGACTCTCACTGCTGAACTGCCTGCTGGGGCTGGCAAAGAAGGAAAATGCCCCAGTAACAGCCCTACGGGATTGTGTCTTAGGGACAGGTACAGGGAGGTGACAAGAAACAGCAGCATGGGCCAGTCTCACTGCTTCTAGGAAGCAGTGACACAGGGACTTCATTTGCCAGACATTTCAGATAGGCTGTTTTCCAAAGCAGCCACAAATGAAGGCTCTGAAATCCCTCTATTTACCTCTTGGATTTGTGTATGCTTTTGACAGCCACAGTATCCTGTGACAACGAGTTCCATGATTTCATCTTGAAAAGCACCTCCCATTGTTTGACAGAGCTACCAGCCTGGTAATTCAGAGGTGCTGCCTAGATCTTGGGTGGAGAGAAAAATCAATCTTTTTGGTACTTGCCTTTCAGGGAGAAGAAGGAGAAGGCACTCCTCAGCTTCAAACACCTGGCTGAGTCCCATTCAGAAGTCCTGCTTTCAAGACTTCATGACGTTTGCTTGGCAATTACCAGCGAGGTGGGAACACTGTTTTGGATTTTCCCCTGTACTTCATGCACAGTGTGTAGAGTAGATATGTGCTTGTTCATCTCCACATGTACTCAGAGACTGCCTTCATTTCTGGTTTTAGACCTTCTGTTTCTAATGCCTGTCAGCTCTCTATAAGATCTGTGTGTCCATTTAGCTGTATTTACTGGCAGGTCTGGTATCTGACACTCATCTTGGAGTGAGCTGCCATTGTAATGAATTGTACAAATGCAGAAACAGATGCACTAATTATGTTATTTGCCAGAGTTCTAATCTCTGCCCAAGCTGTAATTCACTACTGCAAATTAGTCCGTAGACCTGAGCCTGTGTTTTCTGTTTCCTGGCTGAGTGCTTCAACTGCTGGTGTTGCTTTTTTGAACAGCAGCACGTGACTCATTATCCTTATGGCCTGTGCCTTTCTGGATTGAAAGCAGCACTTTTATTTGGTTCTTTGTTTTTCAAATAAAAGAGCATAAAATGAAAGCAGTTGACATTCTAGATGGGTTCAGTAGATCACTTCAGTGAAATTTTTATTTTTTGGCCTTCAGTGAGCAGGTCTGAGGACTTTTGTCTAAGGCAACTGGTTTTCTTTTCAAGGTGATTCTTATGTTTCCCCTCATGACTTCCCCAGGTGACCAACCTGCGCTCCAAGGTGTCCTGCTCAGCCATTGTCACTCTGGGAGAGTTTTTTGTGAGCTTGAAGAAGGGCATGGACTCTGAGATGGATGAGGTGGCTCGGGTCCTTCTTCAGATGCTGCGTAACTCCCCAGAGTTTCTTGAGAAAGCAGCCAGTCAGACCCTGGGGAAGATGGTGGACAATGTGACTCCTGCACGAGCAATGACTGCTCTCCTGGACAGGGGAGTCAGGTAGGTTCTCCTTCTCTTAGTGATATTCTTCACCTTCTAGTGTGCAGGTCGGGGAAGGGATGAGAGAAAGAATGGGAATGGTGGGAGGGAAGGGTCCTGTATCCTGCATGTTCTGCCAACTCTGTGACTGGATTCTCCAATCCATCTCATTTCTTTCCTCTTGTCCCCTATTTCTGCCCTCGCTCAGGCTATGAGTTCTTAGAATCACAGAAGTGTAGAATATGGGGGTTGGAAGGGGCTCATCAGGATCATCGAGTCCTGCTGCAGCTCTGTGTAGTGGGTGTCCTCTGATGGGTCAGCGTGAATTGTCTAATTTCTGAAGGATTCATATGTGATCTCTTTCTTTAATCTTTCTCAGAGTAAATTTTGGAAAAGAAATTGAGGATGAGATAGTGCAGGGAGACTGAATTCCTCCCTCTTCCTTGAGGCAGTTCCTCTGTCCAGTGCTAACTCTGAGTTTATCTGAGGACAGAAGCTTCTACAGGTGTCTGAAGTTGCAGGAGAAGCCAGGCCTCCTTCCCCCAGCAATGCCAGGGAACACGCTGTGGCCAAGGCCTGTGCTGCTGCTGCTCCTTCTCCCTGTGCCCCAGTGTTTGCTCTCCTCTTACCAGGAGCCAGCACGTGAAGGTGCGGAAGTGTGCGGCCGAACTGCTCCTGTCCCTGATGGAGAGAATTGGAGTCACGGAGCTGGCAGGCACAGCCAGGGCTGAGGGGCTGGCGAATGCAGCAGGGACACTTGCTCAGGACCGTCACAAGGACACAAGGTAATGATCTTCATTCCACCTCCTGAGACAGGAAAACTGTTTGGTGTCTGTCTGGAAAGGTAACACCACAAAAGAGTGGAAACTAAAGGAAATATTAAGTTAGGTCACTGTGTGGATAAAGGCCAAAGAATCATGGAATATGCTGAGTTGGATGGGAGCCATCAGGGTGATCGAGTCCAGCTCCTGGCCTCTTGGCAGGACATGCCAAGAGTCACTCCATGTGCTTGAGAGCATTGTCCAAACACTTCTCAGCTGTGTCAGGTTTGGTGCTGTGACCACTGCTCTGGGTTGCCTGGGGAAATGACTGTACTGGGCAACCTGAGGTTGTCCAACATGAAGGAGTACTGCCAACTTCCTGTGACTTGAAGGATTCTTTCCTGAGATCAAAAGAGCTCCAATTATCCAGTCAAACAGTTTTCTTTAGTCTAGGTGCACAACACAAAGTGTTGGCTAATGTTCATGATCACTGAAGGATCCCAAACATCTATTTCTCCTTTACTTAAGACTTTCCCATAAATATCTCAGGGGTCTTTCACTAATGTATTCAGTTTTTCTAAATGTCTTCTGCAGATTCTAGAGTGCTGTTATCTGTGGCTCAGTAACCTCCAAATTTCTTCTTGAAGAAAACTGTGTTTTCCTAGTGGCAAAATCAACCCAAGCCACCAAAATCCCTGCCAGTTAAAGGAAGGCAAATTATTGTGTAATGGCAGCAAGGCACTGCTAACAGGATCTGATAACAAAGCAGATGTGTTTTACTTGTTCCCTGGGATCCTTTGAACCCAAAGAAGCACACCCATATTTTCAGAGTGAAATGGTATTTTTCTCTCTCTTACCTGACTAGGTAAATTCCTTCTCCTGCACGGATTGCAGCTGATAAGTTTAAGGTATCAGCCTCTTCTGTTAACACTCTTACTTTTGTTTTTTCACTTTTCTTTCTCTTCCTTCCTTCCTGCCTGCTTTCCTGCCTGCCTTCCTTCCTTCCTTCCTGCCTGTGTTCCTGTCTTCCTTCCATCTTTCCATAGGCATTATGGACAGGAGATGGTGAAGATGTTGCTGAATCACCAAGAATGTAAAATGCTTTTGGAGCGATCCATTCCCGCCCGTGACCTGGAAGATATTCTGAGAAGAATGAAGAGGAAAGTAAGTGCTTGGCAGGAGAAATGTCTCCTTTGTGCAAGTATTGCCACTGCTAATTGGAGATCAATCATGCCTAATCTGGATTTACATCTTTCCTCTTCTGTTGAATCATTTTCCTCCTTGGAATGAGCTGTTAATCCCCAGCCTGTTCATCTGCAGACCACAAAGGAACTGATATTATTAGGGGAAAAGTGGTGTTTTGAATATTTTGAATAATGGTCACAAACAGGAAAGGGGAAGAGGAGAAAATGGGTTTACATTCCAGCATAACCCGTCACCACGCTCTCCCTACTCTGCCCCCAGTGAAGCAATGAAGTGACAATAGTGCTTATGAAGGTAACAGAGGCTTTGCAGTAGTGCCAAGAAA
Source organism: Catharus ustulatus (assembly GCF_009819885.2). Classification (NCBI taxonomy): domain Eukaryota; kingdom Metazoa; phylum Chordata; class Aves; order Passeriformes; family Turdidae; genus Catharus; species Catharus ustulatus. The sequence goes on from NC_046223.1 coordinate 13,297,526, forward strand.
ATTTCCAAAAATGCAAAAGATGTCCAAGTCAATCCTAATTGCTACAATTACTGTCTGTCTTCTGGGAATATTGCCCTGCTGACAAACACTGTGGAGCTGCAAGAAGCTTGGTGAATTCAGCAGCATTCAGTGGAAAATAATTTGTTTGTTTGGGGGGATTTTTTTATTGTTTTTATCTACATTATAGAGGGGAGTGTGCCTTTGTGCAGGAACAGGGCGAGCCAGGTTGAACCAAATCACCTTCCAACACAATGGGCCCACCCCCCAACTAGTCCAGATTGTTCTCCTACTTCCTGTAAGAACACTTGTTGCCTACCAGTTTGCATTATTCCATTTATGCTCAAGACTCATGAATTTGGGATTTCAGACTGCTGCTCACTATGGCAGCACCCATACCCTGCCTTGGGCTATTGCAAACAAAGAGTTGGCATCACCAAATCTCTGGTCTGATTCCTTCTGTAAGTTAGGAAGTGTTTCCCTAAGCCTTGACAGCAGTGATCCTGGTTCTAACTTGTGTTTTAAACAGGGAATTTCCTATTTGATATTCTAAAGATTGATGGGGTTTCTCTGTGTCTTTGTAGGGGATGGTAGAGCAGAAGGCTAAACGCCCATCTGTCAAGAGACCGTGAAGAAGAGGAGCGATTGCTCCAAGAAGCCGCAGGCCCCATTGCCTTCTAGTCAAGGGTACTGAGCACTTTTGTTAGATGTGACAAAGCACATGACAAGCTTGACATGTCTCTTCCTCAGGAAAATCTTTCTGGCAGAGATGGCCAGAGATTGTTTCCTTTTCCTACAAATGCTCTATGATAAAAAATGTCTACTTCTGCATTATACTGAACAAACTTCTCTGGGGTGGTTTGTGCAAAATTTAGGTGACAAAAAGACACTCATTGGTTGCAAGTCAGACAGTGCAGTGCAGTGGCAAGGGCAGTGTTGTGGAGGCTGGGAGAGGGCCATGTCTCTGCTGTCTGACTTGGGACAAGTCAATTCAGCCAGGGTTTTCCCTGGCTTCTGCAGAGCTGTGCAGCACCTGAGCTGGGGGCTGAGCTCTGACTGGGGCATCTCAGAACCCCCCTGCAGGAAAGGGAGGGGCTAAAAATACCCCCAGGCTCCTCTCTTGGGACCTCAGGGACATCTGTGATCCTTTAGGGAAAATGGTGGCAAGTGCTGTTGCAGAGGATCCGTTTGTTTTGTCCTCACAGAGTTCTTGTTTAGCCCTTGGAAAGTTTGGAGGGTGAAGCCTGCAGTGCGTGGGGAGGTCACAGCTTAGGTCAGAAGTCAACGCACAGATGAGAGGCACGGATTTGGTGCAAGGCAGCCTCTGGGGGCAGAGGGGCAGAAGCAGAGTGCTGAGGCTCCCTGCCTGTGCTGGCAAAGTGGCATTGGACTGAGCATTTCAGGGTGTGCAAACAGTGTCTTCCTGTGTCAGTGCTCTCCAAAATGCTACAAATGCAGCTGATACTTGATTCCTCAGAGGAGCTTGCTATGTCACCAACAGTCAAGGAATGGGAAAATTTTAATCTTAATATATGATAGAAATAATGATTTATAGCCTTGCTTTAACTGGGGCTAAATCCACTGCTAAGCGTGCCAGCATCTTTAAATGCAAGCTTGAAACAGCTGTTTGTTGGAAGCCCCAAAAGCATTGTGCCAAAGACCCCAGCTAGTCACTGATGTTTCTAATCCAACTGTCAATCAGCACCCATCTCTGGTGGGCTGCACTTTGGAAGAGTGGTCTAATGCTGCCCTTTGCTGTGTGCCACTGAGCAAAGGGAAGAGCCAGATGAGACTTTTGGCACTTGACATCAAGGATCACCAAAATGGAATTATCCTTTTTATTAGAAATTTCTCAATTGTCTCTCTATGGTGCATTTCCAAATCTTCAGTATGGGTTTAGATGACTTCTTAATGGAAATAAAAGGCAAGTTGACATTTCTGTCATCAATCTGTTTGCTGCATCAGTCTGTTGATGCAGAAACAGTTTGTGAAATGATTTAGTAAAGGTATAAAGACTCTCAAACACACAAGTCTCTGTTTGGAGAAATTAGTCCTGAGGGGTTGGTGGTTCTGTTTTGGGAGGATCAGCTGCTTTGGCCATTTCTGGATCGTGGGGCTCTGTGTGCTGTTTTGCTGCTCTTAGCCAGAGAGGCTTCCAAGAAGCAAAACTAGAGGTAGATCCTTGTTTGCATTGAGGTTGGTGGTTCAGAAGCTTGTGTCTCTCTCCTGGCAGGGCTTGTGGAATGGGTTTATGCCAGGAGCCCTGAAGTCGTCCAGCGCTCTGCCCTGCCCGTGCTCTGGTCCTTGCTGGAGAACAAGGCGCTGCCTGTGCAGAGCGCCAATGTGCACTCTGTGATCACCAGGCTTGCCTCTGCCCTCTACAGTGTGATGGGCACCAAGCTGGAGAAGCGTGCTGCCAGCCAGCCCCCACATGTGCAGGAAAAACTCTCAAACATTTTGGGCTGGTGAAGCCTTGATGTTCTCCAGAAATCTGGACCAAATGCTGAGATGGACACCTCTGGGTTAGACTTTTCAGCTGTGCCAAAAATGACAAAATACAAAACAAGGATGTGCATCTGCCCCTGTTCTCTCCACTGCCCTTCCTTGTCATGGCATGGGGGGCCTGAAGCAATTCCAGATTGTGGACAAGGTGAAGGCTGAATACGACTCAGCCTCACAGAGAGGGAAGGTGGGAGCTGGGCCGCTCTCTGGAGTGTGGAAGGGTCTTGTGGCAGCCTGGAGAGCCTGTGCACATTGGCAGGGAACAGCTCTGCCCTGCAGGTGCCCCTGCCATGAGCTGTGCTGCTGGCAGTGCCCCGTGGAGCTGTAGGGCTGCTGAGGTGTGGGGCAGGGAGAGGAGCAGGAGGCTGCATGTGCAGCTGAGCCATTGCTGGAGAGCACAGGGCTCTGGGCTCCCTGCTGTCCCAGGACAGCCCAGAGGCCAGGCTGTTCCCTGGGAGCTCTGTGCAAGGGGTCAGGGTGTGCCCCTGGGCTGCCTCAAGGGGCTGCTGGCAGGAGCATGTTTCCCTGTGCAGCTATTGAGAAGTTTCCAGTAAATGTGTCCCATGGAATATGGAGCTTTAGATGCTTTAGGTTTGCATTGTAATCTTTGTTACATTTTATTTCTCCTTTTTGCAGACCTGACTGGCTCCAGCTCTTGCCAAGAAGTTTTTCCTGGATTTTTCCTGTGTTCTCTTAGCCACAAAGTCCTTGCCTCCCATGCAGAAGAGTTCTCTTTCCTCTGAGCTCAGGAAGAAGCTGCTGCCTATCCAAAAAGTGTTTGAAGAAAAGGATTTTTGAATTAGTATTTATAGTTACAGATGTATATATGTTCTGATAGTTGGCTGTAGGTTTGATTAAATGTATTTTAATTCTATCGTTAAAATTTTGATGATATCTTTTTTTGATTTGGATGTATTTTATTTTGATAATATGTTTTGGTTTTTTATTTTTTAAATAAACTGAATTTTTTAAAAAACCATGCAGAGAATGTGAGTCCAGGATCAGAGTGCAGCTCACTCGATGTGCCAGTGTCTCACCATTTTCTTTCTTCACTTGGCCTCTCCTCTTCCTCTTTTACCTTTTGATCTTTGTGTCATTTGTGCTGCTGTTTATAACTTGGAATTGTCCTGGTGGCACCCATTGACATATTTGGGGGACAATGGAGCCAACAGATCCTGCATAGTCTAAAGTTTTCTAGTTAGATTATTGTGTGTTCACAAAATGCCTGAGCAAAGAAACAAAGAGAAATGTGCCCAAATCCCAAAGCTTTGCTCCTTTGCAATCTCACCCAGATGTGGCTCAGAGGTGTCTTCAGTCACAATTTCATAGGTGAGAAGAGGTGATGGGAAAAGATGCACGGCTTTTGAGAAGTCATCTGTGTGTACATTTCTGCAGGACAGCAGTGCAACAGTGCTGTTTGCAGCTTGTTTGCAGAAGGATGAGTGGACTGTGAGGTCAATAACATTTGTCAATGGTTCCTCAGATCTCTCCTGCAGCCTGGGATCCATTCAGCCCAGGGCTATGGGATCATTTGTTTTCCCATGGATCAGTGCTTGCCAGTGTAATGAATTCCTGCATAGCTGGAAGAAGCAATTCTGGCTTCAGCTGCAGCTCTTGGTGGGCTGCATGATCATTGACATTGCTGCCTTTCCAGAAACTATTTCACACTTTCCTTTCATCATCATTTGAAGCTTTTAAACCTCACATTTCAATTTGCTTTGCCTTTGGGAAAACCACTTTTGGGGCCCAGTGCCAACTGTAACCTTTTGACAGCAAAGTCTCCTCCTTGCCAGCTTCTGATGTCACAGAAGAAAATGATTGTGAATGTGTTAATTAGGTTTTGTGAAGGAAAAGCTCTATGTCAAACTCTGTGGTTTTGCTTAGCTCTGGGTCTAGTCCTGGCCTAGTAAAGCCCAGGCAGGGTGCCGTGTTGCAGGGAAAGCGAGTCCGTGAGCTTAGGGATTGCCATCACCAGCAGAGGGAATGTGTCCTTTGGGGATTCCTCTGGAGACAAAATTAGAGACCCTCCCCATGCCCCAAGATTCTCTTAGCTCTTTCTAAAATATCCTAGAAAAGGCAGTGAAACTTCACATCTCCTTGCACACCCCCTTTATGAATAGGGGCATTTTTGTCCCTGCTCCAAGTCATTGCTCTTGCACACCAGATACATGAACATCCCCAAACGGGAATGATGCCTGGTCCTGCTGCTGGTGCTTCAGAGTACTGGGAAGTGAAGATGTGGGCAGCTACCAATATTAACACTTAATCAGCATTTCATGCTCCTTCAAGATATCCAGATGTCAGGGATTTTTGTTTCAAAGCAGCAGCTGTACCATCACTCTCTGGGGAAGAACAGTAAATGGGAAACAGCAACTGCCAGCATTGCAAGAGTGTGGGGGAGAACCTGAAGTGTTGAAACACTCATCTTAGAGAAATTAGGATTCTAGTTCAAAGTTAGTTATTTGCTAGAAGCTAATTAAAATGCAGCTGGATAGACAGGCCTTGCTGAAAATAATTAAAAGTTAGAAGTTAGAAGAAACAGGCCTTGAGATAGTTATCTGAAATTTAAATAATTAATTGTCACTTTATGTTTGCTCAGCTGTGCTTGTAATGGGAAAAGATGAAACTAGTAAATGGATCCAAAGAAACACAAACGATTGACACCAGAAACTTCATCAAAATCACGAAGGGAGGAAATTGGAGTTCTCCCAGAAGCCATTTGTATTGTCATTGATAGAAAAGGTCGAGAGTTCAGGGCTGGGAAGACTCCCCTTACTTCCCCTTTTTGAGGCCCTCTCCCCACAAAAACCAGCCCAGACTTAATTCAAGAAGCCAACCACACATGCTTAATAGCCATTCAAGCTAATTACCATAGCAAGTGGGGAATGGGAGGTGCTGTCATATGTCACCATTCCAAACTTTTGTCAGTAAATGGACTCTGTGATCCCCTGTGATTTGGCAGTGCGTATTCAGGGGTTACCCCACGCAGCTGCCCAGCACTGGATAAACAGACAATTTCCAACTTTAAATTTTTAGAATCTTTTCTCTGTCACACTTGGGTATCAGTAATAGACCAATACTTAAATTTTGGTTAATCAGTGTCTTTGTCAAAAGATGAATGGGAAGAATATAATTACCAAAGCTGCATTAGGGTAGCAGGATCAGTTCTTTACTGCATGCTTGAAAGAAGATAGTTTGGGACCTTCTTTTTGTGTCTCATGCAGGAAAGGAGCTCTTAACAATACCATGCTACCTAAGCACACATTGGGATGTAGCTCTGTAGTGGTTCACAATGAAGCAGATTCCTGCTTTGTTACTGCCAGCCCTGCTGACCCTTCAAGGGACCGTAGTGCATCCCATGCCTGTTTTGCCTCCAAGCAAAGCTTGGCTTGCCTTATTAGTGTGGAATAAATAGAAGAATAATAAAATGGGCAATTAAGCTGATCACTTTGGAGGATATGCTGATGCTTTTGCATGCCAGCACTGTACCTCATGCTCCCAAGGTTTCTCATCATCAAACATCTTATTAAAAAATCTCACCTCTCAATTTACATGCTGCAAGAGCAGGACGCATATGTGCCAGCTGCCTAGTCCCCGACCCGTTCTTCCTCCCTTGCCTTCCAGGCACATGCCCACCTTGAGACACCCAGGGCGGGAAGAAGAGCTGGCCCTGGACGATGTCTTCTCTGGTTTTGAAGGGAAGGTGCCTGCACACCAGCTGATAGAGCAGGATGCCCAGGGTCCAGATGGTGGCTGGCTGGCCGTGGTAGCAGCCGAAGTGGATCCACTCCGGCGGGTAGTACCTCTGCGTTCCTATGGGACACGGGCGCAGCTCATCAGGCGATGCTGCTCCCTCCCTCCCTCCCTCCCAGCCAGCTGCACTACAACCAGCCCCTGCCCCTGCCAAAAAGCAACTTGGCTGCAGCCGGCTGAAGAAGGATTCCCCCTCCCTTCCTCCATCTTCCCCCTGTGCCAGCAAAGGGGAGAAGCTCCGCTGCCCGGCTGGGCCCCGGCTTTGGGCTCACCTGCCATCCGGGTGTACAAGGTGTCCTGCAGGATGGTGCCAATGCCGAAGTCGATGAGCTTCGCCTCGCTGGTGTCCAGGTCCACGAGGATGTTCTGCGGCTTGATGCGGTGGTGCAGCACGCTGTGGCTGGTGCAGTGCCGCACGGCCTGCAGCACCTGGCGGAACACCCCCCGTGCCAAGGGTTCTGGCAGGAACCCCTCTGCGTGCAGCAGGTGCCAGAGGTCCCGGCAGCGCTCCGGACGCTCCATGACCAGGGCGAAGCCGTCGGGCAGCTCGAACCAGTCCAGGAGCTGCACGATGGCGCGGAAGCCAGGGCACGACAGCAGGGAGAGCAGCACCAACCCCAGGGGCACAAGGGCGCCGTCGTGCTGCGGGGGGAGCGCGATGCCGTCAGCGGGGCCGACGCTGCGCCGCGCCTTCGGCACCCCGTGCCCGGCCCCGCCGCAGCTCGGCACTGCCCGGCCCGGGACCCTGCGCGGCCCCCGCTACACCTTCTGGCCATGCTGGTTCTGATGCAGCCCAGGATATAGTTTGCAAATATCAGACATCTCCTAGGCTATCTTTGCAGTTTTGTGCCCCATTCCCCAGCATGCTCTCAGGCATGTGCCTGTGACAGCAGGGAATCCAGTTCCCCCATGAAGGCCTTATTTGCAACACAAGAATACACAAAATTTATCTTAAAATTACAGAGTTTTTAGGGAACATTGAAAAAGGTGTAATAGACAATAGTTTTTTATGGCAGAGTTGTATCCTGTGGGCTGATATATTTTTGTTTACTGAGATTACTCAGTAATCTTTACTGAGATTGCATTGCTACAGCCACATTGATTTCCACAGAACCATTTCTTAGTCATATTCCTGTAATTGGGCCAGGAAGGATCAAATGTTCCTTTGAAACCATCTTTTTATTCAGCTGTAGATTTTAATGCTCTTCTGCATCTGAGTTTTAGACTAACCATACAGATGTACAATCAAGGACTGCTGAAGGTATAATGTCCTTTTTATCATTTTCAGATTTGCATTTCCACAGATTGAGTCTTACAGGCTGCTAAGACTTGCGATTCCCATTTGTTTTGGTGGGAATTTGGAATTTCTGACCTGGCAAAGTTGCATTCCCTGAAGGCCGTGTTAAGCAGATATAAACATGTGCAGAAATTGCTGTATTACTCTAATGTCCGTCTTCTGTTTACAGAATCATTTTGCTTTCATAGGCTTGATGAGATTATAAAATTAGAAGTTGGAAAGAGCATGAAATAGTTCTGCTTTGGGTCCTTGCATTATCATAATATTTGAAGAACTTTGCAGGAGCATCATCTCTCTTCCCAGTAGAAAGGCTTTTCTATTATAGTTACAGCACAGGTTAATGTTTTTTTAATACAGTGTTGCCAACAGCAAAGGGTTTGAACTTTTACATCCTTCTGTGTTCCAACTTTTTTATTTTTCTCTGCACATTAATTTCCACCTCTACTCCTAACTATCTGCCACGTATTACAGTAATTCTGACAGGAATTCACTTTATCTATTTCTAAGGTTTAGGTGGTTCTCTTTCTGCAGTACAGAAATACATTAATTCCTTTGAAATACAGGAGAAATACAGAAATTATTTAGAAATACGGAAGGTTCAGAAGGAGAAAGAAGGTCCTTAGTCAGGCTGACTAAACCTAGCAATACACAGCTCCAGCAGAGAATACAAGTACCATAAGGAAGATTTCTGGGAATATTGTCCTAGGAAGAGTGGAAAAGCTCATGTGTGCACAGTCCAAGCCTCAGGGATCTTCAGACATATGGGCCATGTGAACATCTAGTTATCTAGAAAGGACAAGGTGCTGTATGTATCTTCCATGTTCTGCATTTCCATTGGTTAATATACGATCAGCCATGTTTCTCACCCTTTGGACCAATATTAAATATTTAATATTTAATATTAATGTCAAATATATTTTCTGAACATCTGCAAAGACATTTAGTACAGCTGTTGTGTAGAATGACATTTTCTCCACATTGTGTCCTCCACAGAACAAGTATTTTACAGGGGAAATTTTACTGCCTCAAAATTCTCTATTTTCAATTTCAAGTCATCTCCATTTGCAATTCACACAGGTCCCCAGGATGGGCTCACAATCCAGCAGCTGTTCTTTAAGGCACTGCTGCATGGGCAGCTTTCCTTTCTGTGCCCTGGACGAGGAGGGAACTGAAGGGTGCATGAACTACCTGAACCGTTGCCCTTCTACAATCTTCCACAGAGAGGGCAAGCAGGAAAACAAGTGAAAAAAATGTGCTTTTCCACCAGTCATTCCTTATGAACAGGCAGAGCCAACAGCCTGCAGTGACAGGCAACTTGTGAATATCCTGCCCCACCAAGCGTCTGCAATTGGATCTGCAATACTGGGATAGCCATGAAGAGGTTTTGCTGTAAAATCCCTTTTCTTGTAACTGCAAACGGATCGTGTCTTTCCCTATCCCTGTTCAGGTGGCAGGGGAGAAAATTGTGTCAAGGTACCGAAGGAAAATTACTTGAAACATTTGGCTACAGCACTGGATGGTGTTCTGAAGAGAAAGATGGATTGTATATTGTCATAATGGGAATGTGACAACTACACACACTCCTCAAAAATTGCAACAAGAGCACCAATCCAGCTTGGCAATTTCAGGTTTTTCTTCTAAATTTTTCCTCACTCCCATAATGGGGCACAACATTTTTTTCAGGATATACCATATCATTGTTATGGCTTTCATTGTTATATGCAAAAAGGTAGAACAGATGTTTGAAAACAAAACCTCTCGAAATTTTTCACTGCTTAAGATCTTATGAAATATTAAAAATGTAAGAGCACTATCAAAGTGTTTTCTTCTAATATTGAGGATCTTCCCCAGCAGAAAACAGTTATGTACAAACAGTGCAATATGTTCTCCATCGACATACTGGGGAGATTTTACACCCAGTCCCCCAAACAGCTTTCACTCCACAAGAGACAGGAACTGTGCTTCTGACAAGGTTTTCATGACCTATGGTAAATGTAATTTAAGCAAACTTGTATTAACTGTGGTAAGGAATGTTCTGTAAGCAAAATTATGCAAAACGAACTTCAGCAAATTTGCACATGTAGTTAATAGGATAAATGAATTTAATTTTTTTATCCGACACTGCCATGAATTGGAAAAAAATGCACTACTTAATTTTAAGCAAAATTTTAATTTTAGTTCATAGGTTTGTTTGTATTAAATGCAGCTATTTCAAAATCAAATTTACATAAAATTCAGCAGGTAAATAAGCTGAAGGTATCATTGGTCAAGATCTGTTGGTGAAAGACAAGGGCTCTGAATGACATTTCAACAACCTTGTGGAGCAACAGATAAAACTAGAACACACAAAACCAGAACAGCAAGGGCACCTCCCAGTGCACAGGATGAGGAGTGAAATCCTGCCCCTCCTCAGTGTGGGTTGAAAAACACCACTTGCAAACTGCTGCCGATTGGAATCCTGAGTCCAACACTGACCAGGGCAGGGGGAGCTGGGAAGAGTAGCTCTTCCCACACTGGAGTTTTTGCCTTTCCTTCAAGTTTGCACAACTTGAAGTTGTGCAGGCAGTTCAACAGATGTTTTCAAAAACTTACTGAGCACATTCCCATGTCCAGATTCCCATCTCCCTGCTGGTGGACTGGCAGGGTGACTCCTTGCAGAAGGTGATTGCCCTGCATCCTGTCAGTCACGGCACTCAGAAGTACTTTCTGATATTTCAAATATTTCAAATATTGGCTTCAAGCAGGAAAAGGAAACCCAAGTAATTTGACTAGAGTGAGAGTCAGTGAAAATTTGGTGAATCAGAAAATCATATTATTTTTGCTGAAGATGCTTTCATATTAGAGAGGAAATTTAGTAGTGCCTTTCTTGTAGTTACAAAGGAAAGGTGACAGGAAACGCTGTTCTATCTAAGTCTTTTTAAGAAGCTCACATATTTGTCATTCACAAAAAATGTCTCTAATTGAGGTCTGGTGAGCGAGCGAGAGCAACACTGTGTATGACAGAGTATCCAAATGACAAAAATTCCAAAACTTCCTTACGGAAGGAAATAATTTCTGGCACACGCCGGCCACCGGTCACGGACAAGGGGTTTTCATAAAGGCTTTCCGCAATCCCAGCGGCCGCAGGTCGCCGCGAGACTGACCGCGCGACCCGAAGGGGGCGTGGCCGGACGGTGGGCGTGGCCCACGAGTGATTGGCGTGGGCGGACTGGTGGGCGTGGGCCGCGGGTGATTGGCGGAGCCCGGGCGGGGGGCGTGGTCCGGGTGGGGGGCGTGGCCGGGCTCGAGGGGCGGAGCGCGGTTCCGGTGCGCGGCGGCGGCCGCGGGGTCGAGATCGGGATGAGCGAGGCGGAGGGGCTGCGGCAGCGGCGGCCGCTCCGCCCGCAGGTTATCACAGAGGAGAGCTCGCCGCAGGACGCCAAGGAGGGCAGGTGGGTGCCCCGGGCGGGGCGGCCGCCGTGACACTGCGGCTGCAGCGCCGAGGCTGGGCCCGGCCCCGGAGAGCGCTGGGAGGGCATCGGCCGGGCCAGGGGCGCGGCGGGTCTGGCTCGGAGTGCCCGAGGAGGGGTGGAAGGGCTGGGGGCTGCTCCGGGGCTGGGCAGAGGCGGCTGCGGGCGTGCGGAGAGAGGCTGCGGTTTCCCGGCTTGGCTGGTGCCGGGCACTCGCGGTGTCAGCCCGGGGTACCCGCAGTGCTCCTGCTCCTCCTGGAGGGGCTGGCGGGGAGAAGGGCTTGGCACAGCGCCTGCTCACCTCTTTGCCGACCTGCAGGACCAACTGTTAACAACAAAAAAAATCGGTTGGATAGATTTCTCCTCTCTCCTCTCTTCTCAAAATAGCAGTTGTCCCGTTGTGGCTTGTACAGGTTTATTGTGCGTGTGATTAAGTCCTGTGTCATTGTGTTTAGTGTGTTTATGTCTTGGTAATAGTTTAACTTGCAGCTTTTCAACTGATCTACATATGTCTGACCTTATAAACAGTCTGTTTGTGGCTAAGTTAAAAAAATTCTGTTTACAATTTTGGGTTTAGGAATTCTATTAAAAAATCTTTTCGTTGTGACTAAAGGCAATAGCTGTAATAAGGAAGTGGTAGTGTTTGCTTTACCTTTCATTGCATAAGGTAGCTGATGACCTGTAATACTTTTGTTCACTGTCTATTATATCTCTTCTGATTTGAGTACTTTGCAGATTCTTATCTCTGCCCTTCGGGGTTCTCAGAATGGAAGACTGATGGCTTGCACTCAGTCCCTGTTTTTGGAGAAAAGCATCAGCATCTCTGAGCTTGAGAGACTGCTTCTGCTGTCTTCAGCCTCTCTTAGTGTTCAAATCAGTTTAATTTCTGGGGCTCCATCACTGACACAGACTATTCACAGGGGCTGTTCTGTATAAAAACAGTGGAGGAAAATCCTGGGCCTGGCCTTTTTCTGGCTGGTAGCCATGGCAGAAACTTTTGAGGATAGATGCTTTTCTCTCCAGCCCAGCAGCTCTTCTGCCAAGGGGATGAGACAGCCTGGCCTCCTGGCTATGGTGATCCATAGTACATCTTGCCAGCCTACTGTTGTCTTCAAGAGCTGGTTTAATGGCTTCACTTTTTAGTTCATAGTAACAACTAAATTGCTGTAATTATAGCTGGAGTCCTGGTAAGTTGCTTTATTGAGATTTGTGGCTGAAGGCCATGTAGGATTAATTATCAGAGACACAATTGGCTGAGGTTTTCTGCTTCACTGTTTGTGAACCTTTACATCAGTGATTCTCTCCAGTGACTGACAGCTGTCACTATTCAATATTGTGGAGTTTGAGAAGGATTCTGAGTAGACTACTTTTTAGTTTATTTTCTGTAAAGCTTTTGGATTTTATTTAAATTCTTGTCGTTTCAGCAGTGTCTAAACTAGGTCTTGCAGTTTGCAGGCTTGAAGTGTGAGTTTGCTTATCACCTTATTCTTCCTGCCTGTTTTCTTTATTGTCAGTTCCTTGCAGCTTTGGTTGGGGATCAGAAATATGGCCCTTACTTAAATCATGCTTTTAGGAGCTTTAATTAGGTTGGCTTTGGCAGATGAGTTCCCATTCTGTTTCCGTTCATTCCCAGCTCCTTTTGTGTGAGCTGTCACAGAGGTGCTCAGATATCTGGTGATAGTCCTTTTAATCTTATACTGCTGAGCTTTCATCTCTTGATGACAGTGGACAAACAAGGCCAGAGGCTGAAGTCTTTTTATAATCTTGGGGATTGCCTTTCATTTTTACAGCCTGCTCTCAATTCCAGATCCAAGGGGACACAGACTGGGAGGGTTTTGCTTCCTCAGGACATCTACTGTTAAAGCAGGAAGTGCTTAAATCCTGCCTAAATCCTAATGCTTAGTTCTGTCCTTGCTATTCTTGCTGATAAGGTAACCCGAAGGTTACCTTGATGCTGATATCAGTACCACAGGTACATATATTTAGCTTCCAGTTGGGATATTTGTGCTCTGGGCAGTGTTTCATATTTCCTGCTGTCTGGATGATTGATTAATGAAGGACAAAATCCTTGGAAGTGATCCAAGGATTAGTGCAGAGCCACTAGGCACTGTTTGTCTTTATTTAAGTGATCCTGTAAGGAGCCTGTCTGGCTGGGGCAGTGAAAGGTTCAGAACAGCTAAAATTGTATATGCTGCTTTTCCAGTGCAAGGCTAGGATTTGTTGAGCTTGGCTCTCTGCTTTTCTCAGTAAAATGCCTGATTGATTTCTCTAAAACTTGTAGAGAGCAAAATATGGTTTTCTCCTGTGGAAGAAGTTTTTATGTGTTTTATTGTGTGTTTTAATGGGTAAAGAGAAAATATGTACAGTAGTTTCACGAATACAAGCCGCACGGATTATAAGCCGCACTTCCGGTGCCTCGACAATGTTGCTGTCTTTGTCAATAGATAAGCCGCACCCCGAATATTAGCCGCACTTTCGTTCGTCGCGAGAATCCGTGCGCAGCTTTCACAAATTGGCCAAGTAGTAACAGGATCGCGGCATAGCGGGCTTTACTGGCTCGGGGCGGGGCCAGGAAGGCTCGGCCCGCTCATGGTTGCCGACGGGGCCGGGTAGCCTAGCACAGCGCCACGGCTCGGCGGGGCTGGCCGGGTGGTGCTGCTGCCGCCGCCGGGCTCGCTGGCCCCCCTCTCCCGTCAGCACCGCCCCGCTGCCGCGTTCCCTAGCCCTGCCGGCGGGCTGCCGCCGCCCGGCTCGCCGGCCGCGCCGCGTTCCCTAGCCCTGCCGGCGGGCTGCCGCCGCCCGGCTCGCCGGCCGCGCCGCGCCGTGTTCCCTAGCCCTGCCAGCGGGCTGCCGCCGCCGCCACCCGGCTCGCCCGCCGCGCCGCGTTCCCTAGCCCTGCCGGCGGGCTGCCGCCGCCGCCCGGCTCGCCGGCCGCGCCGCGTTCCCTAGCCCTGCCGGCGGGCTGCCGCCGCCACCGCCCGGCTCGCCGGCCGCGCCGCGTTCCCTAGCCCTGCCGGCGGGCTGCCGCCGCCGCCGCCCGGCTCGCCGGCCGCGCCGCGTTCCCTAGCCCTGCCGGTGGGCTGCCGCCGCCGCCGCCCGGCTCTCCGGCCGCGCCGCGCCGCGTTCGCTCGCCCGGCCGGCAGGGTTGCCGCCGCCCCCAGGCTCGCCGGCCGCCCCCTCCCGTCTGCACCGCCGCCGCATTTCCTCGCCCTGGCCGGCACTGCAGGCCCCCGCACCGCCGGGCTCCCCCACGCTGCTGGCCCCGATTCTGCTGGGCTTCCCCCGCTGCCAGGCAGCCCCACCTGTCGGCCTTCCTGCTTCTGCCATGCTTCCCTGCACTGCTAGCCCCAGTTCTCCCAGGCTCCCCTGCCCTGCTGGCCCGGGCTCTGCCGCCCCCCTGCCCCGCCCTGCTGGCTCAGGCTCTGCCGCCCGCCCCCCACACTGCAGGCCCCGCCTCTGCCAGGCTTTCCTACCTCTGCTGGGGCCGGCCGGGCTCCAGCTTCGCTTGGGGCTGCCGCGGGCTCTCACTTCCGTGTTGGCAGCTTTTAGAATTTTGTTAATGTATTAGCCGCCCCGGAATATTGGCCACACTTCTGGGTTTCCACCAAAATTTTGGTCAAATTGGTGCGGCTTGTATTCGTGAAATTACTGTAATTTCTTTTGTGTTCTGGGGTT